>NC_081838.1:29653498-29952734 GCF_030867095.1 Alligator mississippiensis
CCCCAACTAAGAACCACACCTTTTATTTTGTAAAGACAGAATGGAAGAAAAAGAAAGACTTTTTTTTTGTTTTTTCGCTTTTAACCAATCTCTCCCAAATCACTTCCCTCAGTTAAAACAGGCTGCCCTGTTTTCATTGGCTAATTTTAGAGAGAGGGGAAGGTGTGCATGGTAGATGAAGAAGTATGGTATGTGCCTTATGGCTTGCATACAAGAGATTATGATTCTCTCAGTTCTGTGTTGCGTGTCTTGGGTTCCCTCTCCCCTATAGAAGGACTCCTCCAGGGGAGGATCCAGAGGGGGTGCAGAGATGCAATTGCACCCCCTTGTCAGATTGGACCTCACTGAGGACTTTTTTAAAGTCTCCAAAACAGGTATGAATCTCCCCCATGTTTTCTCTGTGCTTTAAAGGCTTTGAAGCTTCCCCTGCCCCTGGGACATCAGGGAAAGCAGTAGCAGAAGAGGAAGGGGAGGGAAGGGGACGTGCCTCTGAGCACAGGGGGAGGGGAAGGGGCATTTGAGAAATGCAGGGAACCCAAAAAGTTTCTTTCCCTTGCTGAGAAATGATATTGCAGGGATAAGTGAAGCCAACTCACCCCTAGGTTGGTGATGAGGTGAACTCCTGGAATAGGGACCTGGATGCCTGGGTTCCAGCTCCAACAAGACAGCAGCATCAAGTGTGGGCAGGCACCGGGTGCCAGGATGCCTGGGTTCTTTAATAGAGGGGAGGTGGGTGATGTGGTTGCGGGAAGGAAGGAGGACAGCTTTGTTCTGCTCCAGCCCATCCTCCACCCCAGAGGCCTGACCTCGAAGAAGTCATCTTGATTGCACCCTGGTCCCTTTGTTCCCAGAGAGCCACGTTGGCCAAGGAGATCAATAACTTTCCTACATCATTCTTTGTAGGCACAAAGCAAATTAGCACTGGTGGTGATAACGAGCATTTCCCAGATCTGTTTTTTTTTTTTTTTTCAGGCATTCAGTTTGATTGTTCTGCTCTGAAAACAAGAACCTCTATAACCATCAGGGTCTGTGTCATGCCAGCAGTCACCCAGATCCCCAGCACTGATGAAGGTCCCCATTCTCTCCCCAAGACCTTAATCCCTAGTGCAGTGATTCTCAACCAGAGTCCCCAGGGGATTTGAGACTTTTATTCACTAAATCAACCCAGAGCTTTCCTGTAGTAATCCAGTGCCCAACCCCTCCTACCCTGCTGTGGTCTCTGAGGTCTTTGCAACACAAGAATTGTTCTGGGATGCTTCAGTAGTCAAGAAACAAGTGAGTTTGTAGGGAGATGAGAAGAAGAAGGCATGGACACCCCAGTGGGACTATGGATGATTTATCCCAGCTGCCTCACTGGAACCATGGGTCAGAGGGGATCTTATCTCACAGCCTCCAGTGGAGCTGGGCTAGGCTGGGCTGGTGCCATCTGCTGCCTGGATCTTGCTCCATTTGTGGAAGCAGCAGCTGGAAGCTCTCCAGGCAGCTGCCAACATCAGTGCTGGCATCGTCTGCTTTCTGGGTCACTGCAGCCCCCATGTGACAGGCTGGGACTTCCCCTGAGTGCAGGCGACAGGAAATTTTTCAAGGCACTGTATGGTACAGGGAGGACTCCCTTCATGTTCCAGGAAGGGCAAATGGGGTTGTTACAGAAGGAGCCTGGCTGGGTAGGGCAGTGGTTAAGACACTCCCCCAGGAGTCGATAGACTTCAAGGCCTTGTTGCTGCCAGTTGCATTTAACAGTCACGGGATTCATAGATTCATAGACGTTAGGGTCGGAAGGGACCTCAATAGATCATCGAGTCCGACCCCCTGCATAAGCAGGAAAGAGTGCTGGGTCTAGATGACCCCAGCTAGATGCTCATCTAACCTCCTCTTGAAGACCCCCAGGGTAGGGGAGAGCACCACCTCCCTTGGGAGCCCGTTCCAGACCTTGGTCACTCGAACTGTGAAGAAGTTCTTCCTAATGTCCAATCTGAATCTGCTCTCTGCTAGCTTGTGGCCATTGTTTCTTGTAACCCCCAGGGGCGCCTTGGTGAATAAATACTCACCAATTCCCTTCTGTGCCCCCGTGATGAACTTATAGGCAGCCACAAGGTCACCTCTCAACCTTCTCTTGCGGAGGCTGAAAAGGTCCAGGTGCCCCAGTCTCTCCTCGTAGGGCTTGGTCTGCAGGCCCTTAACCATATGAGTGGCCCTTCTCTGGACCCTCTCCAGGTTATCCGCATCCCTCTTGAAGTGCGGTGCCCAGAATTGCACGCAGTACTCCAACTGCGGTCTGACCAGCGCCCGATAGAGGGGAAGTATCACCTCCTTGGATCTGCTCGTCATGCATCTGCTGATGCACGATAAAGTGCCATTAGCTTTTCTGATGGCTTTGTCACACTGACGACCATGTTGAACTTGGAGTCCACTAGGACTCCAAGATCCCTTTCCGCTTCCGTTCCACCAAGCAGGTCATTCCCTAGGCTGTAGGTGTGCTGGACATTTTTCCTCCCTAGGTGCAGCACTTTGCATTTCTCCTTGTTGAACTGCATCCTGTTGTTTTCTGCCCACTTGTCCAACCTGTCCAGATCTGCTTGTAACTGTTCCCTGCCCTCCGGTGTGTCCACTTCTCCCCACAGTTTTGTGTCATCCGCAAACTTGGACAGAGTACACTTCACTCCCTCGTCCAAGTCACTGATGAAGACATTGAAGAGTATCGGTCCAAGGACCGAGCCCTGCGGGACCCCACTGCCCACACCCTTCCAGGTCGAGACCGACCCATCTACCACGACTCTCTGGGTGCGACCCTCCAGCCAATTCACCACCCACCGGACTGTGTAGTCATCCAAGTCACAGCCTCTTAACTTGTTCACCAGTATGGGGTGGGATACCGTATCGAAGGCCTTGCTGAAGTCTAAGTAAATGACGTCAACCCCTACTCCTGCGTCCAGGTGTTTTGTAACCTGGTCATAAAAAGAGACTAGATTGGTCAGGCATGATCTGCCTGCTACGAACCCGTGCTGGTTTCCCCTCAGCATAATTTGTCCTGCTGGGCTCTCGCAAATGTGAGCCTTGATAATTTTTTCAAAGACTTTGAATAAATACTCACCAATTCCCTTCTGTGCCCCCGTGATGAACTTAAAGGCAGCCACAAGGTCGCCTCTCAACCTTCTCTTGCGGAGGCTGAAAAGGTCCAGTTTCTCCAGTCTCTCCTCGTAGAGCTTGGTCTGCAGGCCCTTGACCATACGAGTTGCCCTTCTCTGGATCCTCTCCAGGTTATCCGCATCCTTCTTGAAGTGTGGTGCCCAGAATTGCATGCAGTACTCCAACTGCGGTCTGACCAGCGCCCGATAGAGGGGAAGTATCACCTCCCTGGACCTATTCGTCATGCATCTGCTGATGCACGATAAAGTGCCATTGGCTTTTCTGATGGCTTCGTCACACTGCCGACTCATGTTCATCTTGGAGTCCACTAGGACTCCAAGATCCCTTTCCACCTCTGTGCCACCCAGCAGGTCATTCCCTAGGCAGTAGGTGTGCTGGACATTTTTCCTCCCTAGGTGCAGCACTTTGCATTTCTCCTTGTTGAACTGCATTCTGTTGTTTTCTGCCCACTTGTCCAACCTATCCAGGTCTGCCTGCAGCTGTTCCCTGCCCTCCGGCGTGTCCACTTCTCCCCATAGCTTTGTGTCATCTGCAAACTTGGACAGAGTACATTTGACTCCCTCGTCCAAGTTGCTGATGAAGATATTAAAGAGTATCGGTCCAAAGACCAAGCCCTGCGGGACCCCACTGCCCACACCCTTCCAGGTCGAGACCGACCCATCTACCACAACTCTTTGGGTGCGACCCTCTAGCTAATTAGCCACCCACCGGACTGTGCAGTCATCCACATCACAGCCTCTTAGCTTGTTCACCAGTATGGGGTGGGATACCGTATCGAAGGCCTTCCTGAAGTCTAAGTATACAACATCCACCCCTCCTCCTGTGTCCAGGCGTTTCGTAACCTGGTCATAGAAAGAGACTAGGTTGGTCAGGCACGATCTGCCCGCCACAAACCCATGCTGGTTTCCCCTCAGCATAATTTGTCCTGCCAGGCTCTCACAAATGTGAGCCTTGATAATTTTTTCAAAGACTTTGCCAAGGATGGAGGTGAGACTGACTGGCCTATAGTTGCCCGGGTCCTCCTTCCTCCCCTTTTTGAAAATGGGGACCACGTTAGCCCTTTTCCAGTCCTCCGGGACTTGGCCCGTGCGCCACGAGCATTCAAATATTCCCGCCAGTGGCTCTGCAATGATGTCGGCCAGTGCCTTCAGCACCCTCGGATGGAGCCCATCCGGGCCTGACGATTTAAAGGCATCCAGTTCTTCCAAATGACTCTGCACCACCTCAGGATCTACGTATGGCATTCCGGCGCCTTGCTGCTGCCTCTCTACAACCCCAGTGAGAGACTTGTCGTGCCCCTCACTTAGGGACACTGAGGCAAAGAACTCGTTGAGGAGTTCAGCCTTGTCCCCCCTGTCCATCACCAATTGTTTCTGCCCATTTAGCAGGGGTCCTATTCCTCCCTGGGCCTTCCTTTTACTCCCTATATATCTAAAAAACAATTTCTTGTTGTCTTTTACTTGGGTTGCCATCCTCAGCTCCATGGTAGCTTTGGCCCGTCTAACTGCCTCCCTACAAGCGCGAGCAGAGGAGGTATATTCATCTTTGGTGATCTCTCCCTGTTTCCACTTTTTATGTGCTCCCCTTTTGGCCCTTAGGCTGCCCTGGATTTCTCTGGTCAGCCATGGAAGCCTCCTGGCCCCTTTCCCTCTTTTGCCTCGCTCGGGGATCGTCTTGCTTTGTGCCCAAAGGATCGTTTCCTTTAGGCACAGCCACCCTTCTTGGGCTCCCATCCCTTTAAAACTCCTACTCTGCAGTGCTTCCTTGACTAATCGCCTGAGTGCAATGAGATCAGCTTTCCTAAAGTCTAGCACTTTCACCCTACTAGTTACCTTACCCACTCGCCGTCTTATGTTGAATTCTATTATAAGGTGATCACTGTCCCCCAGATGGCTACCGATCTGGAGGTCCCCTATCATGTCATCTCCCGTTGCCAATACCAGATCCAGTATGGCATTCCCCCTAGTGGGACCATGCACCTCCTGTGTCAGGTGGAGGTCCTGTACACAGGTTAGAAACCTGCGTGAGCGATGGGACCTTGCTGTCTGCGTCTCCCAGCAGATGTCCGGGTAGTTTAGGTCCCCCATGACTACCGCCTCTTTAGCTTTTATGGTCTCCGAGAGTTGCCTCAGGAGCCCCGCATCTATTTCTTCCCCTTGATGTGGGGGTCTGTAGCAGACCTGTACCACCAAATCCCTTTCTCCTTGCCCCCCATGTAGCCTAACCCACAATCCTTCTACTTCCTCAACCTCGGATTCTGTCTTGATGAGGGTTGATGTATATTGCTCACTAACATAAAGTGCAACCCCCCCCCTTTCTTCCCCGACCTGTCCTTTCTATACAATCTATAGCCCTCAATATGTACCGCCCAGTCATGGGATGAATCCCACCAGGTCTCTGTTAGCCCCACTAAGTCATAGGTGTTTAGTGCAAGCAGGAGCGCTAGTTCATCCTGCTTGTTCCATGGGGGTTCGATGGGGTATAAAACACCCCATACTGGTTCTACCCTCATTGTACCCCCTTAACCATAGAGAGAGAGCCTAGAATATCCCCCATTCACTGTATTATGCCTCTAGCCATAGAGGCGCAGCCTAAAGTGCCCCATGAACTGCAGTGCCCCTAGCCATAGAGACACAGTCTAGAGTGTGCCCCATTCCCTGTATTATGCCTAGGGTGGCCATTCATCCAGTTTTATAGAGGACAGTCCAGTTGTCTATTCCTCTGTCCTCTATTGATATGAAACCGGATGCCTTTATATTCTCTATTTTTCACCCCTTGGCACCTGACACTGCTGCAGCTACCTGCGGGAGCTCCCCATTCAGCCCGCCGCTGACACCACCGCAGCTGCCTGTGGGAGATCACCACTCACCACAGCCATGCCCCCACCACCAACACCGCTGCCACTGCCTGTGGGAGCTCGCTGCGTCCCCCCAGCCTTGGGAGGCATGCGATGTTCATGGTGGTGGGGACAGTTGAACTAAATGCAATTGTCCTCTATTCTTGAGGTACCTCAATGGGCACCCTAATTATGCCTCTAACCATAGAGACACAGTCTAGAGTGTTCATGCACTGGAGTGACCCTAACCATAGACAGACAGCTTCGAGAGGCCCCAGGCACTGGAGTGCCCTTACCATACAGATACAGCCTAGAGTGTCCCCCCATTCACTGTATTATGCCTCTAACCATAGACACACAGCCTAGAGTGTTCCCATGCACTGGAGTGCCCCTAACCATAGAAACCTCAGCTTGAGTGTCCCTTATGCATGGCTGTATGCCCTTTGCCATAGAGACACAACCTAGGGTGTCCCCTGTGCATTGTAGTGTGCTCCTAAACATAGAGACCTCACCTAGAGTATCCTCTCAGGCTTGTGTCCATGTGTCCTTCTCTTCTAGCCACGTGGACTCCCACCCAAGATACTCAGCTGTGTGCTGTCAAGAGTTTTTAAGCAGAATAATCGGCCCCCTCCACCCCCCGTGTTATGGTCTTCTGTGGTTTCCACCATACCCTGTAGGTGGACCTCAAATGCATGTGGTCCAATGGAGAAGTTACCTGTAGCTTTAACGGGGCCTGCTGTGGATACCACATGGAGATGGTGATCTCTCTCAGCTTAGAAAAAGGATGGGCTGGGACAGAGGTCTATAAAATCCTGGAGTACTTGAAGGAAGGTCAGTGTTAGGGTGACAATAATTTGGATTTTGGGGAGCACTGGATTTGCAGCTGAATACAAAGTCTTTTTCCTGTGTCTCAGCCAAAGCTGCTGGTTACAAAGCAGAATGATGTAGTAAGACGAACCTTGCAAATGCTTAGGCAAGTAATTTTCTAAACAAAGTCATAGTGTTAGAGCCCATTGTGTAAGAAGAACAAGATGCAGCCCACCAGCTATCGTCAGGAGATAAAGCAGAAGCAAGGTCTTGGAAATGGTGCTGAAGTCAGCAAAGAACCAGAAAGAATCAGTGATTGACCGAGAGTACCCGAGTTCATGGCTTTACACATGCGCTCTTAGCAGAGAGGCATGTAAATGAATGAAATGCATAGGCAATTCCATACTAATGAAGTAAACAGTAAACAGAAGCGGAGCTTGAAGTGGGAGGAGAAATGGGTGGAACAGAAAAAGGGACAGAGGTGGAGTGAATGTTAATACGTATGAACCAAGGAGTATAAAATGTAAAAAGAACTATTGTTCAGTGCAGGTCCCCCGTTTTTTGTTTTTTTGGGACCTGGCCCGAAGCTGTCTCCATTCTGAATAAAGCTGTTGAGAGCAATGTGTGCTCCCTGCTTGCTCTGGCTAATGAGTAACAGGATCCATGAGCAGTTGGATTGTCATCTCCCTAGTCGTTGGGTGCCACATGGAGTCGGGGTCTAAGAGTCAGTAAGGATTTGCTAGTTGCCATTTCTCTCAGTATTAGAACAAGGGGTGGGGCCAAGAAATTACTGCATCTGCTTGTATTCCTCCCCTCCCCCCCCCCCCCCACACCTATCCACCAAAAAAAGAAATCCCTCCAGAATGGGAGAAGCAGATTTGAATTCAGTGGAATAGAAGTATGGGAGGCACTTCTGAAAGATGGCTGCCATGCTTCTTCCTCTGGGAGGGAGCAGGGTGGAGTCTGCCCTTCAGGCCACATCCCTCCCTTGGGTTCAGGTGGTTACAGACACTGGTGTTTCTCCTTCCTGCAGCATGTTCAGGAGACTTGTACATAAATCATGAAAGTCACAGAAATGCCCTCCCCACAGCTCTTCCTCCTCTCCGGCATTGATTATTGTGTGTATGACTCTCCTGCCCTGGAGAGAGAGCTGGGGATTGGCTAGAGACTTGGTCATCTGATTCTCATTCATTTTTCTTCTCTTTCTGTGTCTAAGGTTGATCCAATGAGTCCCAGGAGTCAATAGGCTTCAAGGCTTGCTGCTGCCTATTGCATTTAACAGTCATGGGATGAAACACCCCATACTGGTTGTATCCCCATTGTAATGTGCCCTTAACCATAGAGATGCAGCCTAGAGTGTATCAAAGACCACTGGGCTTCAAAACAGGGGTTGCTGGGTGAGGTTGCATCGGAAATGAGACAAGCAGAGAAAGGGATGGTACAAAACAACACAGCTGTTTAGGTATCGAGGAGCTCCAAATGGATGAAGTCTGTGGAAGATGACCACAGTCTGTGGGGCTAGAGACACTCAAGGGACTGGCCAGCCAGGAGATGCCTGCGTGCCGTGCCCAATTGGCACACCTGCGATCTAATGACATGAGGTGACAAACACAGGATGGCACCATGAACCATTATAGGAAGTTCTTGCTGCCTCTCCCAGGCTGTCTCCTGGGGTGTCCCACTTACTGGACACTCTGTGTTTCTAGAAGGACTTACTCCATGTCACAGTGTCAGCCATGACTGAGCAAATCTTTGTTACTACATTTTGCCTTCCAAAAACAAGATGTGTATCTTATTTGGGGGGTTGTGTTTTGCGAGAAAAGACGTTACTTCCTGGTGAGGAATTTCCTGCTTGCTTGGAGGATCTATTTTGTAGCCTTGTTGGTCTGATAAAAAGAAAAATACAAAACTCTTGGTTTAGAGATGATACCTTTTATTAGACCAACTAAAAAGTAACCCCCAAAAATGTCTTTCTTTGCAAGCTTTTGGGCACCTCCCCCCCCCCGTCTTCAGGCTGAGGAGAAATCAAAGACTGTTTGGTTTTTTTAAACAAGGGCCATTGGATCTTGATACAGCCTACAGGGACATCTAGCAGCTGTGGAATGTATGTCAGGTGACCCTAGAAATCGTTGCCAGGTCCCAGTGCAGTGTCCAACCATTCCTGATGGAGGAACGGATGGAGGGTTTGGGTGGATGTATGGAGGGAGGGAAGTAATGTTTGAGTGGATGGATGAAAGTTGGATGGGTGGGGACCTTGGGTGGGTGAGTGGATGTATGGATGGATGGATGTGTCTGGATACGGATGGATAGATGGGTGGAGTGTGGAGTGGGTGGATGGATAGATGGATATACTATAAGGAAAGGTTGTTTCGATTGGTGTATAAAGGAGGGTCTGAAAACCCTTTGGACCTTGTACCTGTGGGACGTGGCTGGAACTTGCGTTGACCATAAAAACATTCTGAGGGGCATCCCAGCGGCCACCTCGTAGCCTGTTGCCCAGGTGTATTCATGACTAGGTGCTTTGTAGGCAACAAACCTGGCTGAGATTTTGCCACTGAGAACTGAGCTTGCGGTTGTGCCCTCTCCACCAAGGTCTTGACGGGATGCAGCAGCAGTCCAGCTCCTGCACGCACAGAGGTGGCATGACAGGCATGAGGCGGGGCAGGGAGAAGAGAAGTGAACATAGCCCAGGGAGTGAGGTCAGAGCTGCCTCATTATCAACTGGGCCCAGTCGCAAGGGGCAAGCCTGGTGCCAATGTATCGGGAACTCTCAACCAGTTGTTGACATTTCCCTGCATTCCCCTGGTGCAGCCCAGTTGGCTCAGGCCAGAAGGCAAGGGGGAAAGGAAGCCTTGCCCCCTGGAGGGTGCATTTGAGCTTCCCTTGAAGGCAGGTGAACAGGGACTGCTACACCTCCTCAGCACAAAGGCTTGAAAAGTGCCCCTGACCTTGCTCTAACCAATTAGTGCCAGGCAGGGGGGACCCACAGAAACACCAGCCCTCATGGGGACCATTACACCCAGTCCCAGCCATCTTGGGTTCCCAGGCAGATGGATTGATCCCAGCAGGGCAGAGAGCTTCCCCTACCCATAGCACTCTCTTGGAGCACTGCAATGTAGGTGCACAAGTCAGCGGGGATGGGGCAATGCCATAGGGCTTCTACATTTTGCCTTCCAAAAACAAGATGTGTATCTTATTTGGGGGAATGGGGTATGTGAGAAAAGAAAGTACTTTCTGGTGAGGAAAAGCAACAGGTGCATCCGTGCCATCAAGCAATGTGTGACTGAGGACAGCGCCAACACTGAATGGTGAGGAATCACAAGTAGTGGACAGTGGCTTCTGCTCATCCTAGAGAACAAGGACAGAGTCTGATGTCAGCAACTTCTTGAGGCTGGAAGGCGTCATTGTGCTGGCAAGTCCACTTCCACTGAGCTCCTTTATCCAGTAAGCGATGAAGGGGCTCTGCTATGGTGGCTTTGTCTTTCAAGATGTGATAACAATTGAGAAGTCCTAAGAATGCTTGAAGATCCTGTCTGCATTTTGGTATAGGGGCATCATGTATTGCTTTTACCTTGTCTTCAGCTGAGTGAAAGCCAGAAGCATCAATTTGATATCCCAGAAAGTTGATACTGGAAACTCCCAGTTGACATTTCTCTCTTTTTACTCTGATACCTGCTTTTTTGAATCTCTGTAAAACTTCTCTGAGTCTCTCGGTGAGTTTTTTCTCTAGACAGCCCCATGATCAACACATCATCAAAGTATGGAACAACCCCAGGAATTCCTGCTAGCGTTTTCTCCATGAACCACTGGAAAATTCTCGGTGCCACAGAAATGCCAAACTGGAGGTGCTTGACAGGGAGCGCTCCCCAGTATGTGATTATTGTTTGGGGCTCAGTGGCCTTGTTATCCACTATCAATTGCTGATAGGCTTGAGTGAGGTCAAGTTTGGCAAAAACCTGCCCTCCTGCAAGAACAGACAGTATTGGTTAATGGCAGGCACTGGGCACAGGTCCTGCTTAAGTGCTTTATTAACAGTGCACTTGTAATTCCTACAGATACGAACACTACCATTAGGTTTTAAAACAGGAACAAGTGGTGTGGCCCAGCTTGTATGTACGATTGGCTTGAGGACCCCTTGCACGATAAGCCAATTTAATTCTGCATCCATTTTTGGTCGCAGTGCAAAAAGGTACATGCTAAGCCTTCATACAGATAGGGGCAATCACAGGATCCATTTGGAACGTCACAGGTGGACCAGAGTAAGTTCCTAATTCCTCGGAGAATACCTGGGGAAACTCACTTGCAAGCCTTTCCAGACTTTCTGTGCAGAGACTGTGTACTCCTTGAATACTGATTCCCAATGGTGAGAACCAATTTCTCCCCAGAAGACTTTTGTGGGAACCCTTAGTGCCAATGAGGGGTAGATGTTGTGGCAGGCCAGTAGGGGGAGCTCCTGCATTGAGCCTCCCACCTCACTACACCCGTCCACCTTCTGGACTCCACCTGTCTCTCCAGGGGCGCCTAAGCCCTGGCAGACCCCCTTTCGAGCCCCACCACAGAGTCTGGGGGTAATGTGTGCTGCCACCACACCGAGAAGGGACTATCTGGGTCCTGTGCCCTCGGGGAAACACAGGCCTAATAGTCCTATGGGTACTCGACCCAATACAAGAACTTGGAGCACTTCCCCAAGTTGGGGGCCAAAAAAGATAGTCTCCTTTAGTCTGCAGACCTAAGTGGCCTCCTAGGCATAATTAAAACCACCCCTCAATAAGTCTCCTACACCAGTCACAAAGGAGAACTTTATTGGATACAGAGGGTAGGGTTAGAATAGGGTACAGGGTAGAGCAATATCAGAGAAATCCCATAGAGCAAACTCCTGTGGCTGGGATGCCTTTGATCTCGCATCTGAGTTACTGCAAGCTACATACCTAGGTGGATCTCAGGTAGCTTACTCACAAGGATCATGCAGAGGCAGGTGGAGATTCCCCCTGGAGGCAGGCAGTTCCTTGATCATGAGTTTTGAGAGAGAGAGCAAGTTTCAGATGGTCCAGCTCTTCTTTGCTCCTGAGAATCCCTCATGACTGCTGGCTCCCCTCCTCTGGGGCAGTCCTTAACTTATATAGCCCTTGTGACTTCATTTACCTGGTTCAATGGAGACCAGCACCTGTTGGCTGGCAGCCAACCAATTTGAAATACATCACTAGTTGCCGGGCAGACTCTAGCCCACCAGGAAGGAAGCCCCTCACCCAGGTATGTGATGCCAGTCACACAGGCAGAGGGAGCAGGTTTCCCCCCTCCCTCAGGAATGTATCCAGCCCAGGTTACCCAAAGAGATAGGGTAAAGGTATGTATCCTCTGCTGGGCCCATCCTCATCACAACTGTTACAGAGCAGAGTTTTTGGGGGAGAAACAAAGGTGGCTTTCTGCCACAGATGCTGTCTAACAGATCCATACTGGACAGCTACACTGCAGCTACCCAAAGTTTCCACAATCTGTCCATTGTAGTCATGTAGGTGGCACTCAGGTTTCAATAACTTGGGGAGAGGGTGCCAAAACAACTGGAAGAATGTGTTTTCATCTATGAGTGATACTCCTGACCCCGAGACTGTGGCAGAAGGCCACCTCTGTTTCTCCCCCAAAACTCTGCTCTGTGACAATTTGGTTAAGATGGGCCCTACAGAGGGTACACACCTTATCCTATTTCTTTAGGTAACCTGAGCTGGATACATTCCTGAGGGAGGGGGGAAATCTGCTCCCTCTTCCTATGTGACTGGCATCACATACGTGGGTGAGGGGCTTGGGCCCCTGGGGAGCCAGGAACTGCCAGTCTGCCCAGCAACCAGTGATGCATTTCAAATTGGTTGGCTGACAGTCAACAGGTGCTGGCCTCCATTGGACCAGGTAAATGAGGTAATAAGGGCTATATAAGTTAAGGACTGCCCAGGAGGAGGAGGGGGCAGCAGCCATGAGGAAGACTCAGAGAGAGAGAAGAGCTGGACCACCTGAAACTTGCTGTCTCTCTCATAACTCATGATCAAGGATCTGCCTGCCTCCAGGGGGAATCTCCACCTGCCTCTGGATGATCCTTGTGAGTAATCTACCTGAGATCCAACTAGATACATAGCTTGCAGTAACTCAGATGTGTGATCAAAGGCTACCCAGCCATGCCTGTTTGCTCTATGGGATTTCTCTGATATTCCTCTACCCTGTACCCTATTGCAACCCTACCCCTTGTAACCAATAAAGTTCTCCTTTGTACCTAGTGTGGGAGACTCATTGGGAGTGGGTCTAGATTATGCCTTGGGGTCCCCTTGGTTCGGCTGACTACAGGAGACCACTACTTGTGCTTTTGACTGAGGGAAGCACTCCAAGTTCTTCAAGTGAATCAAGTACCTTCAAGGGCTACTAGGCCTGTGTTTTCCAGGGTGCGCAGAGCCAGAATAAAGCCCAGCCCTGGGTGGTGGCAGTTTTTACCCCAGGCTAGCGGGTGTGCTCCAGGAAGGGGGTCAGCCAGACGTGAGGCACCCCCAGGGAGGCACTCGGAGCCTGGAAAGTGTTTGGGCGCAGTGAGATGGGTGGCTCAATGCAGGAGCGCCCCCTACTGGCCCACCACAGAGTCCACTTCCATTTTGCACTTTTTTCCATTTATTACTACAGTTGCAATCATCTCAGAACCTTGAGTTTCAACAACACCAACAGTTTTAATCAGATATAGTTTTCGTGCCTCACGTTCTGGGGAGGACTGTAATCTGTGAGTGGATTGGGAATGAATGCATTTGCCACAGTCTTTTTGTCTCCCAGAACTGGCCTTCAAGCAGCCTTCAAGCTCTCTATGTGGACCTTCTTCTTGCAGGCATGACACTCCGCCTTCCTAAACCTGCACTCCCTTTATCTATGTTGGCTGCCACAACTCAAGCATGTCCATGGATTAATTGGCTTACATGGTGCTGTTGGTGAGGGTATAAATCCACTGAATTTGCTGGTGATGATCTGATTCCTGATCTTTTTGGAGTAAGTGAACATTGCTGGAAAATGCCTGGTGAATTTCTCTCACATTATGGGGTGCTGCTTCAGCTGCCAAAACTTTTTCTTGTGCAGTAGCCAAGGTCAAATTTGGTTCAGAGAGCAGGCGACATTGGATTGCTTCATCTTGAAGCCCACAGACAAGATGGTCATGAAGCAGACCATCCAGGAGATCACTGAACTCACCAAATTTAGTAAGGTGACGGAGCTCAGCCAGGTAACCTGCTATGCCTTCATTGGCCTTTCAGAAAATGAAAATGAAATCTCTGCAGGGTAACAGATAGCCTTGGGCAAAAATGTGCCTTTAGCAGGGTAATAGTTCAGCATATAAGACTTAGTGTTTGGTAAGGCAGGTGCTATGAGGGAACAAACAATGGAAAATGTTTTGGCACCACAGACTGTCAGGAGGATCACATGCTTCTGCGATGGGTTTTCCACTTTGTTTGCTTCCAGGTAATAGGATAGCCTTTCTGCATAAGAGACCCATGAAGCCGGCTGGCTCACATCAAATTCTTCTATACGCCCCCTTCTATATTCACCATTCTAACTAACATCAGCCGTAATAGAGAGAAAAGAAGAAGAAGAAAACTTCCCTCTAATCACAAAACACACCCTGGTCTCAGAACGTCGTCCCACAATCTAGGGGTGTCTTTTCAGCAAAGCATCCCATCCTCATCACCAGATGATATGTTGTGAGTTCAGCAACAACACTCTGGACTCTCCTGGGTTGAACTAATAGTTATTTATTATTATAATTCTCTGGGATCATATCCAGGTGGATCTTAACAATTGCCCTCAGTAGATGTGTGCAGAATTTATACTTGCTCTGCCTCTGACTTGACCCAGTCTAGTCCTTGGAGAGGAACCAAGAAAGCCTCTGGCTCTTCATGGCAGAGAAAATGGAGCCCCTGTGCTGAAAAAACTGCCACAAGCAAAGTGAACCCTGCAGTGCTCAACATGAGAGCTTTGGCCTTCAAGGGACAGTGCAAGGAAATAACAAGAAGACACAACAGACTCTATGACCTCTGGAGGTCCCTTCCAGCCCAACTTCTCTATGACTCTCTTGTGATTCAGACTGACCTGCTTCTGGAATCAGTATCCACAGGGAGGAATGTAGTGACACACCCCACCCAGCAAAAAGTTGAGGGATGTTCAGGACTGCCCATCAATATGAAATTATGTACCACACTGCCCGTACCCACCTTTTCAAAATCCTAACTCCACCTGTGGAGATGCCATGGCTGCCTACAACAAAACCCCACTCACTGGGATTCAAACTTAGCATTGAGGTCTCATTGCCAAGGACACGAGACTCTTTGATCAGAGGCTCCTTTAACATCTGCTTTTTGCTTGACTCCTCTGGAGCGATGTAGCTGTGATGGTCCAGGAAATACTGGATTTTCTCTGTTTTTTTCCGTGGCCAAGAAACAAGTGAAAGCAAAGAGGGGGCATTTTCTGAGGGGGGTCTTGGCTCTAATAGGGTGGGAGCCTGGGTCTAAGGAGGTTGAGAACCCGTGATCTAGTAGGTGGAGTAGCCCCAGATGAACAGCCATCATCTTGTGCTCTTGAAAAGAATTAACTGGACATAGGTCATGGTGACT
This sequence comes from Alligator mississippiensis, assembly GCF_030867095.1. Classification (NCBI taxonomy): domain Eukaryota; kingdom Metazoa; phylum Chordata; order Crocodylia; family Alligatoridae; genus Alligator; species Alligator mississippiensis. Next base: position 29,668,913 of record NC_081838.1, read on the forward strand.
TGGCCTCCAGCTGGGGTTGATGCCGATGCTTCATGTGTTGAAGCTGGCTCTGCATTGGTGGTGAACATGTTGGGCTCCTAATTATTTGGGTGAGTGTCATCAATGGCAGCTTAGCTTCTTGGAGGCACTTTGGTCACCTGATTTTTCACATCCACTGAGTGGTGTTTCTTTACCAAAGCATCTGGGGGCCACATCATCTCAAGAGGTGAAATGGAAACCCGTTAAGCCATTTCACAGACACGCGCACACACACACACACACACACACCCCATTTGTTAAGTCTGTGGTTTTCCTGTTTGTGTCCCCAAGCAGCTGATAACAGCCTTTGTAAAGTCCAAGAAGCAACTCACAAAAAAAGTGTGTGACTCGTGTGTGTGTATCCTGGATGCTTGGGGTGTGTGTGTGTGTGTGTGTGTGTGTGTGCCCCAGATGCCGGAGTTGTGTCAATGCAAGTCCTGGACACTCGTGATTTGTGTGTGGGGCGGGGAGGGTGGGTGTATCCTGGATACCTGAGGAGTGTGTGTGTGTGTGTGTGTGTGTGTGTGTGTGTGTGTGTGTGTGTGTATTTCCCACATGCTTGGTTCTGCATGCTTGCCCTGGACACGTGGGTTCTGTGTGTGTGTACCTCAGACCACCTGAGGGGGCTGGGTGTGTGCCCATGTGTGTGTGAGTCAGACTCTTTGGGGAGGAGGTGTATTTTGCAGATGTTTGAGTTCTGTGTATGTGCCCTGGATGCCTGAGTTCTGTGTGTAAGCATCCCAGAAACTTGGGGGTGGTGTGTGTGTGTCCCAGACACTTTGGGGGTGGGGGGGGCAAGGTGTATTTCCAAGATGCTTGAATTTTGCATGCGTATCCTGGACACCTGTGTTCTGTGTGTGCATCCCAGACACTTAGGTGTGTGTGTGTTTGGGTATGTGTGTGTCCCAGACACTTGGGGGAGTGCATGTGTATTTCCCAGACACCTGAGTTCTGTGTGTGTGCATCCCAGACACTTTTTTTGCAGTGGGGAGGGGTATGTGTGTGGGTGTATCTTCCAGAAACCTGGATTCTGTTGGCATGTTTGTTTATGGTGCAGTGTGTGTACCCTGTATCACCCCCCCCCCCCACCGCCCCCGCTCCCCACGCCCCCCCAGGCAGATGGCACCACTCTGTGAAGCCTGGGGTTGGGGAAGGGATCTTAGCTCAGATCCCTCCCTCCCCATCACTGCAGGGTGGATGCAGTGCCCCACCCACAGACTTATCATGTGTGTCCCTATTTGCTGCTACCATTGGGGAGAAGGGGAGGGCCTGGGAGGAAAATGAAACAGAAAGCAGCAGGCCACGGGAAGAAGCTGGGCGTCCAGGTTGGCAGGCCAGAGGCCCCCTCACTGTGCCCTGAAACAGAGTGAGAGACCCTGCCCCACTCAAGCAGGAGTCTGGAGGAATAAGAGACACTCTCACAAAAAGGAGGAAGCTGGCAAAGGCGGACGGATAATGCACGTGTAGACACACCGGCACTCATCTCCTCCCCGAACCACCGTGAACCATCCTGTCAAACCAGCCACGGTGAGCCCTGGTATTCTCAAGGGCTTTGAGAGCTGGGTTAGGGTTACGGGTAGGGTTATGATTAGGGTTATGGTTATTTCTGAGGCTAATATACCTCCTGTTCGCTCCTATAGGCAGAACCAGACCAATCCTGGCCTTTCCAGGAAACTCCGGTCCACGCCAGTGGAACAGGGAGGGCCTGGGCAGCTTCAGCCTGTTCACGCCAAACTATTTTCGCACTATACAGTTTGGGAAACTTCTCTTCCTCTTTGTCCAGCCAGAAAATTCCCACTCTGGTCCCATCTCTTTCCCGGTAACACTCAGCCTTTCTTTTCCCCTTCCCCTCCCTACAAACATTGCCCTTGACTTTCAGTCGACCTCTGTGTGTGTGTGAGTGTGTGTGTGTGTGTGTGTGTGTGGTAAAAACACCCAATCAGAAAAACTTTTCCCAATGCCTCTTATTTTGAAAGACAAGGTTCTTTGGGTAAATACTATATCTTTTATTAGATCAACTCAAGTAGTTGGAAAAATTCTTCTTAGTAAGCTTTTGTGCACAAGCACCCTTTGTCAGGCGGAGGAAGCAGTTCACCTCCCTCTGCTCCTTTTTCTTTGTGTGTTCAATCCTTCTGTGGGATTGTGCAAAGGCTGGAAAGTTTCAGGGACTTGATTGACTTATATTCTGGGTGGGGAAAGGCTGGATTTTGCCCTTAAAAATAGCTGCCAAGCTACAGGGCTACATATCTCTGGCATATCTCCAAAGTCTGCTTGTAATCAGAACGGTACAATAAGCAACATAAAAAGTTTTTAGAGCAGCAGTAAAGTAAAAAAAATCATGATTTCTGCTTGCTCAGAGCTGGAATGTGATATTTGATAGCCTTTTTCCCCTCCCCCCCAACAGCTCATTGACTGAGGCTGACAGCTATACTGAAACCAAAAGCAGCTGGGGCAGGGGGGAGCACAGTTCAAGGTTGATTGTGCTAGCCATGTCTGCTTTTTTTTTTTTTTTTTAGTCTATAAGGTGCAAATCTGCCCTGCCTTCTCCATTTGCTTATGGACCAATTTGGCTCTTCTTGACATGGGTTCAAATCCTTTTTTCCTCTGAGATGGGTTCTGCTGTCACCAGGGATCTCTCTCTCTCGTTTCTTTTTCTAAATAACAGGCCTTATTTGGTCCTATCCCTTGCTCCTACTTTTCCCTAAAAATCAGCAATTGAAAATTGCTACTAATATAAGATCATCAGATTTTGGGGTCAGGAAGAAATCTCCTGTGGTCAGACTGGTACAGACTTGGGAGGGTTTTGCCATCCTCTGTAGGGGGGGCACAGTCTCTGCCTGGGATCTATGGAGCGTATACTAACAACCTTGTACAGCACCAAGGCATTGGCTGCCTCAGTTGCCCTGCTTTCCCTGTGGTGTGATGTCTGGTGTAGTGTCAGGGTTGACTGTAGTTACAGTTTGATGATGGATTTGTCTGGGATGGTTTGGACAGGGCTGATCCTATCTCAGGCAGGGGGCTGGAGTAGATGTGACCTCTGGAGGTCCCTTCTAGCCCAATGTCTCTGTGACTCTATGGTTATGGACTTGTATAGATGGTTTGGACAAGGCTGATCCTGCCTCAGGCAGGGGGTTGGAGTAGATGTGACCTCTGCAGGTGCCTTCCAGCCCCACTTCTCTATGACTTTATGAAGTCATGCTGACTGGATCCTTCAGGGTTACATCTGGCCCAGCCCCCAGCCAAGGGTCTGTCCATCCTACTCAACAGCCTCCTGACCAATGGTTGCAAAAAGAGCCAACAGCTTCCTGGGTTGTATTTACAGGAGTGCCACTTGCAAGTCAAGGGCAGTGATTCTCCCACTGTTCAGCATGGGGGAAATCCCCCCCTAGAGGCCTGAATCCAGGTTTGGGCCCCACCCTTCAAGAAGGGGGTGTACAGGTTGGAAAGAGTCCAACACAGAGCAACAGAAATTATTTGGGGCCTCTGGAAGGAGGACTGCTAAGGATACACTGAAAGAACTAGGGTGACTGAGGCTGGAGAAGAGAAGACAGGGGATTTGATCACAGTTGTCTGATCCCTGAAGGGCTATGATACAGAGGATGGAGAAGGGCTTTTTCTCTATACCCACAAGGAACAGGACTAGGATCAATGACCTCAAGCTGTAGGACAAGAAACTGAGGCTGGAGATAAGGAGGAACTTTCTGATTCTGGGGGTGGTTGAGCTTTGAAACAGGCTTCCCAGAGAGGTGGGGGAATCTCCACTGCTGGAAAGCTTCAAGAGCAGATTGGATGGACCTTTGGCTGGGTTGGTTTAGTCAAGGATGCTCCTGCCTTGACCAGGGAACTGGCCTAAATGTCACCTCCTGAGGTCCCTTCTAGCCTGACTTTCCTATGAACCTACATGTGGAAGAGCAAGATCCTCTAGCCAGGAGCCATTGGGCATGCTAAATCCCATCACTTAGCAAGACCCAACAAGTCATCCTTCCGCTTCACTCGGCCTTGATGAGGCCAAAGATGGAGTACTGCATCCAATTCTCTGCTCCACACTTTAGAAAGGTTGTGGAGAAGCTTGAGAGGGTCCAGAGGAGAGCTACATGTATGATTAGAGGTCAAGGGAACAGGTCTTATGAGGAGAAGCTGAGAGGTACGGGAGTCTTCAGCCTGGAGAAACAAAGGCTCGGGGGTGACTTTGTGGCAGCCTATAATTATATAAGGGGTGTGCATCAGGATCTGGGAGAACGTCTGTTCACCAGGGCACCCCAAGGGAAGACAAGGTCTAATGGTCACAAAGTGCTGGAAGACCCTTTTAGACTGGACAGAAGGGAAGACTTCTTTACTGTCCGAATCTCCAGAGTATGGAATGGACTCCCCCCAGAAGTGGTGCAAGCACCTACTCTGGATACCTTTAAGGAACGCTTGGATGCTTATCTTGCTGGGGTGATCTGACCCCAGCTGACTTCCTGCCCCTTGGGCAGGGGCTGGACTCAATGATCTTGCAAGGTCCCCTTTAGCCCTGTGAAATCTGAAATAACACTGCAGTTCCAACTCCCAGTCCAGGCTGTAGCCAACACCCAATGCAAAAAAATCCCTGATGTCCATAGCAATGGGAGGAGGGAAATTTCTTCCCGGTCTCAAATGGAAACCAGCAAAGCCCTACAGGATCCATCTTATGGGATAGAGGAATCATAGAAACATGGAGAAGTGGGGCTGGGAGGGACCTCCAGAGCTCATAGAATTCATAGTCATAGACTCATAGAGAAGCGGGGCTGGAAGGGATCTCCAGAAGTCACATCTAGTCCAACCCCCTGCCTGAGGCAGGATCAGCCCTGTCCAAACCATCTCAAACAGATCCATTGTCCAACCTCTTAGCAAAACTAAACAATCATATCTACAGGTCCAGGCATTTGGCAATAGGGGAACAGCAATTAACACTGCTACCAAATTTGTAGACCCCCAGGAAGCCCTATGGGCTGTATCTAGGCACCCCTGAAGTCTATGAAGCCTGGTCCTCTAAGCAATCATAGGGAAGTGGGTTTGGAAAGGACCTCCAGAAGTTCTGTCTAGTCCAACCACTACTTAAGGCAGGATCATCCCTGTCCAAATCAGCCCAGACACTTCCATCATCTAAACTCCACATAAGACCACCGTCAACCCTGACACAAGACAGACCTAACACCTGAACCTGCCCCAGAGAAAGCAGAGGAACGATGGCAGCCAATGTCCTGTTTCTATGAAATGTTGTTAATATACACTTAAGATCCCAAGTAGAGGGCCACTTCCCAGCTACAGAGGAAGGCATACCCCCCACGGTTCATGCCAGTCTGACCAGGGGGTAAAATTCCTTCCTGACCCCAAATCTGGCATTAGTCTGACCCTGAGCAGAGGGGAAAGACCCTTTAGTGAGGACCCTCCAGCTTTGGTCCCAGCAGGAGCATTGGCGTAGCCCAGTCAAAATCCCCAGCCTTCCCTGTAGCCAACAGCCAGTGCTTCTGAAGGAGCCCTGAAACCACCATGACACATGTTGTCAGGACAATCAGCTGCAGAGAACATGGCTTTTCTTAAGGTCCCACGTCCTAGGGGTTCTGGGGGGGCTGTGGGTCCAGTATCAACCCAATAACAAAGCTGGTTTCTTCTGGTCTTCTCCAAGGTGACCATGGCTTCAGATGCCTTTGGAGAAGCTGTTCATGAGGGTGACCTGGCTAAAGCCCTCTTCCATGTGCATGAGAGGCCCCTTGAGTCATTCCTCCATGAGCCTGTGGACATTGCAGTAGTGGGCGAGGCAGGTGCCGGGAAATCCTCCTTCATCAATGCCCTGCGGGGTCTCAGGGAGGAAGACGAGGGGGCAGCTGAGACCGGGCTGGTGGGTGGGCAGCAGGACCCCATGCCTTACCGCCACCCTGGCCTGCCCCTCGTGACCCTGTGGGAGCTGCCGGGGGTGGAGACCCCACTGAGTGCCCCCCAGAAGGAGCCTGACCTCAGCCACTATGACTTCTTCATCATCGTGGGCTCCCAACGTTTCCGCTCGGCCCATGCCAACCTGGCCCACAGCATTGAGGGCCTGGGCCGGCGGTTCTTCTTTGTCCGCACCAAGGTGGACCTGGACTTAGAGGCCTCCCGAAGGCAACGTCCAGGAAGCTTTAATGAGGCTGAGGTACTTCACCGCATCTGGCAGGATTGTGACCAGGGCTTGCGAGGCGAGGGAGTGGCCCAACCCCAGGTCTTTGTGGTGGCCAACTGGGAGCCCAACTGCTACAACTTCCCCCTCCTGCAGGAGATCCTCAAGAAGGAGCTGCCAGCAATCAGGAGACAAGCATCCCTCCTCAGGCATCTCCCCATGTGCTCACGCATCCTGGACCAGAAGCAATCCTCCCTGATGTGGGAGGTCTGGAAAGTCACCCTGTTGAGCAGCCTCCTGGCTGCCCTTCCTATCCCCGGCTTGTCCTTCATCTGCACCTACTTCCTGTTCCGGGCGCAACTTGCCCGCTACTGCAAGAGCTTTGGCTTGGATGAGCGGTCCCTCGCTGCACTGGCCTGGCGCGTGGGGCAGCCCGTGGGTGAGCTGCAAGCTGTGAGGGAGCACCCGGGAGTGACACGGGTCCCATGGCTCAAGCTGATGGCAGATGCAGCCAGTGCTGCAGCCATATTGGTGGGCAGGTGGAAGGGTTTCACCATTGTTGGCTGCCTGGTATCTGCTGGGCTGGCATTCATCCCCACCTACGCCCTGCTGCGGAAGGCAGTGAGGTACCTGGCCAAGGACACCCAGAAGGTCCTACACCAAGCTCTGAAAGCGGAGGGGAAGAAGTCCATGTAATAACCATCCCATTAGTGCAGGGGTCCGGCTGGGCACCAAAGAAGAGAGGCAGAGCCCCCTCGCTTCGCCAAGCAAACTGTGAGGGCTTTTTGCCCCTAGCCCACACAGGGAGACCCCCTGTCTTTGCTCTATGGGACCTGGGGATGAATTTCGAGCACTCAAGAATCCCTGCTTTGAAACCAGTAATTTCAGCTTCCGCCCCAATTCTTACCTTCTCTCCATGGAGTTTCCATGGCCGCTCTACCTGGCTCTGCGGGTCCCCCCCAAAATGTGGGGTCTGGGGTGGTCACCCCAATTCGCCCCTCCCCCTCCCTTAGGGACAGCCCTGACTGCAAGAATGCTTTGAAGATGCTGGACTAAAGGCCTTTGCACACGACATGTGTTTTGCCCCTTTTTGTGCTGCAAAGCTTTGATTGTTTGCATGAGTGGGTTTTTATGGATGCTTTAAAAGTCTTTCTAGTGCATTAAAATAAAACTCCTCAAACATAGTTTAGTTTGTCTCATCTCGAATTAAAGCCTCACATCCATGGTTTCATTGCATGTAGACACAAAGGCACTCAAAGCCATGTAATGAGCCTCTTTGTCCGCCAGATGGCACTGCGATTTTGTCATAGTTCACCCTTTAGAATTGCTTCCATCTTTTCCCCCTTGTGCCATTTGCCAGCTCCATGCTCCCACAGGTGCATGGCAGGGCACAAGTTGTGGGGGGGGGGGGGGGGGTGCCCAGGCAGCGGCGGGGGTGGGGGGGAGGCAGTGCTGAGCTGTCCTGCTCTCCTGTGGTGCTGACTGGGGACCGGGCTTAATTCATTCGAAAACCAAGGGCATGCAAATACTGATGCGACACTCTAAAACAGACTTACATTTTATAAATCTATTTAATTTAATGAGGATTAAACTCCATAGTGTGTACAGGCACTATAAGAGTGTAAGAAAGAAGCGGAACAGCTCACAGCGTACGCTTCAAGAATGAAAGATCTCCCTGACAAGAATGGTTGCAGTGCCCCAGCCATCTTGAGAATCTGGAAGAAACAGACCATTGCTCTTGTCGCCTGTTTGGTGAGAAATCATCACCTTACAGCTAATTACTGGACTTTCCTTTAGTTTGGGCTCATTTGACTTTGAATTCTTGTAGCAAATAAACCCCTTCTGTCGCTCATTAAATGAGGTGTTGTGTCAATCCCTTAGGCTGGTCTGGAATCCTAGGTTTTTATTTGCTAACCTCCCCGCGCCCCCATGCACCAGGGATGGACACACACACACACCCTGGGAGGCCCCCCCTCCCAACCCCGGGGACCTTTTTTGTGTGAGTGATACTCCACCTCCTCCAAGTATGTGCATATACTGGATTTTTTTTGGGGGGGGGACATGTGGGAGTGCTGTTGGGGGCAGGGGAGGGGGAGCACCATGTTTAGACAGGGGAAGGGCTCTACCAGCTTCCAAAAAAGCCAGGTGTCTGGGCACTCCATGCTCCACCCTTTTCAAAGCAACTCACCCCCTCCCCCACAAAACCCTTCCTAATATCTGGCCTTGGGTTATTGGCAGGGGGGTGGGGGAGAGGGGCAGGCAGGGCGTAGTTGGTACCAATACAGCACTCCTCCACTGCAGGGGTAATGAAGCGGGAGAACAGGGCAGAGGCTGGGGGTGGGTTTGTGCAGGGGTTGCAACTGCCCTGGTAGACAGCCCCACACCCTTCCCATACACTTTCCCCCCCAAGCCCTAAGGGACTGGGCCCAGATCAGCACCCTCCCCACCCAATCTCTAACCCCAGCTAATGGTCAAGACTGAGCCAGGTTGGGGCCTCCCTGGAGGCGAGACCAACTGGAAGAGGAGGCCTAAGGCTTCCAACTTCCTGTGATCTCAAGGGTGTTTCCATGCATACCGTTGTCTAGGCCCATGATCCAAAGCAAGGTGTTGTATTGGAAGACCATGTCCGTGCCCCCCCCCCCGGCCTACTGGGAGCTGAGTCTACTCAAAGAGCTATGCCAAGATGGATGTCAAGGCATTGGCCAACAGTGTTGGTCAAACCAAGGTCTTCATGGTCTCCGATTATTGTCCGAGCACCCATGGTTTCCTGGCATTGGATGGCAGCTTGAAGGTGGAGTTTGAAACACCCAGCTCCAGTTGGGGAGCTGCTGAGGTCATGGGAGGGGGCGCTGGTGGCCAAGCAGGCATTAGAAAGGGGCATCTGGATGGCATCATTGGCATCAGGGGGTGGCTACTCTGATGCATGTCCCCAACATGTGACATGGCCCTGTTGGCTCAGGAGCTGTGGTATGAGGTCCTTGGGGACCTTCAGGGTGAACCTAGGCATCCAGGAGGCCAAAATGGCCACTGAGGCAGCAGGGCAGGGATTGATGGCACTAGGAGGAGCCTGGGAGGGGTCATGACCTCTGGCTCCTCCCAGGGAGCCCTCCTGGTCTCCACAGGGGAGGCAAAGCCAGCAGGGAAGGGGCAGAACTAAGGGAGGGGGTGGGGCTTCACCACAGCCTGCCCTGTGCCTGCTGCAATTGGACAGCTGTGGGCACTGAGGAGCATTTCATAGATTCATAGATGTTAGGGTTGGAAGGGACCTCAAAAGATCATCGAGTCCGACCCCCTGCATAAGCAGGAAAGAGTGCTGGGTCTAAATGACCCCAGCTAGATACTCGTCTAACCTCCTCTTGAAGACCCCCAGGGTAGGGGAGAGCACCACCTCCCTTGGGAGCCCGTTCCAGACCTTGGCCACTCGAACTGTGAAGAAGTTCTTCCTAATGTCCAATCTAAATCTGCTCTCTGCTAGCTTGTGCTCATTATTTCTTGTAACCCCCGGGGGCGCCTTGGTGAATAAATACTCACCAATTCCCTTCTGTGCCCCTGTGATGAACTTATAGGCAGCCACAAGGTCGCCTCTCAACCTTCTCTTGCGGAGGCTGAAAAGGTCCAGTTTCTCTAGTCTCTCCTCATAGGGCTTGGTCTGCAGGCCCTTGACCATATGAGTGGCCCTTCTCTGGACCTTCTCCAGGTTATCCGCATCCTTCTTGAAGTGCGGCGCCCAGAATTGCACGTACTCCAACTGCAGTCTGACCAGCGCCCGATAGAGGGGAAGTATCACCTCCTTGGACCTATTCCTATTTGTGAGGTGGGGAGTGGGCGTTCCCCAATAATCCCCACCCCTAGTCCATAGGCTCTACCTCGCATACAACACACAGAGCCTTAAAGAAACAAGCAGCTTTATTCAGCAACAGGTGAGCAGCACCAGCTGCCTGGGTCCCGTGTCCAGCGAGAAGGGGGCTGAGCGAACCCGGACACCTGGGTTCTGGCCCCGGCTCAGAGCCACATGGTAGGAGCACAGTTGCCTCTAACTTCCAATCCCAGCTGCTGGGGCCACTGGTCTCCCGGGGGTGGGGGAAGGGGCTTTGGAGCCCCTGCTGTCCCACACCTTGGGCTGGGGGGTTAGATACCCCTGGGGGGGTCCTGGAGGGGGTCCTCAGGCCAGCAGGCGGCTGTACTCTGCTAGCGCTGATGACTTCTTCACCCCATCCCAGATCCGCGCTGCATAGTGGAACCTGCCGGGGGCCAAAAAAAATTTTAAAAAGAGGGGGGCAAAAAAGGGAAGTAAGAGAGAGCCCTGCCCCTCTCCCATGATTACCCAGAAGCTTTTGCTTCCTGAACCGCTCCTTGTTCTGCATAACCCAGAAGCCCCCTTGCTCTCAGTCCTGCCGCCTACCTAGAAGCCCCTGCTCTTGCTCCTGTTTCCTACCCACAAGCCCGTGCCAATACCCACTCCCTCTAAATTACCAGCTGCCTCCTCTGCTACCCCAACCCCCTGCTCCCAATCTTGTTCCCTACTGACAATGCCCTGCTTATCTACCCAGAACCATCTCTGATCCAGTTCCTTATCCACAATCCCATTCCCCTACCCACAGTGCCCTGCTCCCCTACCCAGAAGCCCTTGCTTCTGAACTTGTTCCATACCTACTTGTTCCAGTCCCCTGATCCTGACCCCTACCCAGAACCCCCTTGTTTCCCATACATTCCCAGTTAACTCAGCTACCCATAACCCCCTGCTCCCTACCCATAATCCCTGACCCATAATCCCCTGCTTCCCTACATTCCCAACCAACTCAGCTGCCCATAACCCCCTGCTCCCCACCCAGCTCAGATACCCACAACCCCGTCCCCGCCCCAAAGACCGGCTCCTCCCAGTCCTACCAGTTCTTCTCTGTGAGGATGGTGTGAGAGAGCTGAGGCCGTGCCATGGACATGATCTGGCTGCGCAGTTTGGCCACCAGGGAGGGGAAGCTGGGGTGGCCCTTGTAGCCTGGCAGCAGTGAGAAGAGGGGGCCGCCCCCGGGGGCTGTAACGGCAGGTGGCGGGCAGTCAAAACAGCCCCCTTGGAGGGGCAAGGGGGCAGGAACTTGCAGCCCTGGAAGTACTAAGTTGGGCACCCCCAAAGGATGCCAGTAGCATTACAAGACTGGAGGACCCTGGGGGTGGGGGGGTCCCAAGCACCCACCTGACTTGGGCAGGGTCTCATCGGCGTCAGCGTCCATGAAGGGGAGCAGGAAGAGGTTCACCTCCGTGTCCAGGTAGTCATAGGGCAGCCCGGGGAAGATGTTACACTCCAGCATGGAAAGGGTGCCTGGAGGAGAAAATAAGAGGTATCAGGGAGGGGGGTGGGCTCTAGAGGGTGCCCTGCATCGGCCAACAAGGCCAACAGCAGTCACTAGGGGGCAGCAGACACAATGCAATTGCAGTAGGGGCAATGTGTCCTCCCCTGGGTGTTGTGATTGGGGTGGGGCGGCGACTGGGCATGGCAAGCCATAGCCCACCTACACCCTGACCCATCCACACCCCCCACACCCCTCACGTGGCTACTGCCAGCCAATCCCCTATGCCCCAGAACCCAGGTGTCTGGGTCCCGGGCCACCTACCCTTGTACTTGAGGTGTGAGTGCATCATGATCTTGTCCACGATCTGGTGCATTTGCTTCAATCTCCGGGGGCAAAAGCACTCCCGCTTGGCCTTGTTCTGGAGGAAAACTGGAGACAGGGGGGAGGGGGATGTGCAAAACTCAGCCCCAGAGCCCCTGCACTGGCATCAGGGGATGCTGTGCTGCAAGAGGCAGGACCGGAGGAGGGGCTCTGGGAGCACTACAGGGCACCAGGCAGTGGCCAGTGGGGACCCCCAAGGGGCTCCAGATGTGCATCAGCCCAGCTAGAGGCTGCAGTGGCCAACGGGGGCCACTAGGGAGCAGAAGACATGATAATACTATGGGGGGGGGTGCATCTCCTTTCTGATGTTGCAATGGCACTAGGGTGTGTCGTTCTACAGGGGGCAGGGAGCGGGGGAGGGCATTTGGCCAGCCTCTGAGGTGCTGTGCAGTGACCCACACAGAACCTCAGGGGGCACTGGACATGGCCAAGAGTGGCCACTTGGGAGCATGACACATTGCCATACCCCTAGAGATCACCAGGGGCACCACATCCCCTCTCTGATGCCCCCAATCCCAGGGGGGCACCAGGGAGGAAAAGTCAGGGGGCTCTGGCCAGGCCCTGGGGTAGGGAGGCCCACCCTGGGATGCCGTGCTCACCAATGTGGGGGTAGTACTCGGTGCCCTCGTCGGGCCCAGCTGAGCCGCTGGACTCGTGGCTGGGGGAAGGCGTGGATGGCTTCACCATCTCAGCCGTCTGCAGGAACCTACCATGACAAGGTGGGGGACAGGGGGTTAATTCCTGGGGTGGGGGCAGGGAAGGGCAGGGCCGGGCCAAGATTGGGCTAGCCTCTGGTACCTGTACCTGTAAAGGCTGAGGTCGGTGAACCAATCCTGCACCACAACGACCACATGGCAAACGGTGAAGAGGAAGGCGGCAATCTGCAGGGACTGGAGGGTGGGGGATTGTCAGTGAGGGAATCCAGGCATCCAGGAGGCCTTGCCACTCCACCCCCTCGGAGGTCCCCTGGTGGGTCCCCCCTGCCCCCCTACTCCCACCACAGAAGGGGCCTAGGATTGGGCCAGGGGGGCAGGGCCCAGGATCAGGCCACCCCCAGAGGGGCTAGCCCCCCCCTCCCCCCCAACAGAATTGAGCCCCACACCCACCTGCATCTCTACATAGGTGTGAGGCAGGTTGTACTCGGGGGGCAGCTTCCGGTCGTTGTTGATGAGATGGTCCAGGATGGATGGGCTGAGGATGGGCTGGGGAGGGAGGAAAGGGTTAAATCCAGGCAATGCCGGGGTGGAGGGGGGATACAACTGGATATATACAGGGAACCCAGGTGTCTGGGACACTGGCGTGCCAAATCCAGGTATCCAGGGCACATGTGCGTGCACACACAGGGACCCAGCAGTCCAGGGGACACACACACGCGCGCACACGCAAAGGGAACCCAGGCATCTGGGAAACAGACACACACACACACACACGGAACCCAAGCATCCAGGACACATTCACAGGGAACTCAGGCACTGGGGACGCAGGTACACACACGCACAGGTAATGCAGGCATCTGGGAGACGCACAGACATACGGGAAATCCAGGACACACACGGAACCCAGGCATGCGGGACAACCCCCCTGCTCCCATTCATTCCTTCCCCCTTGGGTGTCCCAACTCCCCTTAAGTCCCTCTACTCCCCCAGCCACCAGGAGGCTCCCCTGTCCTCCCCTCCCAAACCAGATACACCGGGACTCAGGCATGCACCATAGCGGGAGCAGGCACCACGCTACCCCCTGGTGCCTGGGGGTGGAACTGCAGCCAGGTGCTCCATAACCCAGTGGGGGGTAAGGGGGGGGACACGTATTCGAGTTGGCACACCTGGGTGTCGAGGAAGATGATGCGCTCCTGGGTGATGAAGAAGTCGATGCCACTGGTCTGGTTGCCCCCGCGCTCCTTAATTTCCTGGCCCTGGGGGCGGAAGACGTAGGCCCTGGGGTGGTGATGGGGAAATCAGGGGTGGAGTCAACACAGGGTAGGGGGGAGAGTTTGGATGAAGACCCCCCTCCCCCACAAAATCCCAACCACGTGACCCAGAACAGCTCCCAACCCCACCCATTGTTGCTACCCCAACTTTAACCCTCTATGTGCCACTCCCAGTACCTCAGGTCCTCCTCAGGCTGGTTGGCTGAAAGCAGTGACATCACTGTGGACTTGCCGGTGCCCTGAAGACCCAGGACGCCCACGACCAGCACGTCTGTTTGGTCCAGCAGGTACTGGGGGATGAGGGGGTGGGGGTCAGAAGCATAGGCTGGATGGGCTGGGAGCACCCAGAAGTCCAGGGAGGTGGGGGCAGGAGCATGGGGAGGACCCAGGGATCCTGCATGGCAAGGACCCAGGAATCCAGGGTTGGAGTGGAGCAGGGTGTGTGTGTTTGGGGGGGGGGGGGGTTGTGCAGGGGGGTGGGAAACGGGATGGGACGACATAACAAGACTAGATAACCCTGTAGGGAACCCAGGAGTCTGAGCAGGCATGGGGAGAGCCCAGGCATCCGGCAGCAGGGGCCCTGGGAGAACCTAGGAGTCTGGGAGTAGAGCTGGGTGGGGGACCCAGGAGACGGGGAACATGGGAAGGGACCCTTGAGGAGAACCCAGGTGCCCGGGAGCAGGGTCCCGGGGTAGGGTCAGAGGTCAGGGATCAAATACCTCGATAGCGCTGTCACACCAGTTCATCTGCTCATCCACCAGTTTGATGCTGTGCTTCATCTTCTCAGGGGCCACCAGCTTGGCTTGGCCCACCACAGCTGGGGGCCACAGGAGGTGGAGTCAGCAGAGGGGAGGCATCTGGCCCTGCCCCCCATGCCTAGCCCCACCCCTTCTGCCAGCTCCTCCCCTTGGTGCTAGGCTATGCCCTCTGACCCCGACCCTTTATGCTAGCCCCTCCCCTTTACCCCAAGCCATGCCCCCTTGCCTTACTCAGGGCTAAGCCCCAGCCTGCCCCATAGCCCCACCCCTTCCCCAAGCCATGCCCCTTCCCCCTTGTCCCACCATCCTTTAGTCCCATCGCCATTAGCTCTGCCCCTGGTGTAGCCCCACCCCTTCTCCTTCCTCCACCCCTTCTATTACCACACCTCTTCCCTGTCTGTTCCCCCTGCCCTTTAACCCCACCCTCCATGATCTCCATCTGTTACCTAGCCCCACCTCTTCTCCTCACTACACCCCTTTGCCCAAGCCCCACCTCTTCCATTAGCCCCACCCTTCATCCCCAAACCCTTCCCTTTCCTAGCCACACCTCTTTCCTCCAGCATCCACCACCACCCGCCTTGCCCTCAGATGCCCCCCTACCTACCCACAAGCCCCGCCCGGAGCTCCGCCCCCCACTCACGGTCCAGGGCGGCGCTGGGGGCGGCGGCACCCATGCCACGGTTCTGGATCTGGTAGACAGGTTGCGTGGGGCGCTGCCCCTCCTTCTCCACCTTGGCCCCTGCAGCGCCCGTGACCCCCGCCACCGCCATGGTGGGGGGTGCCCCCCCCTCGGGCTTCCCCTCCTCCCGGGACTTCATCAGCACGATGGGCTTCTCCAGCGGGGGCGGGGCTGCAGGGGGCGGGGCAGGTGCAGGGGGCGGGGCCAGCTTCGACTGCGGTGCGGGGGTGGAGATGGGTCTCGAAACACCTAGACCACCCCCCACGGCCGCCCAAGGATGAAGAGAGCACCCAGGCATCCGGGCTCCCGGCGCCCCCCCAGCCCCGACTCCCCTCCCGGACGGAGGGACGGAGGTCCCCTTCTCTCAACCCCCGGCCCCCAATCGCCTCCCAGAGCCGGCGGGGACCCACGTGTCCCGGCCCCGCGTCCTCACCCGCTCTGCGGGTGGCTTGGCCAGGATAATGGGCGTCTTCTGCATCACGGTGCCTGGCGTCTCCTCCGGGGGGTCCTGTTGGCAGGGGGGGTGGTCAGATTTGAGGGTCGGACCCCTCCCCCCCATGCCTCCCTCCCCCGCTACACTTACGCGGCGCTCCCGGTCCCAGGGGGTGAAGTCCCGGTCGCGACCGGGCCCCGAGAGGCTCTGGGGACCCCCGGGCAGGCCCAGCTCCTTGTCCCGGGGCCAGCGGCGCCGGCGCTCGGGGCCGTACAGCCCGGGCTGGCTGTGCCCCGAGTCTGACATCCCTGCGGAAGAGGCCACGGCACCGTCACGCGGGCTGGCGGGGAGCGCGGGTCCGCACGCGCTGCTAGGGGCTGCGTCGCCTGACCGACTGGGCCCGGTGGGCCGGACCGCCTCTGCCGACCGACCGCCCGCAGCAGACACGGGGCCGTTGCCGGCCCGCGCGCACCAGCAACAGCGCGTGCGGGGATGATATGGACCAGCAAGGCCGCGGCGGGTCCGTACGGCCCAGAGGAGGGAGGCAGGGGCTGTGGCGGGCCCCCTGCGGCCGCAAGGCCCTCCCTGGCAGGGGGCCGGCACGCGCCCGCCTGGCCTCCACACCAGGGCTGTGTCGGCACTATGTCGGCTGGCGGAGGGATACCGGGCTGTACGGTTTATATAGCCCTGGGCCCAAGAGGCCATGGCGGAGGGATACCGTGCCGCACCGCCCCATACAGCTGCCGGGGGCGAGAGTCCCAGCAGGACACGGGGCCTCATTGAGCCTGTACGGCCCCGGCGGAGGGATACGGGGCCATATTGTGGCCATATTGGGTCCATGCGGCCCCGGCGGAGGGATATGGGCCCTCCTGGGACTAAGCGGGCCGGAGACCGGGCGCTGCCCCCCACGCAGGTGACTTGCCGCAGAGGAATAACGCTAGCGCGGACTATTTGCGGGCACGGAGGCATACCGCGAGGTGAAGGTGTCGGCCTAGGGACTATATCGCGCCCCTATTCAACCGCCCCCGGCGCGGAGGGATACCTTAGACCCACGCGGTGTTCCCACCGAGGCCAAAGGGCACGGACGAGAAGGCGGCACCAGCCCACAAGGGGCCCGCTGAGCGCTCTCTGGACGCCGGGTAGGACTGGACTCTCGCGGCCACCGTTGGGCACCTAGCGGCCCTGTGCCCCTCCCTTAAGCGCGTGCGCAGCAGGCACCAGGGAAGTCGTGGCGCTCTGTGCCCTTCGCTTGCGCGCATGCGCAGTCCCGTCCCCAGGCCCGCCGCAGAAGGGCAGGGCCGCCATCTTGGAATGTCTGGGTATGAGGGAGGGGCTCACTGCGCAAGCGCGCAGCGCGCTCGAGCGTGGCAGGCGGAGACTGGGCGAGACCGAAGCGGGGCTGGGCTGGCTGGGTTCCCCTCCCCCGCGAAAGAACAAGGCGTGAAAGACCAAAAATAGCTCCTTTTATTCCCAAAATATATTCGTCTAATGTACAAAACCCATCCCCACAGATCTGCATGCCCATTTATTAGGTAACTGACAGCACTGGGCCCCACACTACGACCCCCCCCCCGCCCCTCTACCCTCCAAGTGCGAAAATCCCACCTTGTAGCCATTAGGTGCTTTATGGTAGCCCCCCCCACTCAGCCCAGATGACATTCTGTGGCGCATCTCTATTTCACACATTACGGTAGTAGGCAAACAGTAGGGAGAGGAGACCAATGCAAAGCTCAGGATCCCCTCCCCCTCCCGTGTGCAAACGAAGGACCCTGAATTAGGTGTTTTCCGGTAGACACCTAGGCCTTACCGTTGCACACCTAATAGGGAGAACAACCACTTTTTCATACCAGTGCGAAACTTATGGTAAGCCCTACCATAATGCCCTAAGACACATGATGGGCATAGCTGTCACTCAATAAGGTTGCACCTTCATTAGGAGCATTACTGTAGCCGCTAGTGAGCTACGCAATGCCCCTAATAGCTGCACCTATCCTGGGGGGTGGGGGGGGGGGTGTGTGTGTGTACTACAATGCCCCTAATAGCTGCACCTATTCTGGGGTGGGTGGGTGTTACCACAATGCCCCTAATAGCTGCACCTATTTTGGGGTGGGGGTGCGTGTGTGTTACCACAATGCCCCTACTAGCTGCACCTATTTTGGGGTGGGGGTGCGCGCACGCGCGCGCGTGTGTGTGTGTGTACTACAATGCCCCTAATAGCTGCACCTATTCTGGAGGGGGGGGGGGGGTGTGTGTGTTGCCACAGTGGCCCTAGTAGCTGTACCTATTTTGTGGGGGGGGTGGGGTGGGTGTCCTTTGTGGTATACCTTAATAACCCCAATAGCTCTGTAAGCACAGTGGAGTAGCTGCCATCTGGCTCTACCATAATAAACCAAATAACCACTCCTTCAAAAAACCCAACCCAGTCCAATAAATTCCACTGTCCATGGTGGGGCTCCATGGCCCAGTATACAAGGGCACCATGCGTGTGCAAAGCCGTGCAAGGCAGAACCCTGCCCCTGGGGCTTGCGCTCGGGTCCCCTCATGCGAATACATGCAATGTCCCCGGGGCCGCTGAGGTCTGTCACACTGCAGGAGGTAGCGGCTGGTCCAATATGTCCTATGGGTTTACCCCAAGACATTGCGGGGGGAGGTTTCCAGCCCCACCTCACCGCCCTGTGGGAAAGAGGAGACAGATGTGATATCCTAAAGGGGGTGGTACATGGGGGCGGGGCCTGGCCTTTTAAACTGCAGCCAGCAGCTCCCTCCAAGGGGCGGGGGGTGTCTCACCCCAGCATTTGGAGGTGAGAGGCGCTGGCAGGGTGGGGTTCTGCGGGTCGGGATTGAGGGGCACGGCAGGGCAGGGGGGGCAGGGACTGTGGGGCACCGCACGCACCTGGGGGGGTGGGGGGGGCCCCGGGGGTCCCCAGGCGCCGTGCAAGGGCATCCAGCTTCCACTCCAGCCCGTCCAAACGCTGCCGCAGCTCCTGGTGCCCGGAGCTGAGCCCTGCGCTGATCTCACCCAGCACCAGCTGCATCTTGGGGAATGAAGGCAGAGCCCAGGGAATCAGAGCATTATGGGACAGAAGCTGTAACACCCCCCCTCTGCCCCCTGCTCCAGCCCCCACTCCCCTCCCAGAGCATGCATGTGTCCAGGCTCTCCCCCCAACCCCCCCAGCTGGAGAGAACCCACGTGTCTGGAAAAGCCTGGGGGGGTGTTGGGCCTGACCTTGGAGATGTCGACCATGGAGTTCACCTGCTCCCGCAGCGCCCGGTGCTGCAGGCGAAGCTCCCGGAACCTGCCGGAACAGGGGTTAGCAGTGCCCCTCACTCCCAACCCGCAGCCCCCTGCCCCCCGTGCCCCTCGCCCCCTCACGTGTGCAGGGTGCTGAGCAGGCGGCGCTGGTGCCGTCGGGCTCGGGCTGGCTCCTGGCGTCGCCGGTGCCGGTGGACGCGCCAGGCTTCTTGCAGGACGGTGGCTGCTGTGTGCTTCATCTATGGTGGGCAGGGAAGCAAATCAGGGCGCGGGGGGGGGGGGGGGGTGGGGGGGGTTAGTCCTCCACCTTCCCACAATGCCCTGGGAGAGCCAGAACCTCCCCCGCCTTTGATTTTCCCCCGATGCCCTAGGGCAATGGTCACCCTATTACCACCTTCCCACAATGCCTGGGCCACTCTCCCCTGCCCAAGCCTTGGCCTTCCCATAATGCTTGGGGGAGGGGGTCCACTGCCACCTTCCCATAATGCACCTGGCTGAAGGGGCTGCAAAGAGCTGAGTTTGTTCAGTCTCCCTGGGCCCAGGCTGGGACAGCCCGGGGGGCCTTGGTCCCCTCCAGGTCTGGGTGGGGGGAGGGGAGGGAGCCCGGACGCCTGGGTGCCCACCTTCCGGGCACACTCCACGCCCAGCATGAAGTTGTGGACGTGCTTCTCCGCCCGCGTGAACTCCAGCTTCTCAGCTGCCACCGCCACGAGCAGCGCCGTGCACCCCACGCCCTGCGGGGAGGTGGAGGGGAGGTCAGCTGGGGGCTGCAGGTTGGGAGTAAGGGGCAGTGGGGTGGCTGGGGCTGCGGGTCGGGCGTGAGGGGCACCGGGGGTCTCACCAGGATGCCAGCCACCAGGCAGACGAGACGGCCACAGATAGTGCCGGGCACAAGGTCGCCGTAGCCGATCGTCAGGAACGTGATTGGCACCAGCCACAGTGTCGCCCCCAGGCCCCCGGCGCCCCCTGGGACACCACTGCAGCAAGGGCAGTGTCAGAGACTCCCTCAACTGCCCCAGCCCCCGTCCCACAATCCTTGGGGCCTTGTCCCTACGGTCCTGCCATTCCCCGCGGCCCAGACCCTCCCACTATCCCAGTGCCCCAGGGTTTGGTACCTTGCTATCCCAGCATGCCCTAGGGGCCCTGCACTTCCACAGTCCCTACAGGGCTCCCAGTATCCCAGCATGCCACATGGGCTGTTCCCCCCACTATCCCACAATGCCCCCCCGCCCCTCTGCTCATCCAGACTG
This sequence comes from Alligator mississippiensis, assembly GCF_030867095.1. Classification (NCBI taxonomy): domain Eukaryota; kingdom Metazoa; phylum Chordata; order Crocodylia; family Alligatoridae; genus Alligator; species Alligator mississippiensis. The sequence continues at coordinate 29,689,015 of NC_081838.1, forward strand.
CGCTGGGATCCAGCCCCTTCCCTCCCAGCTCTTCTATCCCACAATGCTGTGGGGGCCTGCTCTCCCATCATGCTCTAGGGTCCCCCGCTCTCCCAGCCTACCTCAGGGCTCTGATCCCCTCCACTATCCCACAATGCCCCAGGGCTGGTTCCCTGTCCTCCCATCATGCTCTGCAGGCCAGAGAGCCCAACCCCCTCCACTATCCCACAGTGCCAAGGGCTGGCACCCCATCCTTCCCATCATGCTCTGGGGCCCCCACTCTCCCAAAATCCCTTGGGGCTCCCACTCTCGTAGCCTGTGGGAGGGCCCAGACCCCCTCCACTATCCCACGGTGCCCCAGGCCCTCACCTCTCGCAGGCGGCCAGCACCCAGGCGCTCAGGACCCAGGCGCCCAGCGCCAGCGCCAGCAGCAGGGCGGCTGGGTGCCGGGCCAGGAGGGGCGCGCAGGGCGAAGGGGCCGCGCACCCGCACGCGGCCCAGCCCCCCCCAGGCCCCCCAGCGCCCCCCCGGCCCCCGGCGCTGTGCCCATGAGGACGGCGCGGGGCACCAAGTACAGCCGCAGCAGCGTGGCCAGCGCCAGGCCCAGCCCCAGGCCGGACAGGGGGCAGGGGGGGCCAAGCGGTGGGGGTGGGGGGTGCAGGGCACACACCCCCAGCTCCAGCAGGATCAGGCCCAGCCGGGCTGGCCCCAGGGCCACACGCCAGTCCCGCAGCCCGTTCTCCAGCATGTAGAGCTGCAGGGACAGGGTCAGGGTCAGGGACCCAGGCATCCGCCCCCAGCCCTAACTCCCCGCCCACAACCCAGGCGTCCCGGCTCCAGTCACAGCCCACCCCGCCCCAGGACACAAGCCCAGGTGGGGAGGGGGCGTGGCCAGCAGGGAGGGGGCGGGGCCTGCGGGGCCAGGGGCTCCAGCCTCACCTGGATGTCCTTGATGTGGAAAGCCAGGATCAGACCCAGGAGTCCGAGGGTGGAGGCTGAGAGCAGCCCCCGGAGCAGGATGGGAACCAGGGGCCACTGGGGGGGGAGGGGGGCAGGATCAGAGCCAGGATTGGGCCCAGGTTCCCCTCCCCCAAGTGGGGGAGTGGGGAGCCCAGGCCCCGACCCCGCTCCCTTCCCACAGAACCCAGGTGTGCGGGCGCCCCGCCCCGCCCCGCCCCGCCCGCCGGCAGAACCCAGGCCTCCGGGCTGTCCCCCCGTAGGAGCTGCCCGCCCCCGCCGCCCTCTTGAGTCAATATTTACCCTGTTACCAGGCCCAGCCCCCTCCCTTCCCCCTTCCCCGTAAAAAGGGCCCTTTGTACCCTGGGCCCTGGGGCAGATCCGGCGGAGGGGGGGGGAGGGGGGGACGGGAGCAGGAACCAGGGGAATCCCGTGGGCACAAGGTTGGGGGAGGGGAGGAGCAGGTCGGGAGTGAGGGGCACTGGCAGGACCCGGGGCTGCGAATCGGGAGTGAGGGGCACCAGGGGAGTAGGGGGCTGCAGGTCAGGAATGAGGGGCACCGGGGGAGGCAAGGGGCTGCAGGTGGGGAGGGAGGGGCACCAGCAGGGCTGGGGGCTGCAGGTGGGGAGTGAGGGGCACCAAAGGAGTAGGGGGCTGCAGGTCAGGAATGAGGGGCACCGGGGGAGCAGGAGGCTGCAGGTCAGGAATGAGGGGCACCGGGGGAGCAGGAGGCTGCAGGTCAGGATATGAGGGCACCGGGGAGCGAGGGGCTGCAGGTCGGGAGGGAGGGGCACCGGGGGAGCAAGGGGCTGCAGGTCAGGAATGAGGGGCACCGGGGGGAGCAGGAGGCTGCAGGTCAGGAATGAGGGGCACCGGGGGAGCGAGGGGCTGCAGGTCGGGAGGGAGGGGCACCAGGGGAGCAAGGGGCTGCAGGTCAGGAATGAGGGGCACCGGGGGAGCGAGGGGCTGCAGGTCGGGAGGGAGGGGCACCGGGGGAGCGAGGGGCTGCAGGTCAGGAATGAGGGGCACCGGGGGAGCAGGAGGCTGCAGGTCAGGAATGAGGGGCACCGGGGGAGCAGGAGGCTGCAGGTCAGGAATGAGGGGCACCGGGGGAGCAAGGGGCTGCAGGTCAGGAATGAGGGGCACCGGGGGAGCAGGAGGCTGCAGGTCAGGAATGAGGGGCACCGGGGGAGCAAGGGGCTGCAGGTCAGGAATGAGGGGCACCGGGGGAGCAAGGGGCTGCAGGTCAGGAATGAGGGGCACCGGGGGAGCAGGAGGCTGCAGGTCAGGAATGAGGGGCACCGGGGGAGCAAGGGGCTGCAGGTCAGGAATGAGGGGCACCGGGGGAGCGAGGGGCTGCAGGTCAGGAATGAGGGGCACCGGGGGAGCAGGAGGCTGCAGGTCAGGAATGAGGGGCACCGGGGGAGCAAGGGGCTGCAGGTCAGGAATGAGGGGCACCGGGGGAGCGAGGGGCTGCAGGTCGGGAGGGAGGGGCACCAGCAGGGCTGGGGGCTGCAGGTGGGGAGTGAGGGGCACCAAAGGAGTAGGGGCTGCAGGTGGGAGTGAGTGGCCCCAGCCCCCCCCTTACCTGGCAGACTCCAGCCCAGGCGAGCTCCGTGTCCAACACCATGAGGGCGATGCCAACCAGCGCCAGCCCCAGCGCCCCCCGCACCAGCCGCCCTTCAGCCTCCAGCAGTGCCCGGCGCCCGGCCCCAGGCAGTCCCCGCAGGGGGGTGGAGGGCAGGTGGGCTCCCCCCTTGGGGACCGGGGGGGAGGCCTGGGGCAGACCTGGGGGCTGGGGCAGATCTGGGGGGGGACCCACCCTGGGGGCCCCCCACCCCCCCCGCCGCTTCAGCAGCCAGGAGGTCGCCAGGGCTGACGGACAGACACGCACGAGGTCGGGGGGGTGCAGGGTCCAGGACAGACAAACGCAGCCAGCCCAGTTGTGCAGACACACACCGGCGGGCAGCAGGAGGACGGGTGGCGAGAGGGCGGGACGGGGTGTGTCCTGCGCCTGGCACCCACCGAGCCTGGCAGCACATGCCAGCAGTGGGGACTGAGGATTGGGAGTGAGGAGTTACCGGCAGGGACTAGCTGGTGCCCCTTACTCCCCAACCTGCAGCCCCCTAACCCCAGCCTTGCCAGTGCCCCTCACTCCCACCCTGCAGCCCCCTGTCAGTGCTAAGGGCAGATGGCCCCCCCAGCAGGAACCCAATCAGGATGTGACTCAGGCCGGAGTCACCGGGACCTGGTTACACTCAGTCCCTGAAGGCCCCACCCCAGATCCAGCCACCCCTAGGCCTGTTACACCCAGCCCAGGCCCCCCAGAGCCAGGTGCATCCTGGGGGTCCCCTGTTCTACCCAGGTCCTGCCCTCCCGAGCCAGGCTTGTCCAGTCTTGTTGGTGCCCTTCACTCCCGAACTGCAGCCCCCTACTCTCCTGGTGCCACGCGCTCCTGACCTGCAGCCCCCCACCCCAGAGACAGCTGCATGTTTTCCTGCCCCGAGGACAAGGGACCTTGTGTGCTCAGCCCCACCCCAGAAGCAGCTGTATGTCGGGCGGAAAGGAACCAAGATCAACCCTGAGGAAGAGAAAGGATGAATCACAGCAGGACGGGAGGGGCCCGGGGCGGAAAGAATGAATTGGGCCCTGGGCGCAGGGGCTGCAGGTCAGGAGTGAGGGGCACTGGTGCTCAGCCCTGTACGCCTGAGGGGGTTGTCCCAGGTTTCACTGTAGCAGCCCCGGGGGCTCTTCGCCCCGCTCCTCACCTGTCACCACACACAGGGAACCCAGGCATCTGAGCTCCCAGTCCCCAACCCGTCCTGCCCCTGCACCCCGCTTTTAGCCCCGTGGCTCATCCCAGTAACATTCCAGTCTCCCTCAGCCCATCCCAAGACTCCCAGTATATCCTAGTAACACCCCAGTATCTCCCTAGTCTATCCCAATAACACACCGGTGCCCCCCAGTCTATCCCAGTAAACTCCAGTCTGTCCCAGTAACATTGTTTCCCATTTTATCCCAGTCCACTGGTCTCTCCCAGTAACACCCCAGATTCTCCCTAGTGTAGCCTAATAACACCAATTTCCCCTATTCTATGTCAGTAAAACCCAGTCTATCTCAGCTCCCCGTTTATCCCAGTACCCTGTCTATTCCAATAACGCCCCCCGTTTTATCCCAGTACACTCCGGTCTATCCCAGTGACACCGCAGTTTCCATCTAGTCTAGCTCAGTAATCCCCCCAATCTATTCCCTGTTTTCCCATTTTATCCCAGTACACCCCAGTCTATTGCAATAACACCCCGGGTTCTCCCTAGTCTATCCCAATAACACCCCAATTTCCCCCCGTTATGCCAGTACACCTGTATATCCCAGTAACAACTGTTTCACCCATCTATCCCAGTACCCTGTTTGTCCTAGTAACTCCCCACTTTCTCCCCAGTCTTTCCCAGGACCCTGCAGTCCATCCCAGTACCATCCCAGTCTAGTCCCACTGCCCCCCACCCACCCCAGTAAAAGCCCAGTACCCTGTTTAATGCTCCCCACTCCCAGGGCCCTCCATCCCTCCCAGTAACATCCTGGTACCCCTCTCCCCACAGCCTATCCCCCCAGGTACATTTGGGCTCTGGAATTACACACACACACACACGTGCGCGCGCTTATTAACATTTTAAGGCTTTTTATTACAAATGGGAGTTTATGGCCCCTCCCCTAAAAAACTGCATATGTAAATATGGCCCCGCCCACAACAGCCTGGACAGACCCAGGGACGAGATAAGTTAAAGGCACCAATGACTCTGTACAGCTGAGGTAGGAACCAGGCAATAAACCCAGGCGTCCGGGCCCCCAGGCCCCCCTGCTCTCACCCCCCCCAGAGAACCCAGGTGTCCGGGCCCCCAGACCCCCTGTCTTCACAGGACCCAGGTGTCTGGGGTCCCTGGCCCCCCAGCCCATCCTTCCCTGCAGAGCTGGGGAGAACCCAGGCATCCAGGAGCAGCTGTCACTTGTCCAGAGTTTCACCTGGTCTCAGCCCAGGCAGTCAACAACCCTTCGAGGGGAGAGGTCAGGCCCGGCCCGTGCGGTGGGTGAGTCTCCGGAGCCGCTCAGGACTTGGCTTCTTGGGCCGGGAGAGCTTGGGGGCCCCTCCCAGCCCCCCGAGGTAGAGGAGGGTGAGGGGGGGCAGGGAGGGGACGAAGCCCACCAGGGGCTGGGGGCCAGGTAGCCACAGTGGGGCTGGGACGTACAGCACCTCGCATGCCTGCGGGGGGGGAGGGAAAAGAGAGCAGGGGTTAGTATAGGGATGCGGCTGGCCCCAAGAGGGATTGGGTTGAGTGTAACAGTGCTAGGGGTGGCTGGCGGGGGGGGGGGGGGGGGGGGGGGGGGGGGAATTAGGCTGGGTGTAACAGCACTGGGGGCAGCTGGTTCTGTCAGGGCCGGGCTGGGTATAATAGTGCTGGGGGTGCTGGTGGGGGGGACTGGGTTAGGTGTAACAGGGGGTGGGGGCAGCTGGTTCTGGGGGAGATTGGGCTAAGTGCAACAGAGCTGGGGAGAGTGGCTCTTGCGGGGCCGGGCTGGGTGTAATGGCACTCGTTGCGGCTGGCTTTGGGGAGCCAGGCTGGGTGGAATGGAGCTGGGGGGCGGCTGGGTCTGGGGAGGATTGGGCTGGGTGTAACAGGACTGGGGGTGGCTGGCTGGGGGGGGGGGGCGGCATTACCTGGGCACAGGGCTTCCGCGGCAGGGTGCGACTGGGGCATGGTCGTCGCTGTGGGGGTGGGGCTTCATCCTCTGATGACATCACTGATGAGGTCATGTCCGACAGGGTTGGCGAGGCTGAGGGCTCTCTGGGGTCTCGGGGTCGGAGGTCACCAGCGGCCCAATCCGGAACGGGGGGTTGTGTTCACCCAGCCTGGGGGGAGCAGAGAACCCAGGAGTCCAGGAAGGTCCCATGGGGTGGAGGAGAGAACCCAGGCACCCTGGGAGGACCACAAGGGACCCAGGCGTCCAGGAGGTGGAGGCTCACCTGCAGCTGACCTCGCCAGGGTCGATCCAGAGGGCGAGGTCGGGGGGCAGCGTTAGCATGGCCCAGTCCAGCCCTGCGGCCTGGGCAGCCCCCACCAGAGCTGCATCTGCCCGTGTCCCTGCCTCGATGCGGATACACCTGCGGGTGGGAGGGGGGGGGTCAGGAGAGTCAGGGGAGTGGGAGAGGTCCCCCTGGGGGACCTAGGCATCTGGCGGCTGACCGTGGGGTGAACTCAGGCATCTGGAGCAAGCTAGATGTCAAAAGGTGGCTGCAGGATAAACTCAGGCATCCGGGGACTCACTGCAGGGTGAACCCAGGTGTTGGAGCCTGGCTGCAGAGTAGATCCAAACATCTGGGGTTGAACCAGGCATTTGGGGCTGAACCTAGATGATCAGGGGTGCCCATGGGATGAAACCCAGGAGTCGGGCCCAGTTACAGGGTGGATCCAGGCATCTGAAGATGAACCCAAATGTCCAGGAGCCAGCTGTGGAACAGATCCAGGTGTCCGGGACTGGGCATAGGGTGGACCTAGGCATTTCGGGCAAGATTTGATGTCCGGGGGTGGCCATGGGATGAACCCAGGAGGCTGGGAATAGCCATGGGGTGGACCAGGCATCCAAGGGCCTGGCCACAGGATGAACCCAGTCATCTGAGGCCGAACCTAGATATCCAAGGTGTCCCATGGGATAAGCCCAGGTGCCCGGGGAATGGCTGTGAGGTGGACCAAGGCATCTGGAGATGAATCCAGGTGTCCAGGGCTTGGCCATGTGTTGAACCCAGGCATCCGGGGCCCAGTCACAGATTGGATCCAGGCATCTGAGGATGAACCCAGGCATCCAGGGGTCAGCTATGGGTGAACCCAGGTATCTGGACAGCCATTCCCGGGCACCCCACTAGCTGTGAGGTGAACCAGGAGTCCAGGGCTGAACCTAGAGGTCCATGGGATGAACTCAGGCGTCTGGGGTCTGGCTGCGGGGAGTGGAACCAGGCATCAGGTACAAACCCAGGTGTCCAGGGATAGCCATGGGGTGGGCCCAGGCATCTGGGAGGTGCCCCCGCCCATACCTGTAGGCCTGGCCACGGGCCGGCTGGGCCGGGGTACCAGTGGCTGTGGTAGCGCTGGCTCAGGGCCGTGGCCAGGTGGGCACCTAGCTCCTCCGTCCCCCCAGGTATCCCCCGCATCAGCAGCTGCGCCAGGAACCGGGCGCCTGCCTCCACCCTCCTCCCGCATGGCCTTGGACGCCTGGGGTCCTCTGCTCCTCGTTGCAGTCCTAAAAGGGTGTGAGCGGGAAAGATGCATGATGGGGCACAGTCAGGGCTGTGGACGCCAAGGGGTTAACAGGATTCACCTTCCCCCACCCCCCCATTCATGAACCCAGGTGTCCTGGGTTCCCCCTTGGCTGGCAGGAGGGGGGGCATGGCCGAGCTGTGACTAAGCTGTGACTAAAGCTGTGATGTCATCAGAGAAGGAAATTGCAGGCAGTTACATCAGGGAAGGAAAGGGGGGTCGCTCCCCGGCAATCCCACTTCCTCTGGGAACCCAGGTGCCAAGACCTCTCCCAAAACAGAGAAACCAGGTGTCCGAGACCTCCCCTCCCCAAACAGAACCCAGGCTTCCAGACCCCCCCCCCCCCCCCAAAACAGAGAACCCAGGCATCGGGCCCCCCCAGCCCACAGAGAACCCAGGCCTCCGAGCCCCCCTCCCCAGCCCACAGAGAACCCAGGCCTCCGAGCCCCGCCCCCCAAGCACAGGGGACCCAGGCGCCGAGGGACCCCCCCTCCCAACACAGGGGACCACCCTCCTCCCCGCCGGGACCCAGGCTTCCGGGGCTCCCACCTGGCCGCTGCTGCTTCTGCTCTGGCCACGCGGCGCCGCTTCGCCGCCAGGGGGCGGAGCCGGCGGAGGGGGATCCCCGCCCTGACGTCACAGCCCATACAAGGACATCCTGTGGAATAGGGGGCGGGGCTCCCCGTGGGAACTTCCAGGGTGGCTGGATTGAACCCTGCCCTTCACCTAGAGAGCCCAGGCGTCCGAGCCCGCCCCCCACAAGGCCGGGCAAGACCCCCCCAAAAAGGAACCCAGGCGTCTGAGCCCCCCAGCCCAGAACGAGGCTACTGGGGTTGAGTTTATTGTGGTCCATAGTGGGGTTCATGACTCCGTCCACAGCCAATACAGCGCTGCCCTGCGGGGGAGGAGACACGTCACTGGGGCTCAGGGGTAAGCCCTCAAGACCGCCCCTGGGTAGGGGGGCGGGGGGATGGGAGAGTCCACGAGCTGGTCTATGGGGAAGTGGGAAAGTCCACTGGGGGCCATGGGGGGGGGAGAGAGTCCATGGGGCCGATCAATGAGGAGTGGTGGGGGAACTCACCCCAGCAGCAGGGTGCCCAGCAAGGCGCTGAGCGCCAGCCCCAGGCCCAGCAGCAGAGCTGGACGGGAGTGCAGAGAGCCAGGGGCAGCCAGCAGGGCCCGCAGACCCAGCCTGGCCCTCTCCACTTCCCCCTGGCCCCCCGGAGCCTGCCGCCAGCACCGCCCCGAACGTGGCTTGCAGCCCCTGCTCCGGGCCCCCCCCGGCGCGCCGTCACTGTGGGCACAGCAAACCCCAGCACCGGGTCACTCCCTAGTGCAGAGGGAACCCCAGCATCTGGGGAGGCCTGGACTGACCCCCAAACCAGCCCCACCGCCTGCCCGGAGAACCCAGGTGTCCAGCCTCCCAGCCCCCCCTGCTCTCACCCCCATTCCCCCCAAGATGGAGAGAATCCAGGCATCCGGGGTCCCTGCCCCACAACTCTACCTCCCACGGGCCCCGTTGGCCCTCCTAAAGGATCCAGGTGCCCAGGTCCGCCTATTGTCAACCCCCCCAGCCCCCACAGGACCCTGGTGTCCGGGCTCCAGGGCCCCACGCATCCACCGCACCGTTGAGGTAGAAGTAGCGCCGGGCGAGCAGCTGGGCCCCAGCATGGAGCCGGCAGAGGAAGGTGCCGCGTTGCAAGGCCTGGGCTGACCGGATCACGAACCCCCGGGCCAAGCCTCCAGCCACCCCCGCCTCCCCGAATAACGACAGGTCCTGGCTGCGCACCTGGGGGGCGGGAAGGGGGGAACAGTCAGGGAACCCAGATGTCTGGGCAGCAGGTAGCCAGGGAGTCTGGGACACGGGAAGAGAGAGAACCCAAGCATCCAGGACACACAGACATACACATGCGCATGACCCAGGTGTTTGGGACATGGAAACACATACACACACACAAGGGAAACCCAGGTGTCCGACACACACATACACACACTCAGGTGTCCAACACACACAAAGATGCAGGCGTCTGGGCCCTCCCATACTCACGTCCTTGGCGAAACCCCACGTGGCCACCACATCTGGGGGTGTTGGAAAAGGCAGGGAGCAGCGCAGGGACACCCGGTCACCCTCCTCGCGCCACACATCCTCCACTGGGGGCGGAGAAATGCAGCTGACTCTGGGCTGGGTGTAACAGTGCTGGGGGCGGCTGGCTCTGGGGGGCCGGGCTGGGTGTAATGGCACTGACACAGCTGCCTCTGGGGGGAGATTGGACTGGGTGTAATGGCACTGGTTGTGGCTGGCTCTCACGGGGTGGGGAAATCAGGCTTGGTGAGATGGCACGGGGGGGGTGGCTGGCTGGCTCTGGCGGGCGGGGATCAGGCTGAGTATAATGGGGCTGGGGGCAGCTGGCTCTGGGGTGGGTGGGTTGGGCTACATGTAACAGGGGCACAGACTTACCCGGGCAGTCCAGGGGCAGCTGGCAGTCCACAATCGGCAGACAGCGCATTTATAGACCTGGGCATCCTGCTGGTAGCCTGGGGGCAGGGGGGGAAGAGGAGGCAGTGGGGGGGGGCAGGTGGCTGTGGTTCAGGAGTGAGGGGCACCAGCAGGGTGGGGGGGGGCAGGGAGCTGCAGCTCAGGAGTGAGGGGCACCAGTAGGGTGGGGGGCACTCACCGCAGGGTGGGACACAGGCTGGGGCTGGAGGTGGGAACAGAAATGCACTTAATACAGACCCCACATGCAGCCCCCGCCAGCCCAACCCAGACCCAATCCTGCCCCCCACCCTGCAAGGAGTCTTTGCATCTGGGGGCCCAGACGCCTGGGTCCCCCAAACCCACCTGGTGGGATCTTGGCCACCTCCTGCCATGTCCAGGCCACGGCCGCGTCCAGGGAGCGTTCATAGGGGGCTGCGAGACAAGGAGTGAGACCTCCCCCCAACCTCCCAGACCACCGCCACGCCCGTTCCCCAGATCCTCCCTGTAACACCCCGCCCCCCTTCCCCGCTCTAGCCCCGCCCCCTGTGGCTCCTTCCGCCCCTGCTAGTGCCACCCCCTCTAGCGCCCTCATCTCCGCCCCGCCCCGCCCCGGGTCTAGCCCCACCCCCACTCCCTTCTTGCCCCGCCCATCCCTCATGGCCCCGCCCCCACCCTTTTAAACTCCCCCAGGCCCCGCCCCGTCACTCACCCCCCGCCTCCCCTGCTCCTCGAGCCGCAGCAGTCCCTGGGCCAGGGCCTCGCGCAGGCGCCCCACGGCCGGGACCCCTGGTGGGGCACAGACACGGGTGGGGGGCGCACACAGGCAAGGTGGCATGGCCAGGGCAGGGGTTCCCTAGGGAGGTGGTGACTGGGGGGGAGGCAGGCGGTAACCGTGGCAACAGAGGGGAGGAGGGGGAGGCCTAGGCCAGGGTCCATCCCCATGGCAACCATGCCTAGGAAGGGGGGGCAGCTCCAGGGGGCGGGGCTTCCTGAGGCATGTTTCCCCGGGGGGCGGGGCTTGTAGGTAGAGGGGTTCTGGGAGGGGGGTTCCTCCTGACGGGACCCCCAGGGGGCGGGGCTTGGGGCTGTACCTACGGCGACGGCGTCGAGGGGCGCGTAGGCCTGGCGCAGGCGGCGCAGGCAGCGCACGTGGTCGCGGCTCGCGGCCCCCAGGAAGAGGCGGCAGAGGCCCAGGCGCTGCTCCGCCGAGGACAGGCAGGGCAGGCAGCCCCCCGCCTCCCCCAGTGCTCCCACTACCACCAGCAGCGCCCGCAGCATGGCCCAGTGCCCCCAAGGGCCGCGCTCTGCCCCGGGGGCGGCTGGCTCTGGGGTGGAACAGTGCCAGGTGGGGGCGTGGTCAGTTCTAGCCCCGCCCATTGACATCACAGGGCAGGGCGGGATTACCAGTATCACCAATTCAGGAGGTGGGAGTGGGGGGCATTATAACCAGCGCCAGTTAGGGAGCAAACAGTATCACCAATTTCAGGGGAGAGGGGGTCCCAGTCTAACCAGTGCCCTGCTAAGCAGCAACCAGTACCTCAATTCAGAGGAGAGGGGGCCCAGTATAACCAGTGCGCAACTAGAGAGCAACCAGTATCATGAGTTCAGAAGAGAGGGGGTCCAGTATAATTAGTGCCTAGTTAGGGAGCAACCAGTATCACCAGTTCAGAGGGGGGCCAGCATAACCAATGCTGGGCCTTTTAAGGCTCCCAGCAGAACCAGTGCCAGGCTAGCAAAGGGACCACTAAAACCAGTTCCAGAGGATGCATGGGATTCCCAGTACAACCAGTGCTGGGGGAAGTCCAGATGTCTGGGTTCTCTGAGGGGGGGCGAGAGTGGGGGCGGCGGGGAGCCCAGACACCTGGGTTCTCCAGGACAGGAGTGGGGTCCAGGGGAGTTAGGAGCCCAGACACCTGGGCCCCCTGCCCCGCCCGGTGGGGGGGCCACCCGCCCAGTTCCCAAGGCCTCACCTGTGAGCTCTGGGCTCCCTCACAGGATAAGGGTCTCAGGGACCGAGAGGGAGGCCTAGGGGGGCGGGGCAGGGGCCCGGGGGCAGGACCTAAGGGCTGGTGGGCAGGGCTTGGCCATGGGGGGTGGGGCTTGAGGTCAGGGCCCCCAAAGAGCTGGAAGGGCACCCATGGAGGCAGGGCCTCATGGAAGCAGGGACCAGTGGTGGGGTGGGGCCACAAGCTGCTGAGCAGTGATTGGTTGTGGGGAAGGGCAGAAAAAAATCAGTTATTGGCTATTGATCCCTAGGCCCGATCAATGACCCGTATGTGAGACTCACTCAGTGGCCGGGCTCGGGATTCGCTCGGTGAACCAGGAGCCAATCGGAGGGGCCGGAGACCATGGCCACCAGGAGCTGATTGGCTGTTGGCAGGTTGATGGATTGGGGATGGGATGGATCTGGGTGATAGGGGAGGTATTGATCAGGTAGTGACATCACTCACCATGATAGGGGGCGGAGCCTGGAGTGGGGGGGCAGAGCTCCAGATGAGGGTGGGGCTTCACTGATGGCACCTGAATGTGGGGTTCAGCCCCCCCCCCCCCACCCCCCCCCCCCCCCCCGAGCCCAGAGCCACCGGCGTCCCCGCCCATGGCAATCCCCATGCACACATGCACGCATACGCATAGCATCTGGGACACGCACACACAACCCAGACGTCCAGGACACAGGCACACACACAACTCAGGCGTCCCCCCACACACACACACACATCCTGAAGAGAGACAGATACAGACCCCTCACTGCACATATGGTGCCCCCCTCTCACACCCACACACACTGATGGCCCAGACACTCATGCACACACACACACCATGACACTGCGAGTCTCTCTCACACACGATGCCCAGACACACCCCTCTCCACACACATGTGCAGGCAGAGAACCCAGGTGTCTGGGCCTACACACACACCCAGAGCCTAGCACCAGGGAGAGACACACACAGACCCAGGTGTCCATGATACACATACACAAGAAACCCAGGCATCTGCCCCTCCTCCCCACACACAACCCAGGCATGTGGGAGAAAGACAGACACAAACAAACACACTGAACCCAGGAATCCGGATACACACACCCAGGAGCCAGGCGTCCAGGAGACAGATACAGATACACACACACACACACACACATCCAGGTGTCTGGAGAAAGACACCCTCCCAGGCATCCAAGAGAAAGACAGACAGCCACAAAGACACGCACACAAAAGGAACCCAAGCATCCGACATACACACACACGCAATTCAGGTGTCTGGGGAAAGACAGATACATGCACACTGAACCCAAGAATCTGGACGGACACATCAGACACACACACACAACCCACTCAGAAGCCAGGCATCCAGGAGACGCGTGCACACACACACACACACACACACAAACACACACACACACAGAACTCAGGTGTCCAGGCCCACAGAGACACACAACACAGGCATCTGGGACACGCACACTGAACCCAGGCATCCAGGCCCCACACAAAGACAACCCAGGCGTCTGGGAGACAGATGGACACGCACTGAACCCAGGCATCCAGGCCCACATACACACAGAACCCAGGCATCTGGAGAAAGATACACACCCACACCCTAGGCGCCCATGAGCTAGACATGCGCGCACACACATACACACACACAGACAGACATGCACATGCAGAACCCAGGCGTCTGGGCCACTCCCCCCTCTCCCCAGACACCTGAGCCCCCCCCTTCCCCTAGGGAACTGACACCCCCCTCCTCCTTCCCACGCTCCCTTGCTCCGACACCCCCAGCTCTGACCTGCCCTTGCTCCACGCCTCCATCCCCGTGTGTGTGTGCGCGCGTCGGCTCTGGCCGCGCTGTCGTCTATCGCATTGCGGCTGTGGGCTGGGCGGGGGGGAGGGGGGGGGAGGGGGGGTACACAACACAGCACAACGCCACCGGTGCAGCTGTGGGCCGCACCATGGGGTAACACAGGGGCCCATGGCTTCACGTAACACACAATGAGACATGGGTAAGCACAATGCGCAGGGACACAAGGCACCACACAACAACACACAAGGATGCAGGGCAACACACAGGGAGATGCAACACATAGGGAAACAGGGCAACACGCAACCCCACACAACAGCACGTACGGACACGAGGCAACGCAACCCGACACAACACACAGGACAATACACAGGATGACACAACACACAGGGACACAGGGCAACACATAACCCCACACAACATATGGCAATACATGACAGTGACATACAACATGCAGGGACAGAAGGCAACACAGTGACACACAACAACACACCAGGACACAGGGAAACACAAAACACAGGGAAACACACACGGCGACACACAGGGAGATGCACACAGGAACACAGCAACACACAACCCCACACAACTACACACAGGGGCACAGGGCAACACAGTGGCACACAACACACACGGCAACACATGACAACAGTGACATACAACACACAGGGCTACATATAACCCCGCCCAAACACACACAATATATTGTGACACACAATGCAATGCACACAACACAGAACAGGACGACACACAACCCCACACGGTGACACAGAGGACCTTGTGGTGATACACAACACACAGGGACATGGTGCTACACACAACCCCAATGACACACAACACACAAGGACACAGGACGAGGCACAACCAACCTCGTGCAGTGACACACAATGACACACCCACAACACAAGGTACGCACAACCCCACATGAGAACATGTGATGACACAGAGCTACACTCAACACAATTGACACAAGGCAACCCACAACACAATCCCACATGGAGACACACCGTGCTGTACACAACCCCACTCAGCATACAACACAGTGCGACACACAACAGACAACCCTGCTCTGCACAGCAACACACAACAGCACAGTGATGCAGGACTACACACAACCCCACACCCATCACACCGCAACGCTCAACAACATAGGGCTGAACACAGTCCCACAATACACAACCAGGGCAGCGCAACACAAGGCAGCACACAACCTCAACACACGCGCCACCCGACACCACCAAAGGACAATGCACAATGACAGAGATAAACACAACCACCCGTGCCCATACACACCACATGCAACCCACAACCCCATACACACCACATCACAGGGCAACACAAAACACCCGCCAACTAAGCAACACTGCAAAAGGCAACACACAACCCCCAAGATGATACTTGCCACTCAATGCTATAAAGCAACACAACCCACAACATAACATAAGGCAACACACTGCAAGCCCCCGCCCCCCCCACAATACAACAGCACAGGGCAACACCACCTTTAACGCAACCCACGCAGCAGTCGAAAACACTCCTATCCTGCCCAGTCCTGCTAGACACACACATACACTATTACAATCCCCCTAGATCACATCCCGTCCCCCAACACACACTGCAACACAACCCCACACAGCTCCCCTCCATGGCCTGGAACATGCAAACATACCTGCTATACAACACAATACAACACAACTCCCATCACACCTCCAAGCCACCCACAACTCAACACAGAAAACCCACAACACCCTCACACCCACATATGGCCCCCCTAAGAGCTACACAATGCAACACAACACACCTCCACCAACCACCACAACCTCATCACCCCCGCAAACCACCCACAACATCTTGAAACCAACACAGGAGATCCACAACCCCCTCCACCCCCCTGAAAAGCTATGCAACGCAACACAACTCCACAATCCACCCCCCTTCCTTGTCCCATCACTCACCTCGGTGTGAGCTGCAATGCCTGTGGGGATCGCAGGCTGGTACTGGGAAGCACTGGGAGGCACTGGGGGGGCGCGGGGAAAGCTAGGAGGCTGTACAGTTATCTCCGGGGGTGTGACTCTAAACCATACAACCTACTACCTCACCCCGGCCCCCACCCAACAGCAGGGGGTGGAGCCAGCTGGAGGGGGTGGGGCTAGCAGAGTGGTGGGCGGAGCTAGGCAGCAAGGCCCAGGCTGGGTGGAGCCAGCAGGGACCAGAAAGACAGGTAGGCGGAGTCTGCGGGCAGGTGGGTGGAGCCAGACGATCTGGTGGGCTCAGTGGATCGGTGAGCTGAGCCTTCAGGCCAGGGGGCGTGGCCAAGCTCCGGGTGGGGGGGTGGGCTGGAGCGTCCCGATGTCAAGGCCGAGGCCGACACAGACCCACAGAGTCGAGCTTGCACGAGGAGCGACCGCAAGTTCGGATCTACGGGTTTATGGCGACCGGCAGGCGCGGGTGTTGTGCGCAGGCGGTGGGTGGACCTGCGCCTTGCCTGGCTCTTTAGCAGAGCAGCGATGATCTCGCAGCACAGCTTGGCAGCCGAGGGCGCATGACATCATGAGCGCATTTGTGTGAGTGTGTTTGTGCACGTGCATGCATTTGTGTGTGTGCGTGCGTAGAACATACATATATTGACCTCTGTGTGTATTATAATATATGTATATAATACACCCCCCCCCACACACAGAGTATGCAAAATATACATATAGCAATCTGCGTGTGTGTGGGAGTTGGTGTGTGGGTGTGTATGTGTGTTTGTATGAGTGTGCATGTGTATGCGAGAGCATCTGAGTGTGTCTGTGTGCGTGCATGTGTTTGTGTGTGCACATGCATAGAACATGCATATATTGACCTGTGTGTATTATAATATATATAGATAATACACACTCCCATGTGTGTATATGTATATTTTGCAATGTAATATTTTGCAAATATCATATTTGATACACAGGGCTTGTATATTTTGCAAATATCATATGTTGATATATATGTAAAATATACATATATCAACCTGCATGTTATATGTACACACGTGCACATGCATGTGTACACACGTGCGTGTATGCATGTATATATACACACACCATGCACACAATGCAGAATGAATACACACACACATGCACGCACACACGTATACATACATACATACACCTATATACACACATATACCTATACCAGTGTGTGTGTGTGTAGGTATAATAGATATATACTACACACACTGTATACATGAATATATGTGCATATTATACACACACATGCATAACACAGAGGTTGATATATGTATATATGCATTTTACACACACACAGGTATATATACTCACACACACAAAAGTATCAGCATATGTATAAACCCCTGCATGTTACATGTATAATACACACAGATGCACAAACAAATGCATGCATATGTATATAAATACATACACATGCAGACTATGCAGAATACAGATAGATCAACCTCTGTGTGTGCTATATGTAGGTACACATATACACATACATGTATATAGATATATACCTAATAGATATATAAATATATGTACAATACACACAGCACAATTACATTAACATATATATCCTAATTTGTAGCCATCTCTCATATATCTGTGTGTGCACATATACATGTACAAAGCTACCCACATCAATATACCTAATAATCTACCTACATATATGCATGTATACATATATTAATCTAGATGTGTGTGTGCGCGCGCACATATCTACACGTATGTGTACCTAGGCACAGATATAAACATATACATACATGTATAAATACACATGTGTGTACCTCGATCCATATATGCATATGTATATTTTTACGTGTGTATCTAGAGCCATATACATACACGTATAAATATACGTATGTCTATCAGGATCCGTATACATTCATGTATAAATATACGTGTGTATATGCGGATTCATATACATGTATGCGGACAGATTATTAGATATATTGATATAGATTGCTATACACACACACGTGCGCGCACATACAGATGTTAGACAAGGGGTGGGCAAAATGCAGCCCGTGGGCCAGATGCAGCCTGCCAGGCCATTGTAGCCAGCCCGCAGGGCCCCTAAAAAATTTAGAAAATTAATATTAATCTGCCCCTGGCTGCCTGCCATGTGGCCCTTGATGGGTTGCCAAAATTCAGTTAGCTGCCCTCTGCCTGAAATAATTGCCCGCCCCTGTGCTAGACAACACTGGAGATTCAAATCAACAGGACTAGATTAACATGTATTAATGTGGAAAGTTACTTACTGCCAGACTGAGTTGAATATGTATCATCTCTCTATAAAAAGAGCGAGAATATACAATATCTCTCTACCCATCTGTGTTGGTCTGCCTAGGTTGACAGAGGGATGGATAGATAGATAGAAATAGAAACAGAGATGTCTATATTTCTATCTGTACACACGCGCACACAGATATATGCAGGGTTATACGCAGGTAGCTGCATGTATGTGTATATAGAGAGAGAGATTTATATATGACTATGTACACGGATAACTGCAGAGATGCGGTGACGTCTCATCTATCAATCTAGAGAGAGATACAGGGGGAGACATATATAGGTATATGGATTTAGATAGGTAGACAGGCAGGCAGGAAGGTAGACAAGTAGGTAGATAGGCAAGCAAGCAGGTAGGTAGGTAGCTAGTTAAGCAGGCAAGTAGGTGGATACGCAGGCAGGTAGATAAAAGAGGACTATGCACACGTGCACACAAAAACAGAGCTCTGTCAGCTCTGCACACACCACTGCACACACCCCTGCTAAGAACTGCGGTGTTGGAGAAGAGCCATGGCTGCTACGACCAGGGGGCGGCACGTGGGGTCAGATTAGACCCAGGTGAACAGATGCACGTGCACGGGTTTGCAAATGTGCTCACAGACAAACTTCGGTTCCCTGAAAACCCTGAGAGCCTGGGAAGACCGAGAAAACCCCGAGAGGCCGAGACCAGTGGCAGCTGGCCTGAGGGACCACAGGCCTTGTTTGCCCTGGGACACACGTGAGAACGGCTGCCTGATCAATCTGTTCACATCACACTTAAAAGCACCTATTGCTATGCACATGATTGCTGTCAACACAGTAACACCATGACGCGGCCTTGTTAGGGGTATTGGGTCCCAGGTCCTCACTGATGAGAACATGGATTATTCTGCCTACATTTTATTATAACCATCTAGCCAGCCAGCCAGAGCTATCTAGCTGGCCAGCCAGGGCTATCACTAGAGCTATATAACTACCAATACACACACACTCTGCCAGGCCTCTCCCACCCGCTCTTCAGTCCCTTTCCGCCAGCACAGCCCATTCCATGGCCAGGTTGTTGGCGACTAACCTGGCACCGCCTCCCCCAGGTCACCCGGGGCAGGAGTGGGGTGCGCATACCATGCACAACTAAAATCACTGGCCATGCCAGGGTGGCCAAGCTCCCTGTGAACCAACAGGAGGCCCTACCTGCTGAGAAGCTGGGTGCCGCCAGGTCCCTCTGCCTGAAGCATCGCTAATAATGTGCCGCATCCAGGTGCCTCAACAGTTGTGGTGGCCTCGGGACAGGCTCGACTTTATATATGATATCACAACCCATATCTGACCAAATCACCGTGGTTATAACACGTAACCCAGTTGGATCTGAACTGCAACATAATAAATATACAATGGATATGTAATATATTAATGTATAATGAATGTATAATATAATAAATGTATATTTAATATACATTTATATACATACATAATATATAATACATTTAACACCAACAACACCAGCTTTCATTATGGGACACATCTGGCCCACAACCATGGCACAGAGTGTATTTGTAATACAGCAAATGAAAATTATTGTCATAAATATGAACTACAGAAATATGGGAAATGGCATAGCCCTAACACCTGCATGGTGCGCATAGGTGACCTACTCTGGTACACTACAGCAGCGTAACACGGTAACACAACGCTATGCTTTCATATAAGAGGATATCATAGGACAAGGTCATGTGCTGGAATAGAATACAGTGGAATATATATTATATTTAATATATACTACGCCATACTTATGTACAAGATATATATATATTACACTAATGATTTAACGGATATGATAATTCACTATAAGACAAGATGCTATATCTGCTATACTAAATATGATATAATATGGTATGGTATGTGATACAATGCAGTATATGAAATGATATAGCTATACAATGCACAGTACGAGATATGATATGAGATCTCATATACGGTGAGATATATGATGTGGGATGTAGGATATCTGATATACGATATAGATGTGATGTGCAATATGATATGATATGATATGTCATATGATATGATATATAGAATATTTGATACAGGATATAGATATGTGTCATATATGATATCTGATATAGATGTGATGAATGATACGATATGATATATATGATATCGGATCGGATATCTGATATAGGGTATAGATGTGATCTGATATATATAATCTGATATCAGATAATCGGATCAGATATGTGATATTTTATATAGGATATAGATGTAATGTATGATATATGATATGATATATAGGACATCTGATAGTGAATCTGCTATTGGATATCTGATATAGGTGTGATGTGTTGTGATAAATATGCTGTAACGTGCTGGCACGTCATGTAATATGTTGGAATTGAATAGAAAGATATAAATGAATCAATGATAGATGGTCTCATTAAACAGACAGGTTGATTATGGAACATTAATGACCATGATAACAATGCTCGTCACCATCATTCCTGCTATTGGACAGCCCCGGGCCCCTCCCCACAGATATAGAAAGATCATAGATGTGTTTGTATATGTACACACACCTATACATAAACACACAGCTACATACACACATACAATGATACAAACACACAGAGATACACACACAGGCAGCTACATACACACATAGAGATATACAAATAAAAAACGGGTATACACACACAGATATACTAAGACCATAGATGTGTTTGTATATGTACACGCTTCTATACACAAACACACAGCTACAGATATACACATAGCTAGTATCTCTGGGTGTGTCTATATGTGCATATACATTTATATGTATAGCCACACAATACACATATATACACAAATGCACTGATACATACACACACAGACATACACATATCTATTATTTGTGTGTATAGGTGTGTGTATCACAGACAGAGATACACACATATCTATTATCTTTGTACACACACACACACACAGATACATATGCATATCTATTATCTCTGTGTGTGCATGTGTGTGTTCTGGACACCTGCGTTACATGCATGTGTGTGTGTGTGCACGCAACGCGTGCATCTTGGACACCGGGTACCCATGTGTCCATGCATGTCTGAATGCCTGGGTGGGGTGTGTGTGCATGTATCCCAGATGCCTGGGTGGTGTGCGTGTGTTTGCATGCATCTGTACGTGGGTGCCCCAGATACCTAGGTGGTGTGTGTGAGCGTCCATGTGAGTGCATGTGTGTCATGGATGCCTAGGGTGTATGTGTGTGTGTGGCCAGGGGCACGCGCACACACACACACACACACACACACACACACAGACTAGACAATGTGCATCCCTGGCCCTGGCATGCACAGGAAGTCAGATATACAAGGTGCGATGACCTGCTAGGCGTGTGTATGACATAATTTCCTGCCAGGGCTGCAATCCCAGCTGGGGGGGGGGGGGAACTGGACGCTTGGGTTCAAGTCTAGCTTGAGGGGGGGGAGCTGGGGAACCCTGGACACCTGGGTTCTCTCCAGCGTGGGGGGGGGGTGGCAGCAGGGGCTGGGGGAGCATGGTATGTTGCCATGGAAACCACCCACCCCTGCCTGGGACCAGTTGCCCCCCCCAGTGGAAGGGGAGGGGCCTAGGTGGTGGGTGTGGCCCAGGGGTCACCAAGGAACCCCCCTCACCCTAGCAACAGTGACCCGGCAATGCCCCAGACCCCACCCCGCCAGTCTTGCCGGGGCCCCTCACCCCTGACCTGCAGCCCCCCCGCCCTGCCGGTGCCCCTCACTCCCAGTCCGCATCCCCCCGCACCCCCAAGCAAGGGCGGGGGGAGGGGGGGTGGCAGCGGGTGTCACTCACGCTGGATCCAGTCTGGGGGGAGGCCCGTTGGGATGGGGGGGGCGGGCGGCATCCGAGGAGCATCCGATCTGCAGGGAAGAAAGGAAGGAGACAGCGGGTGAGCAGAGGAGTGCAGGGCTGTGGCGGGGGGGCGGGGGGAAGCTGGGGGGGGGCTGGCTCCAGCCTTTGGGTGGGTGCCTGCGGTCGGGGGAGGGGAGGGAGCCGAAGGGAGCAAAGGATTCTGGGTAGAGCGGCCAGAGCTGCGGGCTGGCGGCCAAGGCGCGGTTAACTCTATCCTCGCCCCCCCAACCCCCCCCATAAAGGAGCACAGGGAGCTCTCCCCTCCCCGGACCCCGGGTCCCTCCAGCTCTGGGAAGGGGCTGAGGGTCCGGGTGGGGGGGACCCGGACACTCGGTGTCATCCGGATGGGGGCCGGGGCAGGTAGGCTACGTGGGGGCCTGGTGCCAACCCCACCCCTCTAAAAAGGGAGGGGGCAGGGCGGGGCTGTAGTGGGGGTGTGGCAGGACCCTGGGGGTGTGGCCTAAGACATTACTGGGAGGGTATTTATGGGGTTGGGTCAGGACTGGGGGGACGGGGGCTGCAGGTCGGCAGTGAGGGGCACTAGCAGGGCAGGGGTGGGCAGTGAGCCGTGGGGCGGGGGGTTGCGGGTGGGGAGTGAGGGGCACCAGTTCCAGGCAGGAAAGGGTTAAGGGGGGATTGGGCTGTGTTAGGCCCCGTTGCCATGGCAGCAGACTGTCTAGTGCTCCCTGACCCCTGAGGGGGGGTCGTTGGGGGGAGGGGGCGGAGCCTGGAGGCCTGAGACAGCTCTGCAGAGGGAACACCCCGGCCCCCCAGCTCTGCTGGAGCAGGGAGAGGACCCAGGGTGGGGGGCAATCCCCACTGCCCCCCAGGCTGGAGGGACCCCAGGCGGCCTGGCCACCCCTAGTGCCCTTGAACTTTTAACCCTTTCCTTCCCCAAAGTTTCCTGGGGGGGGTGATTGGGGCCTGAGGAACCCCGGCATCGGGGTTGGAGGTCACAGAGGTGCGTGGGGAGACCCCCCCCAGATGAAGCAAGGGGTCCCTTTTCAACCCCCCCCCCACTCCGGCTGGACCCCAAACCCAGAGAAGCCAGGCGTCCAGGCCGCAGCCCCCCTGCTCTGACCCCCCAGCCCCCACCCCCACTTCCCAGAGATCCCAGGTGCCCGGCCCCCGGCCCCCCTAGAGCTGGAGAGACCCCGGGCCCCGCCCCCACGCCTTGGGCCTAGCCAGGCAAAGGTGCCCCCTGACCCCGCCCATGACCCCTGACCCCGTCTGGCAGTGCAGACAGGCCCCAGCTGGGACTCGTGCCCCCTTGACCCCATCACCCCCCCTCCAGCCAGACGTTAACCCTGTGTGCGCCCCAGCCCAGACGCCCGGCTTCTGCCCACACATCTGGGAAGGCAGGGGGGTGGGGGTGCAGGTGAGGGCAGGGGGGGCACTGGGAGCCCGGACCCTGGGCTCTCCCCAGCTGGAAGGGGGGGCATCGGAGCCCCCCTGGCTCATCCTCAAACCTGAACCCCCCGCCCAGCCGGTGCCTCTCACTCCTGACCCCCCCACCTCCACCATCCTGCCGGGGCCCCTCACTCCCGACCCGCAGCCCCCATCTTGTCTGGACCTGGTGGGGGTGGGAAGACTCCCTCCCCCTCCGTCTGGCTATGGAGGTGCATTGTGGGATGCATACATTACATGGCCAAGGGAGATGCAGCCTTGGGGGTGGGGGAGGGGGGTCCCCAGCTGCAGTGCCCCCAGATCCCCCCCAGGCAGGGCTCTGTGAGGGCACAGGACCCAGGCATCCTGGCTACCCCCACATCCTCCCTTCCCCTCCCAGGGCTGGAGGGGGGACCCCCAGGCATCCGGGTACCCCCTTTACCCCCCTCCCCCACAGCTGGAGAGAACCCAGGCGTCCGGGCTCCCAAACCTCCTCTGCTCCAGGGCTGGATGGGACCCAGACGCCCGGGCTCCCAAACCTCCTCTGCTCCAGGGCTGGATGGGACCCAGACGTCTGGGCTCCCAAACCTCCTCTGGCTCCAGGGCTAGATGGGACCCAAACCTCCTCTGCTCCAGGGCTGGATGGGACCCAGACGTCCGGGCTCCCAAACCTCCTCCCCGCCAGGGCTGGATGGGACCCAAACCTCCTCGGCTCCAGGGCTGGATGGGACCCAGACGTCCGGGCTCTCAGCATCCCCGGCCCCCCTCCCTCCCCGAGCGGCTCGGATCCCAGGCGCCCCCCCACAAGCACCCAGGCGTGCGAGCCGCTACCTGCTCCCGGCGCCGACGGGGTTAATCCAGCTGCGGGGGAACAAAGCGACAGCTCCGTGTGTCCGCGCTGCCCCGCGGTAACTCCCCGGGGGGGGCAGCGATCCCAGCGCCCCCCGCGGCAGGGGGCGGGGCCTGGGGGCGGGGCCTGGGGTGGACAGACGGACACGAGCCCTGCAACAGCCCCCGGGATCGGGTCCAGGCTGGTGCACGCCGGTCCTTCTACCGCCCGTCGCTCCCCAGCCGCACTCCCCTGTAGACGCAGTAGACCAGGGCCCCTAAGATGCAGCTGGCTCTGGGGAGGAGAGGAGGGAGTATAACAGAGCCCACCTGCTTCCCTGCCGCCTTGGGGGGTCAGAGGTCAAGGCCCTGGGGCTGGGCCCATCAAAGCCTGACCCCAGCCTGTCTGGGGCAGGTTAACCCTGCGCTGCCCTGGTCCGGGGAGGCTGCGGGTCGGGAGTGAGGGGCACCAGTGGTGCTGGGGGTGCAGGGGGCTGCGGGTCGGGAGTGAGGGGCACCAGCAGGGCTGGAGGGGTGGGGGGTGGGGGGAGGCGGAGTGAGAGGCGCCCGCAGGGCTTGGTGAGGGCGGGGCTGTGGGTGGGGAGTGAGGGGCACCAGGTCAGACTGGCCTGTAGGTGGTGCGGGATGCCTGCCCTGGTGCCCCGGGAGGCCTGGGTTGCACATGTGCCTGCTCCTGCAGGCCCCCGCCCCGGTGCTGAGCTCAGTGGGAGTCACCCTGTCCCCTTCCGTTCCATTGCCTCAGCCCCTCCGCCCGGCCTGTTCTCCCCCCCCCCCGCCCCAGTGCCATTACACCCAGCCTGGCCCGCCCCAGAGCCAGCTGCCCCCAGCGCTGCTCTACCCCCAGGCCAGAGCCAAGGACCAGGGTGTTGCAAAAAATAACCTTTATTTGCTCTTTATAAAATACCCCCCTTATTAAATAGCTTGTTAATATTACAGAGAAATAAATTAAATGTGAGAGTCCTAGGGTTCCTGATGGTGGGGGCAGGGGACGTGGCCCTGGATGGAGGAACTGGGTGTTACCAGGGGTCACTAGCCAGAGATCACATCCCCAGAAGCAGTCACATCATTGTGGGGGGTGGGAAAGAGCTGCTTGCTGGGCTCCACCCATGTTATAACACCCCCATTATATCCAGTCCTAAGAGCCACCCCAGAGCCAGCTTCATGTTGGGGTCCCTGTTCCATATGTTTCACCCCAGAGCTAGCTGCATTTCAGCGACCCTGTTGTACCCAGCCCCAATGCTCCGCCTCAGAGCCAGCTGCATGTTGGGGTCCTAGAGTCAGCTACATCTCAGGGACCCTGTTATACCACCCTGATGCCTCACCCCAGAACCAGCCACCTCGGGGGAGAGGGGGTTCACTGTTCAATCTACTCCACCCCAGAGCCAGCTGCATCTCAGGGGCCCCGTTATATCCAACCTTGATACCTCACCCTAGAATAAGCTGCATCTTAAAGGCAGGGAAGGAGTCCCTGTTCTACCCAGCCCCCAGGCCCCACCCCAGAGTCAGCTGCATCTCAAGGTCACTGTTCCATCTGCTCCACCCCCGAGCCAGCTGCATATCAGCAACTTGTTATGCTTAGTTCTTGACACCCCACCCCAGAGCCAGCCGCATCTGGGGGGCCCTGTTATACCCCGCCCTGATGCTCCACCCCAGAGCCAGCTGCTCCTCAGGGGCCCTGTTGTACCACCCTGACACCTCACCCCAGAGCCAGCCGCCTCTTGGGGAGCCCTGTTCCACCTGCTCCACCCCAGAGCCAGACACATCTCAGGGGCCCTGTTCTACCCAGCCCCAATCCCCCACCCCAGAGCCAGCTGCCTCTCCTGGTCCCTATTACATCTGGTCCCTACCTGCCCACCCAAGAACCAGTCACCTCCCCGGTCCCTGTTCCCTGTCCTCCACCCCAGAGCCAGCTGCAGCCTTTCCTGCCCCAGCCATGGTGCGGGGGTGGCCAGACGTGGATGGGCCGACGATGAAGTCACAGGGCTGAGACTGTTTCTGGGCAGCTGACGGAAGGCTGGCCTGGCCCAGAGAACCCAGGCGTCCTGGCTCCTGGCCCTGTCCCCCAGCCAGCTCCACACCCTTCCCAGAGCCAGGGAGAGGACCCTAGAGTCCTCTCAGAGCCGGAGGGGGTCCTGCCTCCTTTGGATCCAGATAACCCAAGAGTCCTGGTGCCCAGTCCTTGCCATGCCTGGGCTCCCATCATCTGTCAGAGCTGGGAGAGAACCCAGGTGCTGGCTTCCCCTCTGCCAAACACAGAGGGAAAGTGGAACCCAGGCGTCCGGGCTCTCAGCTCTGCCCATCTACCCCCCTGCTTTCACTCCCCTTCCTAGAACTGGGGGAAAACCCAAGCATCCCGGCTTGCCTTGGCTGAACAAGAGCGGGAAGATGAACCCAGGTGCCCAGGCTTCCAGCCAACCCCACCCCACCAGAACTGGAACCCAGGCGTCCGGGCTCTCGGCCCTACCAGCCGACCCCACCAGACCAAAGCTGGGACCTGGAATCCAGGAGTCCAGGCTTCCCTCTAGGACGGGAAGAAGAACCCAGGCATCTGGCCCTCTATCCCCAGGGTGGGGGAACCCAGGCATTTAGCCACCCACCCCCAGGGGAGGGGGGTGGAACCCAGGCTTCTGGGCGGGTCAGGCCTGCAGCCGGTACCCTCCCGCACGCTTGCGGCAGGCCCGCCGCACCCACACCCAGTAGAGTCCGGCCATGAGGGCCCAGTAGGCAATGTAGACCCCAGCCCCTACTACTAGGTAGGCTTTCTCAGCCTGCTTGGCCTCACCACTCCAGTCAGACCGGGCCTCGGCAGCGGCTGTGTAAAGCAGCCCCCCCAGCAGCAGCAGGCCCCAGATGCCAAGAGGCAGCAACGGGAGGTAGTTTCCCACCATGCGGCGCCGCCCGGACGTGCCCCAGGCACTTTGGTTCATGGTGGCCATGGCCAAATACTTGGCTGGTAGTAGGCCACCCATGTACAGCACGGCGTAGACAGACATGAGCAGCATGACAGGGTGGCCGCGCAGGCTGGCAGCGTACAGTGCCTTGAGCACGGCTACCAGCTGCACGCACAGCAGCACCCACAGCACGTCCCAGAGGCTCCCGCCGTAGAAGAGCCGCAGTACCGTGGCTGTGACGAAGAAGGGGAAGGCGCCTGCCACCACTGCCTCGTAGGCCATCCAGGGGTGGTGCCGGTGCCACCACAGCGCGTTGTACAGCCACTCCCGGAAGTAGGACTTGGTCCAGCGCGTCTGCTGCGTCAGCCACCGCAGAAACCCAGCTGGTGTCTCTGAGTAGCAGCGGGAACGGGCTGTGTACCTGTTGGGTGACGGTGGGGGGTGGAGGGTTGAGCAGAGGGCCCAGGCATCTGGAAGCCTGGCCCCCCACTTCTGTTCTAACTCCCAGTGCTGCTCAAAGGCAGGGAGGGGACCCAGGACTCTGCGAGCTTAGCTTCCACCTCCAAGATAATCCATAGGAGACAAAAGGGGGAAACCAGGTGTCCGGGAGCTTGGCGTCCATCTCCAAGATAAGCTACAGGGGACTTAGGAGTCTGGGAGCCTGGCCCCCACCTTCAAAGATAACCCATAGGAGGCAAGAGGGGGAATCCAGGCATCCGGGACCCTGACCCCTGTCTCTGTTCTAGCCAACAACATGGCTGAGAAAGTAGAAAGGGACCCTGGTGTCTGGGAGTCTAACCCCTACCTCTGTTCAAACTCCTGGCACTGTTTGGAGACAGTGAGGGGACCCAGGAGTCTGGGAACCTGTCTCCCACCTCCAAGATAACCCATAGGAGACAAAAGGGGACCCAGGAGTCCGGGATCCTGGCCCTCACCTCCATACTATCTCATGGCACTGTTTGGAGAGAGGAAAGGGACCCAGGAGTTCGGGGGTTTGGCCCCCACCTCCAAGATAATCCAGAGGAGACAAGAGGGGACCCAGGAGTCCGGGAGCTTGGCCTCCACATTCAAAGATAACTCACAGGAGACAAGAGGGGAAACCCAGGAGTCCGGGACCCTGGCTCCCATCTCCCTTTTAGCTCATGGCATGGCTCAGGGAAAGGACAAGGACCTGGCCCTTGCCTCCAAAGATAACCTACAGGAGACAAGAGGAGACCCAGGAGTCCAGAAATGTGGCCCCCAGGTCCAAGATAACCCATGGTGCTCTCTGGAGGAAGGGGAGGAACCCAGTCATCCAGGAGCTCAGCCCCATCCCTCAGTGCCATTCTAACCCACTGGATTTGAACTGCCTAGGAGAGGAGGAAAGAAGCCAGGCATCCGAGCTGCCTCTTCTAATCCCCACACGTCTGGGTCTCCATGGTCCCTTCTCTGACCACCCAGCCCACCCCCCTCCCCGCCCAGAACTGGACGGGACCCAGGCATCCAGCTCACTTGGTAGCGTAGCCGATGCTGAGCATGCGGTTGGTGAGGTGCCGGTCATCCCCAAAGGTACAGTGGGTGCCCAGGAACTTCTGGTTGTACCATGACTCCAGGAACTGCTGCAGCAGGTTGTTGCGGTACAGGCCTGTGGAGGGGGAGTGGGGTGCGGGGGTCAGAGAACCCAGCCGTCCAGGATCCCAGACCCCCCTCCTGAACCTCTATGCCCTGCCCAGAGCTGGAGAGAACCCAGGTGTCTGGGCCACCAACACTCTCCCCCAGACCTCCACTCCCTCCCCAAGGCTGGAGAGGGGGACCCTGAGGGTCAGAGAACCCAGGTGTCCAGGGTCCCAGACCTCCCCCTGGACCTCCATGCCCTGCCCAAAGCTGGCAAGAACACAGGCATCCAGGGTCCCAGGCTCCCCATAGCCCACTCCCAGAGAGAACCCAGGTGTCCAGGGTCCTGGCTTCCTGGGACCCCACTCCCAAGTACAGAACCCAGGAGTCCTAGCTCCCACCCTCCCCATAACCCAGGTGTCTGGGCCCCCAATTGCCCATTCTTCCCTACTAGACATCCCTATTCAGCAGCTACAGATAGAACCCAGGTGTCCCGGCTCCCCCTGCTCTAACCCTCTCCCTCTTCTCCACCTGTGTGAGGGAGAAGGGACTAAGGCATCTAGGGCTCACCGAGGGGCCCGCTGATGCAGGAGACGCAGTCGAAGTAGGACTGGCAGGCCCGCTCGATGTTGAAGGCCATCCAGTATCTCAGGCTGCTCATGAAGCTGATGAAGGAGTCACTGGCGTTGAGGATCCGCACGTCGCCTCCAACTGCCCCATAACGTTCGTTGGACTCCAGCACCTTCACCAGCTCCACTGTGGCCGCTGGGTCCAGCTTGGTGTCCGAGTCGCAAACCTGGGGGCAGCCACCAGGGGCGTCAGGGACTAGAGCAGCTTGGCTGGGGGCTGCAGTGGCCAATGAGGACCACTAGGGGGCATCAGACTGGTTGTGGCCAACAAAGACCACCAGGGGGTGCCAGGCAGGCATTGGCCCATCTAGGGCTGCAGTGGCCAACAGAGAAGATGAGGGGGTGCCAGGCAGGCATTGATTGGCTCATCCGGGGGCTGCAGTGGCCAATGGGGACTGCTAGGGGGCCTGTAACACACTGCAAGACCACTGGGGATCACAGCTGGAGCAGACTGGCCTAAATGGAGCTGCAACAGCCAGTGAGGACCACTAGGGGGTGCCAGACATCCATCAGCTCAATAAGGCCTGCGTTGACCAACGCCAGCCACCAGAGGGCAACAGGCCATAGAGGAAGCCAGCTGAGGCTGCAGTGGCCAACAGAGATCAGTAGGGGGCAGCAGACAGGCTAGGGGGTATTGTCTGCCCTCCTCCCTCATTGCTGTTCTGGGGGCAGGGCAGCGTGGAGGTTGGCACTGGGAGGTGCTGTGCTGGGGACAGCAAAGCAGGGGTCTCTGGCTGGGCCCAGGGGTGGGGCTACCTGGGCATCGATACCCTAGAAATGATGGATGGACATAGAGATGGATGGATGGAGATGGAGAGTATCAGGGATGGATAGATGGAAACTGAAAGATAGAAAAGGTGTAGGCATGGGTGGAGGGAGGGATGGATGGATGGTGGGGCTCTCCTTGCATGGAGGAAGGTATATAGGGCTAGAGGGAGGGAGGGAGGGAAGGCTAGAAGAGATGTAGATGTGGGATGGAGGGGGCTTTCCCTGGATACCTGGAGGGATGGACAGATGGATAGACAGCTGAGGGGTATATGGATAGAGGGATAGATCAGTGGATGGATGAAAGGATGGATGGATGTGTAGGTAATTGGATGGGTGGAGGGATGGATAGCAGATGCCCAGACAGAAGGGCGGTCGCTCCAGGGCGGAAGTGGGGCCTACCTGGACGTAGTCCACGGCATCGCCCAGCGCCCGGAAGGCCGTGTACATGACCTCGCGCTTCCCCCCCCAGCGCTGCATGATGCAGACGCAGCGCTGGGTGCGCACCAGCTCCTCCACCACCAGCCGTCCCGGGTCCTCCATCTCCACCTCCGCATAGGCTGCCGGCGGTCCCCCACCCAGCTCCTCCGCGTCAGC
The DNA here is from genome assembly GCF_030867095.1 of Alligator mississippiensis. NCBI lineage: Eukaryota > Metazoa > Chordata > Crocodylia > Alligatoridae > Alligator > Alligator mississippiensis. Next base: position 29,719,388 of record NC_081838.1, read on the forward strand.
TGAGGGCATCTCCACGGTGACGGGGCCCCCGCCTGCCGCCATCTTGGTGCAAGCTGAGGGCCTTTCCATGGCGACGGGGCCTGCACGCATCTCCACCTTGGTGTAGGCTGAGGGCGTCCCTGGGCCTGTCTCGGTGTAGGCCATCTCCATGGCAATGCGACCTACTCCATCCATCATCTTGGTGGAGCCTGTTGCCATCTCCGTAGTAACAGGCCTTTCATCTTCCACCTCGCTGCTGTAGGTGAACGGTGTCTCCATGGTGATGCGGTCTCTGCCTTCTACCATCTTGGTGTAGCCCCGCGGCGTCTCCGTAGCAACGGGCCCTTCACCTTCCACCATACTGGTGTAGGTCAATGGTGCCTCCATGCCGACAGGGCCTCTGCCCTCCGCCATCTTGGTCTCCATAGTATTCAAGCCTTCCCCGCCCGCTGTCGTGGTGTAGGCCGACAGCGTCTCCCCAGCGCTGAGGCTTCCGCCCTCTGCCATCTTGGTGCCAGCTGGGTGGTGATAGTTGCCCTCCCACACGTAAGTGCCCACATCCTCGCCGGCGAAGACCTCGGCAAACATGTCCAGCATGTAGCGGTCGTCAGGGCTGTTGCCGTCGATGACCATGATAATGCGGAGCTTGTCGGGCGGGTAGTGCAGGGCCCGCACCGACTCCAGGCACTGGCGCAGGTAGGCCGGGTCCTCCTGGTAGGCTGAGATGGTGAGGGCCACAGTGCGGGTGTAGGAGCAGACGGCGCCGGCTCCTGCCCGCATGCGGCGGTGCTCACGACAGGCGAAGGCGCTCTGCGTCACCAGGTGGGCAGCCAACAGGACGCCGTAGAGCCCGAAGGCCATGACGTGGTAGCGGTCGGCCGCCAGCTGCAGGCCCGTCACGTAGGCCCAGGCCAGGACCCCCAGCACCAGCAGCGCGAAGGCCACGGTCAGCACCCGGCGCCAGGCTGACGCCGCCAGCTTGGGCACCTTGGCTGCGTCCATGGCTGGGGAGGGAGAGGGGGGGAGGGGGGGAGAGAGAAGGACGGGGTGAGATGGGGGTGGGAGGGAGGACCCAGGTGTCAGGGCTCCCAGACTCCCCCCGACCCACCCGCGGCAGGAGAGAACGCAGCGCGGGGCTCCCAGGTCCCCTTGTCCTGGGCTCCGACTCCGGGCTCTCTCTGCCCCCCCGGCCGCTCCCCCAGCCCTGAGCGGGGGAGAGAACCCGCGCCCGGGCTCCCAGGGGAGGGGTGCGGCCAGGGGCGGGCGTGTCCTGCACAGAGCCCAGGCGTCGGGGCTCGCAGCCTCCCTGCCCTAGCTCACCCTCCTCCTGGAGCTGTGGAGACAACCCAGGCATCGGAGCTCCTAACTCCCCTAGACACCACTCCTCTTCTTGAGAACCCAGGCGGCCGGGCTCCCAGCCCCCACCCCACACACCCCCGAGAACCGGGCAGCCGGGATCCCAGGTCCCCACCCCCTGCTCCCACCCCTGAGTTCCCACTCCCTTCCCCTAACTGGAAAGAACCCAGGCATCCGAGCTCCTAAATCCCCTGGACCCCGTCCCCTCCTAGAGAACCCAGGCGTCTGAGCTCCTAAATCCCCTGGACCCCGTCCCCTCCTAGAGAACCCAGGCATCCGAGCTCCTAAATCCCCTGGACCCCGTCCCCTCCTAGAGAACCCAGGCGTCTGAGCTCCTAAATCCCCTGGACCCCGCTCCCCTCCTGGAGAACCCAGGCGTCTGAGCTCCTAGCTCTCCTGGACCCCCCTCCCCTCCTAGGGAACCCAGGCATCCGAGCTCCTAACTCCCCTGGACCCCCCTCCCCTCCTAGAGAACCCAGGCGTCTGAGCTCCTAACTCCCCTGGACCCCCCTCCCCTCCTAGAGAACCCAGGCGTCTGAGCTCCTAACTCCCCTGGACCCCCCTCCCCTCCTAGAGAACCCAGGCGTCTGAGCTCCTAACTCCCCTGGACCCCCCTCCCCTCCTAGGGAACCCAGGCCTTGGGGCCCCTCTCACCTGCCCCCTGTGGCTGCCCCGTTGCTTGTGCCTCCCGTCGGGGCTGTGGGGGGGGCTTTTAATGGGGTGGGGGAGGGACTTGGGGCCCCACCCCCCACGTCACTGCCCCCCTCCCCCCTACACTCATCCACTCACCCACCCCACCCCCCCGGGGGCCGGCTTGCACTCATCTGCCGGCTCCTTCTTCCCTCCCGGCCTGTCTTCAACCCCCTTCATCCCTCCTTCCTGGCCTAGTTTCTCTCCTCTTTCTTCTTTTTCTCCTTCTCTAGTTCCCACTCCTCCCCCTGGTTTCTCCCTCTCCCTTTCTCCCTTCCCTCATTTCTGCCCCCCTTTCTCTGCCTCGGGTTTTTCTTTCCTTTCTTCCTCCTGGCCCTTCCTTCCTTCCTTCCTTCCTTTTGTCCACCCGCCCCTTTCCTTCTACCTCCATCCCTTCTTCCACCCATTCCTGTACTCGTCCCTTCATTCGCTCGCTTCACCCCTTCATTTGTTCTTTCCATCCCTTTCTTTCTCTTCATCCCTTCACTTGTTCATTCAGTCTGCCCCTTCCTCCCTTCATTCCTTCACTGATCCTTTCATTCATCCCCTCGTTCATTGTTTCATCCTATCCATTCATTCATTCATTCATTCATTCAGTCTATCCCATCCTTTCATTCATCCCCTCATTTGTTCACTCATCCCTTCATTCCCTTCGGTCATTCAATCCCCTCACCCCTTCTTTCATTCACTCAGTCATCCCTTCATCCTGTTCATTCATTCATCCCTTTATCTTACCCCTTCCTTCCTTCACTCATCCCTTCTACCCTTGATTTGCTCATTCATCCCTTCATTCTGTCCATCCATCCATTCAGTCGTTCAGTCCCTGCATCCCTCATTCGTTCTTTCATCCTATCCCTTTATCCCTTCACTCAATCTATCCCCTCATCCTTTCATTCATTCATTCGTCCATTTATCTTATCCCTTCATCCCGTCATTCATCCCTTCTTTCTACCCCTTCTTCCCTTCAGTCAGTCAGTCACTTGCTCACCCCTTCATCCCATCAGTCACTATTCTCCCCTTCATCCCTTCATCTCTTCTTTCCATCCCTTCATCCATTCTGCCCCTTCTTGCCTACCCCCTGCCCGCCTTCCTCTCCTCCTTGCCCTCCCTCATTCATTCGCTCCTTTGTTCTTTCCTTCCTTTCTGGATTTCTCTCCTCTTTCCCTTCCTTCCTCCCATTCACTCGTTCCCTGCTTCCCTCCCATCTCTTTTCTTCTCTTCCTCTCCTCCTTCCTTTCCCCTTCCCTCCTTTTCTTCTTCCTTCTCCCACTCCTTCATTCTCTCATTCATGTCTTCCTTGCTTTCTGTCAGGCTCTCCTCTCCTTCCCTTCCTCCCTTTCCTTCCTCTTACTCAGCACGTTGTTCTTTCCCTTCCTTTCCTCATTACTCTCTCTCCCTCTCTCTTTCTTCTGCTCTTTTTTCCTTCCTTCTCTCCTTTATCTCTTCCCCTTCTCCCCTTTCCTTGCGGTCTCCTCTTCCTTTCCTCCCTTCATTTCTTCCATCCCTTCTTTCTTCCCTTCCCCTCCCTCGCTTCTCCACTTCTCCATCCCCGCCCTCCGTCTCCATCTCTCCCTTTCCCTCTGTCTCCATCCCTCCTTCTCTGCCTTCATTCCTCTGCCCCACGTCTCCTTCGTTCAAGGGGGCTGCGGGTCGGGAGTGGGGGGGGGGGGCGGCCCCTGGGTGACCCCGGGTTTCCTGCCTCTAATCCCCCGGGAATTCCTGGCGCGTCTCAGGCACATTCCTGCGCCGGCTCCAGCACCTGGGGGCACCTGGAGCCAACGCGGGCGTGCGAGCCCCGCTCCCGGCCCAGCAGCCCAGCCGCCCGGGCTCCCCGCCCCCCGCTCCAGGGCTGGAGAGAGCCCAGGCGTCCGGGGCCGCGGTGACCTCGCGCGGGAGGGGCCGGCCGGCGTTGCCATGGCGATAACAATATTTGGGGCCGAGGCCCTTTAAGAGCCGGGAGGGTGGGGTTCTGGGGAAAGCGTTGCGTCACTCGAAGGGGGCGATGACGCAACAGGGACCCCCGGGCCCCGCCTGGGTTCCCTGGAAGCGGGTGGGCAGCTCAGACTCTGCGCCCTGCCATCAGCGCCCCCCTCCCCATGACGTCAGCGCCGCCCCTCCCTGTCTGGCCCTGGCGGGGCTTCCCCGAAGGGGCGGGGCTTTCCCGGCGCCCCCCGCCCCGCCAGCGGGGCAAAGGGGGAGGCCCCCACCCGCCCCCCCCGTGACTCAGGGTCTTGGGCAAGAGAGGAAGGTCCCGTGACGTGGCCCCGGGCGCCTGGGTGCTCCAGCGGGGGGGCGGGCAGCTGGGTTCCCCGGGGGGCCGGGGCCCGGTTCTTCGCGGCTTCGGGATGGCGCGGACGCCCGGCGGCTCTGGGAGCGGCGCGGGGGCCGCCAGGTCAGAGCTGCGCAGGGCCAGGGCGTCCCGCACGGCCCGGTCCCCCCGCGGGGCGCGGCTGACGTCGCCCTGGCAACGGGCGGCCCCGCGCCTCCCGCCCGGCCCCACCCGGCGCCTGGTACCAGGGCTGGCCGGCCCCCGGCCCCCGGCCCCCCCTCGGAGGCAACCCAGCGCCCCCTGCTGTCCCAGAGCTGCACGCAGCCCAGGCGTCCAGGGGCTCCCCCCGCCCCGCTCCTCTCCCCGAGACCCCCGGCGTCCAGGGTCCCAGCCCCCTGCTCCCCCTCCCCAGCCCCCAGTGCCCTCGCGCAGAACCCAAAGCGGCCAGGGGCTCCCCCAGCAAGGAGACCCCCCCCCCCCCTCCCCACAACTGGGGACTTCCCACGGGCTCCCAGCGCCCCCGCCCCCACACACTTGGGGGACCCCCCTTGGATCCCACTCCCCCCGTGATCCCAGGCGCCCGGGCTCGCAGCGCCCCCGCCCCACGCTTGGGGACCCCGCCCCCCTTGGATCCCACTCCCCCCGTGATCCCAGGCGCCCGGGCTCGCAGCGCCCCCGCCCCACGCTTGGGGACCCCGCCCCCCTTGGATCCCACTCCCCCGGGATCCCAGGCATCAGTGCCGGCTTCTCCTGCGCCGCCGGCGCCCCCTGGCGGCCGCTCTGGGCCAGCGGTTTGCTGGGGCGATGGCTGGGAGCCGGACGGCCCGGTGCCCTTGGCGGGGAGGGAGGAGGGCTGAGCGCCTGAGGGCTTTGGGGCCGGGGGGGCGGACGCCTGGGGCCCGCGGGCAGGAAGGGGCGCAGACGCGGTCTGTCCTGCGGCTCCGGGGCTGAATCCGGGCCCCGGCCCCCCCGCCACGCGTGTGTCACCGCCCGCGTGAGTCAGGATGGGGCCGGCACCTGCCCCGGGGGGACCCAGGCGTCCGACCCCCCCCCCCCCCACATCCCTCTGTGCAAAACATGCACTTGCCCCACGGCCCCAACTCGGCTCGGGCCGGGCTCCCCGGAGCCCCAGCTCCCTCCGGGGTGGCGTGACGCCGTACCCCGCACCGTGATGTCATAGACGGCGTCATGCAAGGCCGGGGGTCGCGGCGCTTCTGCGGGAGCCCCGGGGCGTTCAACACACGCGTGTCGGTGCCGCCGGGGGTCTCTCCCAGCGAGGCGGGGGGCGGGGGGGACCCGGACGCCTGGGTTCTCTGGGAAGTGCGGGGCAGATGCCCGGCTTCTTTCCCAGATGGGGGCGGGGCGGGGCGGGGGGGGGCACAGGTCTCATCCGTCTCTCTCGGTTTGGGGGTTTTGTGGCTACTGACTCGTTTCCCGGCTCCCACGGCTCCGGCCTGCGGGAGGGGAAGGGGGGCTACACTTCAGCGAACCCAGGCATCCGGGCTGCCAGCCCCCCCGCTCTCGCCCCCCCGACCTCACTCCCCTCCGAGAGCTGGAAAGAATCAAGGAGTGCGGGCTCCCCACTGCCCCCCCAGCCCGAGGTAGCCCGGCCCTTCCCTGCCTCTAGCCCCCGCCCCAACCCAGCTAGTCCCAGAGGCAGCGCTGAGCACAGTGGAGGCACCGGGCAGGTGAGGACGGGGCTGGGGGCACGGGGCTGGAAGGGCAGATGGGGGTGGCTCAGAGACCCTCCCCAACCCCCCTCCCAAGACTTCCCAGGCAGAAGAGCGGAACAAAGGATCCTTGCCTTTTAAGACGGGTGGGGGAAACTGAGGCACGAAATCTTAGGGGCCCCTATGCTGTCTCCTGCTCTGACCCCCAGTGCCCACTCCCCTCCCAGAGCTGGGGGGGACCCAGGTGCCCAGGCTCCCAGCCCTCCCTCCACTCCCAGAGGTGGGGAGGAGGAGGAACCCAGGAGTCAGGGCTCCCAGCCCCCCACTTCCCCCACCCCTCCCAGAGCTGGAAAGGACCCAGGCATCTGGGCTCTGCCCCCAGCACCCCAATTCCCCTCCCAGAGCTGGAGGGCACCGAGCTGTCTGGGCCCCGTCACTCACCCGCAAGCCAGTCCCATCCCAGCGTGGAAAGAGAATCCAGGTGCCCGGGCCCCCAGCACTCCCTGTTCTACCCTGCCCCCCACCCTAACCCCCACCCTAGACCCAGGCATCCAGGTCCCCAGCCCCCCCTGCTCTGACTGCCACCCACCCCAGCCCCCGCCCTGGGAGAGAACCCAGGCGTCCAGGCCCCCGTCTCGGAAGAGCTGAGTGTTCTCCAATAATATTTGCCCTGGGGTTGAGCCACCCCCCCCAACCCCCCTCTAATTACCCTAAGACCGCAGGCTGTGACCACAGGGCCGGGGCCTGTGGGGCGGGGAGGAGGGGGGCAGGGAAACCAGCCTGCAATTAGTGGTGCCCTTGTTACCAGGAAGAGAGGGAGGGGGGGAACGGGGGGCAGGGCCCTGGGCCTTCTATGGGCTCCCATCCAGGCCCCATCCTAGACCCTGATTGGCTGGGGGGGGGAATAGGCAGGCACCTCCCTCCCTGGCAGGGGGCACTGTGGAGCCTCCTGCCCCAGCGCAGGAGCTGTCCTGGGGGCCAGTGCTGGGGAGAGGGGGTGGGATGGGGCAGGGGGGGATCTGGGCCGTTTTAGGGCACTGGCTGGGGTGGGGGCCCCTGTTCACCCCATCTGTGCCCTTCTCCATCCAGCCAGCCAGCCAATCCACAACCAGGCTGTCCATCTGACGGTCTCTATAACCATCCCGTGTCCATCCATCCCCACCCCACCCCGCTCTCTTCCCCACTCTCTCCCCACTCCCCAGCTGTCCCCTATGGCTGACAACACCTCCGCCTTCGACTACAACTACAGCTCCTATGAGGACACCGCCACCATGCCAGCACTGCCCACGGCCCTGGGGACTGTCATGCGCGGCATTTCAGTGGCCCTCTACAGCATGGCCTTCGTGCTGGGCGTGACAGGCAACGGGCTGGTCATCTGGGTCACTGGCTTCCGCATGGCACGGACAGTCAATGCCGTGTGGTTCCTGCACCTGGCCATGGCCGACTTCGTCTTCACCCTCTTCCTCCCCCTCAGCATGGTTTACGTGGCCCTGGGCTTCCACTGGCCATTTGGGAGAGTCCTCTGCAAGCTCAACAGTGGCTTGGCCTTCCTCAACATGTTCGCCAGCGTCTTCCTCCTCACGGCCATCAGTGTGGACCGCTGCCTCCTGGTGGCTGCCCCGGTGTGGGCCCAGAACCACCGCCGGCCCCGTGTGGCCTCCTTGGTGGCCTTGGCCATCTGGTTGGCAGCCCTGGCTCTCAGCTCCCCCTACCCGGTGTTCCGGGACACAGGGAACCCTGGGGCGTTGGCCAACGTCACCCATTGCTACAACAACTTTGCCATGGGTGTGGGGGACGTGGCCAAGGGGGACACGACCATGGAGGATGAAACCAAGGGCGATGTGGTGATCACCCGACACCACGCCCTGGTGCTGACACGCTTTCTGGCTGGGTTCCTAGTGCCCTTTGCCGCCATCTTGACCTGCTACGGCATCATGGCGGCCAAGATGAAGAGGAACCAGTTGGCCCGCTCGGCCCGGCCCTATCAGATCATGGTGGCTGTGGTGGGCTGCTTCTTCCTCTCCTGGTGCCCCTACCACATCTTCTCCTTCTTGGAGCTGGCGGGGGCCATGGGGGCACCAGGGCTGGATGCCGTGTTGTTGGTTGGGGTCCCCTTGGCCTCGGGCCTGGCCTACCTCAACAGCTGCCTCAACCCCGTCCTCTACGTCTTCGTGGGCCGTGATTTCAGGGACCGGCTGTGGCGCTCGGTGCTGCAGGCCGTGGAGAGCGCGTTCAGCGAGCCATCCTCTCCCCGCAGTGCTGGGCAGGGGAAGCTCGTGTAGAGGGCTCCTGGCCACCTCTCTGCTAGCCCCCACTTCCCTCCCAGAGAACCCAGGAGTCCAGGCTCCCAGTCAACTTTGACCCGAACTGAACCACCAACCTTCACTTCCTTCCCAGAGAACCCAGGAGTCCGGGATCCCAGCACCTCCATGACTCCATTCCTCTCCCAAAGCAGGAGAGAGTCCAGGCTCCCTTCCACCTCAACAGGGGGCCATTTGGCCTTCAGGGGCTGCTGGGTCCAGGACAGGATTGGCTGGAGTAGGGGGAAATGGAATAGAGATATATAGATATAGAGGTCTGACTGGATACAACCCAGGTGTCTGGGTTCCCAACTCCCCCCTTGCAACCCCCCAGTGCCCACCCCCCTCCCAGAGCTGGGAGAAACCAGGCGTCCTAGCCCCACATCCTCCCAGCTCTTACCGCTTTCCCACCCCCATTGTCTGGCGCTTGGCATCAAGTCTCTGACATGTGATATTGGGTAGAATAAAGATAAGCCTTTGATCTTCTGTGATTGGCTGGACTCTGGTACCCTGTCCCCTCCAGATCCTGCCCCCATGCCCAACTCATCCCTCCAGTGCCAGTCTGGAAACCTCAGCTGGACGGCGGTCATACACCCAGTCCATCCCAGTTTAATGTGACCCCCAGGCCCCACTGAACTCCCAGAGCTGGAGGGAACCCAGCCCTGCCTTGTTCTCGCCCCCAGCCCCCACTCCTGTCCCAGGGCTGGAGAGAGAACCCAGGTGACCAGGCTCACAGCCCCATGGCTTTCAGCCACCAGACCCCACACCCTTCCTGAAGCTCAGGGCAGAACCCAGGTGTCTAGGCTCCAGCCCCTTCCCCCCGCCCCTCACCCACTACCCCCCACCTCGCCTCATAGCCAGGAATCGGTGTCCTGGGTGGCATCATGCATGTCCCAGACATGGGAGGGAGCATGTGCAGTGGCTCAGCTGCCTCATGTCACAACTGCAGATGGAGCAAGTTCCTGTGTATATGATGTCCTGGGGTGGGACTGGGATGAGGGGTGGGAAGGGATGGGGGGGTATATGGACTGGCATAGCCCTTCCACCCCTCCCCCTACCCCCACATCCATCCATCCATTCCCACAGCCTTCTACTCCTGCCTCCCACCCACTGACACACCCTTCTGTCCATCCACGCAGACCTCCATCCACCCATCCTTTCCTTTGGCCCCTCCATCCACTGACTCCTCACAACCCTCTGGCCATCAAACCAGCACCCTTCAATCCATCCATTCTTCCTCCATCCATCCATCTCAGCACACATCCATCCATCCATCCATCCCACCATCCCTCCATTCTGCTTTTCCTTCCTTATACATTCCCTCTCTCCCTGCTCCCACCCATCCATCTCACTCCAGCTGAACATCACTGGTTTGGAGACCAACTTGTTCAGAGGCGCAGCAACAGCTTCTTGTTGGCAACAACTTACTGCATCCAATGCTATGAGGGGTGGGCAGAAAGGAAGGGCTATGTGGAGAAGGGGAAGGGGTGGGGGTGATGCTGCTAAGAGCTGATGAGTGGGTCCATTAGCACCATGGAGGTGAACGAGGTAATCAACACAACCCAAAATCCCATTGCCCTTCCCCTACCCCATCTATCCACACTCTGTCCAGGGCCAAAGTCCCAGAGAGTCCTCCAGACACTTTAATAATTCTCATCTCCCAAAGCTTTGGCCCTCACCTGAAGGGCATCAGCATAAAGTTCATCTACAACTTTGGAGAGCTGGTAGACGGAGACAACGAAAGAGCATGCTGCACTTATTAGTGCATGACTAAGTTTTCCCTTGACCATTCCGAGTACACAACATGACTTCTTGGCCCAGGATAGCTGTACAAGGGGAAGCTGTATGTTTTGGATTTCTGGTGATCTCATCATCCCCTTCAGCTCGGACAGGGGCAGGTCAGCTTGACTGGCCATACGGCTCAGGGACTCATCATCCAGGCCAAAGTGCTTGTAGAAGCCAATCATGGAGACCAGAAGGAGTTGGATATTGCATTGCAGAGAGACGCTAGGGATGGAAATGGCACCGGCACCACCTGAGGCCAGGGCTATGAGCCAGGTCAACTTCTTCAGCGCAGCTCGCTTCTTCTCCAGGATTTCCTTGGAGAAGTTGGGCAGGCTCAGCAGAAACACCAGCTTCTGCAGATGGGGAAGATCCTGTTCTAGGGTGTCCTCCAGTTGGTGAAAATCTAACTTGGCTATATTCCAGTTGGAGAGAAGAAAAACCTTTGGACTGGAGACCCCCAAGGCTTCCAGCTGTCTCCTGCATGTGTCCCGGATCTTCTGAAGAACATTGCCTTCATTGTAGGCCTCACCACGGGTCCTTTTTTCATTCTCTAAATCTTGGTCCACTTTGGCCAGCACAAAGTAAAACTTCTTGTCCATCTTCTGGATCTCCAGGGCCAGGTCGGCATCGCTGGATCGGAACCGTTCGGAGCTCACAATAATGAAGAAGTTGTAGGTACTGAAGTTCACGTCCTTCAGATAGGTCTTTGGCTGGAAACGCACAGATCCAATGCCCGGCAGGTCATAGAACGTGACATTGGGGTAGCGAGGACACTCATAAGGTGTGGGATCCATCGTTGTTTCATTCACCCCAATTTCGGCCGCGCCTGTCTGTTCAGGTCTCACGCCCCGGATGGCATTGATAAAGGAGGATTTCCCAGCACCTGTTTCTCCTGTGACAGCAATCCGCAGCTTGACAGTTTCCAATGACTTGAGCTCCTTAAGCGCTTGACTGGCTGCTTCTTGGTCATCCCGGGCTTGGAAGAACGACTTGAATGACTCATAGATCTTGAAAGCTGTGTCCAGTTCCTGCTCTGAGATTAAATCTTGATAAGGACTCATGGCCACCTGGAAAACTTCCAGAAGGAGGGTCAATTCCTGAAAAGCATGGGGATGGGAGAGCTGCAGTGGGTGCATGTTTAGAGGATCCCCCACAATATACCAATCAGAATCATTCCCATTCTCCCCTCTCCTCTCCTTCTGCCGCACACACACATCAGGCTCATGTTTCCCAAATGAGGCTCATCAGGGCTTGAAGTACTAGTCAACTTGCCTGGGTTCTTCCCCAGGTCCAGGAAAGGAGTGGGGGTCTAACCCAATGCACCCCTCTCCTCTCCCTACCCAGGCATCCTGTCTCCCTACCCCCCTGCTGCAATCACCGCAGCCCCACTCTCCTTCCAGAGCTCCCAGACACTGGGCTCTATTTCTTGCTCTGGGAAGGGACCTGAGACTGGTGGATTAGACTGGGCGGCTGGGAGCCCAGATGCCTGGGTTCTGTCCCAGCTGGGAGGAGGAAGTGGGCGAGAGCCCAGGAGCTGTGGACCAGGACTCCTGGGTTCTCTGTGGACTCGGGGCAGGCTGGGGTCTGGTTGATATGAGCAGGGGGTGTTGGGAAGGGCAGCTGTAACCCAGCTTCACTGCTACTGCCATGGGTTCACTCAGCAAGCATCTCTGTATCCCAGAGCAGCCCTGAGGCTGAAGTTGGTTTCTTATTTCCAGTTCCTTTTTCAAAGCAAATCCTCACACAATTAAATAGTGTCAGTAATGATTGGCACAGGCTCAAGAGTTTCATCCAAAATGGAAATCTACTAGTAAAAATGTACAATAATATCATGTATCAAGTATACAGCCCTGGAAAAAGAGACTTGTGAGTAGGCTGGGATTATGAAGTAACTCATTTTCAGGACACCCCAAAATAAAACAGTGCATATCTGGTTCTGCATCCAATTACCAACCCATGACCTCTCAAATGCCAATCACTGGCTTTTGGGAGATGGTTGTACCCTACCCCCTTGCCCCCGAAATCCCTTTCTTCTATCCTGTATTTAGGTCTCATGTATTGAAGTCGATGGACTGCTGCTAGTTCAAACATGTCACCAGTCCTGCTGAATTCAATGGAGAACATCCAATATTGGCAATTTGATCAGATTTTGGTAAAACAAAGGGTTTCTCATTGCAGGGACAGGGTAGTTGAGGTAATGTGAAATACTGGCAACCATTTGTATATTTGCACAAACTTGGTGAGACCAAGAGCTGGCATTATCATGATGGCTACGTGGCTCCTTATCATAGGGGCCTGTGAGTTGGCAGCCTGGCACACAGAAACCATTTCAGGTTGGGCAGGTCTTTACTTCTTCAGCAGAGTCCCCTGATGGCCAGGACACATGGTTTGTGGTGACCTGAAAGGATTTCCACCTGTAATCCCAGCCCAACCCCAGCTCCTTATTCAGTGCTACATATATAGCACAAAGGCCTGGAGTGCCATCTGTGGGCAGCCTGTCATGCAAAAATCAAGCTTCAGATGGGGCAGGGTCCCACTCAGACTTATTCAAAAGTGTCCTTCAGTGGCATAGACATGTGTCTTGGGGTGTCCCCAAAACTATTGTGTCCCATAATCCCAGCCTAATCTCAGGTCCTTTTTCAGGGCTGTGCACTTGATGCATGAGATTATTTTTCATTTTTACTAGCAAATTTCTATTTTTGGACGAAACTCTTGAGCCTGTGTCATTCGTTACTAACACCCTTTAATTGTATAAGGATTCACTTTGAGAAAGGGAATAGGAAATGGAATAAGGAACCAATGTCAGCCCCATTGGGAAGGCTTGAATAGTCCCAGATGCCAGGCAGGACCCCCTAGTTCCTCTATTTACCCCCTGAACCCCTCTGCCCAACCCTCTCACCAGGGCTGGATTAACCCTTTAGTGGGCCCTAGGCAAACAAACTCATGGGCCCCTACTTAATACTGTATATTTATAGTACTTTTTTCACTCAATAATTATAATGTGTAAAACAAGCACAACTGGGCCCCTTCTTCACTTAGGGCCATAGCCCTGTGCCTAGTTTGCCTATGCATTAATTTGGTCCTGCCCCTCGCTTCCTTTTTCTGCTATGGACACTTCCAACCCAGACTGGAGCCCTGAATTGAGGGCTGGGGTGCAGGACAGCCCAGGGCACCCTCCATGCCCTCTGTAGGCACCTACCTCATGTCCAGCCTCAGTTTTCCCATGGTTCTTACTTGCTGTGGATCGAGACTGGTGGTTCCCCATGGCTGCCCAGCTGGAGGAGCTGCCAGGGAGCAAAAATCAATCCCAGGCTTCACACAGTCCCGGGACCTGAAACTGAAAGCAACAGGCCCATGTGACCATTGCCAGAAATAGAAGAGGCGGAGTCGGGACTGGCTGTGTTTACTTAGGGAGTATGAAGAAGGCACCTGGTAATGTGGGGCCCCTGCGGTATACACCTGGCAATCTGGTGGTTGCACCAGAGGAAAAAGCAGACCTTTTTAACAATTGCTTTGGCTCCATTTTTTTGTGCAGGGACCAGGACTCCCCCATTTAGATTCAGGATGGACTTAGGAGAGATTCCACCAGGCCTAGGGTCAGGGAGGACCAAATTAGGGAACTTCTGGAGGGATTGGACGTGTTTAAATCAGCAGGTCCAGACGCTCTCCACCGCAGCGTGTTGAGGGAATTGGCAGAGGTCATTGTGGGGCCCCGGCACAGCTTTACAAGCATTCGTGGTGCTCTGGCCAGGTGCCAGATGATTGGAAGAAGGCCAATGTGGTCCATATTTTCAAAAAAGGGAGGAGGGAGGACCCGGGCAACTATAGGCCCGTCAGTCTTACCTTGGTCCTGGGGAAACTCTTGGAGAAGATTATCCAGGAGCACGTCTGGGAAGGACCAGCAGGGGGGACGATGCTCAGGGGCAACCAGCATGGGTTCATTAGGGGCAGGTCCTGTCAGACCAACCTGATTGCCTTCTACGATCAGGTCACAAAAGCATTGGACGAAGGTGTTGCGGCGGATGTAGTCTTTCTGGACTTCAGAAAGGCCTTCAACACTGTCTCCCACCCCATTCTCATTAAAAAGCTAGGCGACTGTGGCATTGATGTCTACACAGTCAGGTGGGTCGTGTGGAAGCCAGTCACCTAAGACGGCTCCGGAGGCCATTAACTCTGAGGGAACTTGTTACGTAGGCACAGAAGTGAGCGGGAAGTACAAGGATAGTGGACAAGTAGTGTGAGGTGCCAGCATGGGGAGTCCGTTTCCTGAGTGACCTTGTATGGTACCGTTGTTTGTGTGCAAAAGTTGCTTACACTGTTGTATAAAAGCTGGAGCTTGGCCGCGCCCAGGCAGAGCTGCCTCAGCTTCTCTCACGGCTAGCACTTAATAAACTGAGTGTTCAGAAGAAATGTTACTGTGGCGTTTTTACCACGACAATTTGGAGGTCCCACCGAGATGTCAACCGTCCGGCCCAGCTGCCCAATGTTCGGCGGCCGCCTGGGAAATGCCGACTGCCGGCACTATGGCGAGGCCGTTGTCCTCCCCTGTCTTCCCTGGGCTGGCTGTTTGTAGCAGACGGCTGCGCCTGACTACGACATTGAACTTGTTGGTTCACACTCGGCTCGGGTCAGGTCTGGGTTCCGGAGCGGTGCGAGTATGTATGTTTGAGAGATTGTCTCGTGTCTTTCCCCTTGTGTCTGGTTCATGGGCAGCCGCCCCAAGTTGGCCGCTTGCGAGCCAATCTTGAAAGCAAGGACTCATGTTCCAGTTTGTGCATCCTTTTGTGTCTCTGGCACCGGGCATCGCTCTGGCGAACCCATTTCCCCTTCCTTGTGTGTCTCTGGTAAATCTCTCCTGGTTTCTGTAACGGGTGGGGGAGGCTCAGTTTTGGTCCCCAGGTTATTATATGTATACCCATTATGGAGAAAGGCCTTGTAGTTTTTTGAACAAATGGAATTGGTATATCAGGGATGATACATCTAAGCAATTTCCCTTGCAAGGTACTTTTGATATGAACAAAGTTGTTCACCTTCGAGGAGCATTGGAGGCCAGGGGGAGAAAGATCCCTGACACCCAATGGTCCGCGTTCTTTGATGGGTAAAGTGAAGCTTCTAAACGTGACACAGAGTCTAAATTGGCCTCATTACGAGATTCTAATAAGAAATTAGAAGATAAATATAAGAAATCTAAAGGCTCGTCACCAAGCGCGCCACCACATGATTCTGGCCCGACGCCCCTTTACCCCAGTCTTACAGACTGTCCAGAAAGAAAAAACCCTCTTTATCTGATACCCCCGATCGAGGGTCCCGAGGAGGATGAAAGGGGTCCTTTAGAAATTTCCAAAGATGAGGATGAGGAAATTTTGATGGCCCTGAGAAGGCGTAGCCAAAAGCACCCGCCAAAACCCAAGATGGCTTCTGTATTCTCTCCAGTGGCTGACCACACCAGACAAAAGGCACAAAAATGCCCTGAAATCCCAAATATGGATCCAGATAGCCTTCTGGTACAAGCCCCTTTAAGGGTTTTCCCGGGAATTGAAGGGAACCCAAGCTTGTTTTATAAACCATGGACTAGGTCAGAACTCCACTCCATTGCTAAGGACTTTCCAAAAATAACCGAAAATCCTCACAAATTCCAAGAGAGTTCAAATTGGTTTGCAAAACATATCAACCCTCGGAGGCAGACTTATTACAGCTCTGCTGTCTTATTTGCACTCCGGCCCAGTTGGATAAGTGGGTAAAAGAAGCGGGGTGGGATAAAAAGTGTGAAATGGAAAACAGCCGTCCTACAGCTCGTTATGCGGAACAATGCCGTCGAATCTGCGGGAAAATGTCGGAGGCCATCCCACAAGTCTTCCCAAAAAAGACCAATTGGTCCGTTATTCGAGCATGCAAACAAAAAGAGGAAGAAAGTGTTGGAGATTATAGAGCTAGACTGGCACTTATTTTTAATCAACATTCAGGCATTAATGAACCAGAGGGTAATATCTCTGCTCTGGAGCTTTGGCAGCTTGTTTTGTAGATGGATTACTGCCGCCCATAGCCAACCTGCTGAAGAGAATCTGTGTTGGATGGGAAATGGAAATCTTGGACAAGTTGCAGAGTGTGGCGGACCACTGTACGCGATCTCTAAAAGAGAAAGTTGAAGAACAACATAACAAATTGTTAGCTCTCCAGATTCAGCAATTTCGGGGCCCTCTACAAGGGCGGGGACGCGGAGGAGGGTGGAGAGGCAGAGGCAGAGGAATGGGTATGAATCAGGTAGACAGACAGAATTGTCATTATTGTAAGCAACCAGGGCATTGGAAAAATGAATGTCCCAATCGCCCGACACCTGCCCAGTTTCCAACACAATGACAGGCCCTTGGGGAAAGGGACCAGACAGAAGACCGTCCTCTCCTTGCACCTCTTGTCCCCCTAACAAAAAAGGGAGAAATCGCTCTTTTGGTTGATGGCAAAGTGGCCCCCTTTTTAGTTGATACCGGGGCCTCTGTATCGGCAATACAATCTAAATGCCTCCCAAACCCTCCCTTGACCAGACAGGTGGTTCAAGTGGTAGGGATCTCTAATGAACCCGTTCCCCATCCAGTAACTGAGCCCTTAACTGTGTCCATAGGACCCTTATCAGCAGAACGTGCCTTTTTACTTAGTTCCACTTCCCCTGTAAATCTTTTGGGAAGGGATTTACTTTGTAAACTTGGGTGCTCTATTTTTTGCTCTCCCAAGGGCATCTATTCAGAACTCCCGGAAACAAACGGGCCGTCTCCTCAGGCTGTGCAGGAATTACTGGACATACCTTTAGCAGAATACACGCCCGTCCTTGCAAGCCTCACAATGGAAGAAGAAACCCTGCTCGATCAAGTTAATCCTTCTTTATGGTCTGCCTCACCCACAGAGGTAGGGCACTTAAATACAGAACCGGTTAAGGTTATTATTGATCCTACTAAACTTCTTCCAAGAGCGTCACAATACCCTTTGAATCCAGAGGCTGAACAAGGAATAGCCCCAATTATTCAATCTTTATTGCAACAGGGAGTCATCTCACCATGTACTAGCCCTTGTAACATCCCAATTCTCCCAGGAGGAAAAGCAGATGGAAAAACCCTAAAGGGTCCAGGACCTGCGAGCAATTAATTCTATAGTCATCCCAAAGTTTCCTGTTGTACCTAATCTGGCTACCATCTTAGCTTGTACGGCCACCTATTTTACTGTAGTTGATTTATGCAGTGTGTTTTTCAGTGTACCAATGCACCCCGAAAGTCGATATCTTTTTGCTTTTACATATAAAGGGCAACAATATTCCTGGAATGCTCTTCCACAGGGCTTTTGTGAAAGCCCATCTTACTTCTCCCAAGCTTTGCAGAAAGACCTTTCAGACATCACTTTCCCCAATGGGTCAGTTCTAGTTCAATATGTGGATGATCTTTTGCTGTGTTCCTTTACCAAGCCAGCTTGTCAAACTGACTCTCTGATTTTACTGAATGCACTGGCAGATAAAGGCTACAAAGCCTCAAAGGCTAAATTGCAATTCTGCCAACCTCAGGTTTAGTATTTGGGTCACGAGTTATCTGCGGGAAAGCTGCTCCTCTCTTCCAAGCGAATATAATCCATATTGTCCTACCCTAGGCCCACCACCCAAAAGCAGCAGCGTGGATTTTTAGGAGCAGCAGGTTATTGTCGTCAGTGGACACCCAATTTTGCACAAATGGCTAAACCCTCACAAGACCTCACTAAGAAGGACATTTCTGACCCCATTCCATGGCCTCCTGAGGCTGATGATGCTTTCGTTTCCTTGAAACGCAAGCTCTCTTCTGCCCCTGCGCTAGGATTGCCAGATTATTCTAAGCCCTTCACTCTTTTTTGCCCTGAAAAGGAGGGTTGTGCTTTAGGGGTTCTTACACAAGAAATTGGTGGAAAATGACGCCCGGTCACCTATTTCAGTACCTGGTTGGATTTGGTTGCCCAAGTTTTTCTACCTTGCTTATGAGCAGTAGCCACAGCGGCTAGATTAATACAACAGTCCGGAAATCTTGTATTACAAAGTCCTTTAAAGCTAATGGTTCCTCACTCTGTGGAGACTCTGTTACTACAATCTAAGACCCAGCATCTTTCAAATGCCTGCCTCAGCAAATATGAGATTTGCTTCTTTCTGCGGCTCACATTTCAGTACACCGCTGCAGCCTTTTAAATCCTGCAACTCTCTAACCTCTCCCCACAGAAGGGGAGGCCCACAATTGCCTGGAGTTAGTCTCCTCGCTAACAACACCTCGACCAGACTTAACAGATATCCCGCTGCTAAATCCTGATCTTGTTCTTTTGACAGATGGCTCATGTTATAGGGCTGATAACGGGGACCTAGTTGCAGGGTATGCTGTTGTTACTGTCCACGAAACTCTTGAATCAGCACCTCTTCCAGGGGTTAAATCTGCTCAAGTAGCTGAACTGGTTGCTCTCACTCGTGCTTGTTTCTTATCAGAAGGAAAGTCTGCTACTATATATACAGACTACAGATATGCCTTTGGTGTTGTTCATGACTTCAGACAAACATGGAAAGAGCAAGGTTTTTTAACTTCTATGGGTCTTCCCATAAAAAATGGTCCTTACATTGCCATGCTTTTACAGGCCCTTCTACTACCATCACGATTGGCTATCATAAAATGTGAAGGTCACTCTGCAGCTAATACTGAGATAGCTTGCGGAAATCGTTTTGCTGATGAGATGGCCAAAGCTGCTGCTGGGTCCCCGCCATCTGCAGATGCCACTTTATTCTCCCTGCAACCTGCGCCTTTGCCATCCCTTGTGGAATTGGCACTTCTTCAAGATCAGGCTCCAAAACATGAGAAGGCCAAGTGGGTTGCAGATGGGTGTATTTTACATTCAAATGGCTTGTGGCGCTCCCAAGACGGCCGCTTGGTCGCCCCAAAAGCTTTGCACCATTCCCTTGCCTATGTGCTTCATGGGCCTTCGCATGTGGGAAAGGAGGGAATGGAA
Source organism: Alligator mississippiensis (assembly GCF_030867095.1). NCBI lineage: Eukaryota > Metazoa > Chordata > Crocodylia > Alligatoridae > Alligator > Alligator mississippiensis. The sequence continues at coordinate 29,738,428 of NC_081838.1, forward strand.
AGAACTCTAGCTCAAAATTGGTATGCCCGAAATTTCGGCCCAAAGGCAGCTTCTCTCTGTGCTGCCTGTCCCACTTGTTAAGCACATAATGTTGGTAAAATTGTAAAAGTGGAACAGGGATACAGGGGTTTGCCTGAGGGACTGTTCCAGCATCTGCAAATGGACTTTATACAAATGCCAAAATCTTCTGGGTTTGAATATGTTTTAGTTATTGTATGCCTCTTTTCTGGATGGATTGAAGCATTCCCTAGTAAAAGAGTGGATTCTTTAACTGTTGCAAAGCAACTCCTTAATAACATCATCCCCACCTGGGGAATACCTCCCACCTTATCCAGTGATAGAGGTACCCATTTTACGGGTAAGATAGTTCAGCATATGTCCAAATTTTTTAACATCTCACAACATCTTCATTGCCCCTATCATCCCCAAAGTGCGGGAGTGGTAGAAAGAAAGAATGGCGTTTTGAAAAATAAATTAGCAAAATTGTGTCAGGAAACAGGACTAAATTGGGTGATCGCACTGCCATTAGATCTCATGTTTATGAGAGCCACCCCGTCCAGGAGATGCAGGCTGAGCCCTTATGAAATAATCACTGGCAGGCCAATGAGGTTGCTATCCACTCCCACTCTTGTTCTAGATTTAAATTTAACCCACAGTTATATGCAAAAATATTGTCACGCTCTCATGCGTACAGTTAGTTATTTTCATTCTCAGGTTAAGGATGCGTATGCCGTGGATCCAGTAAAAGAACAGTGCCACGATCTCGAGGTTGGAGACTGGGTATACGTTAAACATCACCAGAGAAAGACTGCCCTTGAACCCCAATGGAAAGGACCCTACCGAGTTCTCCTTACATCCCACATAGCAGTGAAGCTCACCGGGGTTGACTCGTGGATTCACGCCTCTCAGTGCAAGCAGGTTCCTACCCTGGGACTAGAAGAGGAACGTCGCAGAGAAGGTACCGGCAATCCTTCCCCAGAAGAAGATGACCATTGAACTGCTTCTCATTTAAGAGGTTTAAAGTTGAAACTTGTCAAGGTTAAACCCTAAGAGTTAGTCTTAACCCTAAACAAAACTAAATCCTCTCCTGAGAGGAGGAACGACAACCTTTCCGCTTTTTGCTATTTGGCCATGGAGCTAGTTAATATTCTCATTATATTTCTCTGTGTTGCATTTGTCCCCAGCCGAGCCCAGGTAGTACAAATTCGTACCCAAATGCCAGAGGTTAACAATATCCACATTGCCATGGTAAAAAGTCTGAAAGTCAGCCTCAACCTCAGTAACTGCTGGCTGTGTAGTCATATTCCCCTATACCTCGAGCAAGGATTACCACTAGCAGGGGTATCATGGACAGCAGCAGATTGGTGCTGGGAAATGAGAGGTTATGATTTAAACGTCAGTGGGTGTGAGAAATACCCGGACACTATCATGGCTGGGCAACCCTTTCCTTTAAACCAGCAATGCCACAGCACTTTAGCGGCTGGGCACGGCCCCCCAGTCTGGCACTGAGCTATACCACGGGAGGATATATCTGCCACAGGAATAATGACGGAAATATTTCTACGGGCTCCAGCCAGTGCAATCATACTCTGGATTGCCAAACCAATGTCACTGCAGATGGAATATTTCACTATTTTGCCCCAGAGACACGTAATATGTCATTAGCCCACGTAGCGTTTGGGGGCAGCTACTTTATCTGTGGGAAAAAAGCCTACAAATTGCTCCTTCCTAACTGGAAGTGTAGTTGTTATATTGGAGTTGTTATTCCAGGTATCAGGGTGCGACCCAGGTTGGGGGGACGAGTTAGAAACAAAAGGACCGTTCACATCTCTGTGCTAACATCCCTCCCATACATAAATGATGTCCAAGGGACTTTTGGGTCCACCTTTCCATGGTATGGAGCTGCCAAGGCCATGTGGTGAGTTAATGTCTTAAGTAAAAGTTTTGAAAAATTTGCCAATGAAACTATAGGTGCTTTAAAGGACATACATTTAGAAATATATGCCACCAGACTAGTAGCAATGCAAAACCAAATGGCTCTAGATATTATACTTGCAAGCAAGGGTGGAACCTGTGCATTAGTAGGGAATGAATGTTGTACCTATATACCAGACAAATCCCAAGAGATCAATGAGCACATCCAGTCAATGGAGAAGGCTTTGGCTGAATTTGAAGAAGGAAAAGATCCACTTGCTAGTCTGTCCTTTTGGGGATGGCTCCCAAATGTCAACAGGTGGATAAGGGAAATGCTCAAGTACCTTATAATAGGAGCATTCATACTCATTTTTGGATTTGTCTGTGTTCAAATGATTATATGTTGTTGTAAACTATGTAAAGCCACTGCAATTAGACAAGCACGCACCACTGGAATTCAGTTGATGATAATGAAGGAGATTGAGAAGAAACAAGAAAGAGAAGAAGAGATAAAAGATCTTATGGGTATTGGAATGTATTGAGTTAATGGTAGCATTTTGGGTTGGCCTGGGCGTAGCTGGGCCAAAAGGAGGGACTGTGGAGGCCAGTCACCTAAGATGGCTCCGGAGGCCATTAACTCTGAGGGAACTTGTTAAGTAGGCAGAGAAGTGAGCGGGAAGTACAAGGATAGTGGAAAAGTACTGTGAGGTGCCAGCATGGAGACTCCATTTCCTGAGTGACCATATATGGTACTGGGGTTTAGGTTGTAGCCGTGTTGGTCTAAGGATATAGGCAGCCAAGGTTCCTTGGGTGAATTTGATATCTTTTATTAGACCAACCCAAATGGTTGGAGAATAGTTATTAAGCAAGCTTTCGGGTTCAAAAACCTTTCGTCAGGCTAAGGAAGCTGCAGCAGTTGGTGTGTGCTCTTCCTGGATGGAATGATATCTCATATATGGTACTGTTGTTTGCGTGCGAAAGTTGCTTACACTGTTGTATAAAAGCTGGGGCTTGGCCACGCCCAGGCAGAGTTGCCTCAGCTTCTCTCACGGCTAGCACTTAATAAACTGAGTGTTCGGAAGAAATTTTACTGTGGTGTTTTTAGCACGACAGTCGCAAATGGGCTGAGGGGTTGTACTCAGAGAGTGGTAGTGGACGGGTCATATTTGACTTGGAGGGATGTGGACAGTGGAGTCCCTCAGGGCTCAGTCTTCGGGCCTGCACTGTTCAATCTCTTTATTAGTGACTTGGACGAGGGGGTGAAAAGCACCGTGCTTAAATTCACTGACAACACCAAGATTTGGGGTGAGGTGGGCATGCTAGAAGGGAGGGACAAGATAGGTTGGACAAGTGGGCAGAAAACAACAGGATGCAGTTCAACAAGGAGAAATGCAAAGTGCTGCACCTAGGGAGGAAAAATGTCCAGCACACCTACAGCCTAGGGAATGACCTGCTGGGTGGCACAGAGTGGAAAGGGATCTTGGAGTCCTAGTGGACTCCAAGATGAACATGAGCCGGCAGTGTGACGAAGCCATCAGAAAAGCCAATGGCACTTTATCGTGCATCAGCAGATGCATGACGAATAGGTCCAAGGAGGTGATACTTCCCCTCTATCGGGCGCTGGTCAGACCGCAGTTGGAGTACTGCGTGCAATTCTGGGCACTGCACTTCAAAAAGGATGCGGATAACCTGGAGAGGGTCCAGAGAAGGGCAACTCGTATGGTCAAGGGCCTGCAGACCAAGCCCTACGAGGAGAGACTAGAGAAACTGGACCTTTTCAGCCTCCGCAAGAGAAGGTTGAGAGGCGACCTTGTGGCTGCCTATAAGTTCATCACGGGGGCACAGAAGGGAATTGGTGAGGATTTATTCACCAAGGCGCCCCCGGGGGTTACAAGAAACAATGGCCACAAGCTAGCAGAGAGCAGATTTAGATTGGACTTTAGGAAGAACTTCTTCACAGTTCGAGTGGCCAAGGTCTGGAATGGGCTCCCAAGGGAGGTGGTGCTCTCCCCTACCCTGGGGGTCTTCAAGAGGAGGTTAGATGACTATCTAGCTGGGGTCATCTAGACCCAGCACTCTTTCCTGCTTATGCAGGGGGTCGGACTCGATGATCTATTGAGGTCCCTTCTGACCCTAACATCTATGAATCTATGAATAAGATACAGCTGGACTTGGACAGGGCACAGGGGTGGGCAAATGAGAATAGGATGGTATTAAAAAATGACAAGTGCAAGGTGCTACACCTGGGCAGGAAGAACCAGCAGCAGACCTACAGGCTGGGGAACTCCCTTCTCTAAAGCACAGTAGCAGAAAGGGATCTTGGAGTCATTATTGATTCCAAAATGAACTTGGGCCGACAGGGTGGGGACACGGTCAGGAAGGCCAACTGTACCTTGTCATGCATCCACAGATGCATCATGAGTAGGCCCAAGGAGGTGATCCTCCCCCTCTATGTGACACTAGTCAGGCTGCAGCTGGAGTACTGCATCCAGTTCTGGGTGCTGCACTTCAGGAGGGATTTGGCCAGCATGGAGAGGGTCCAGAGGAGGGCCACCCGCATGATCTGGGGACAGCAGGGCAGACCTTATGAGGAGAGGCTATGGGACCTGAACCTGTTCAGCCTCCACAAGAGAAGGCTGAGAGGGGACCTGGTGGCCATCTATAAACTTACCGGGGGGACCAGCGGGGAATGGGAGAGTTCCAGTTCCCCCTAGCCAAGGAGGACCAGCAACCATTGGGAGAGTCCCTTTTCCCCCGAGCTCTACTGGGAGTAACAAGGAATAACGACCATAAGTTGGCAGAGGGTAGACTCAGACTAGACATCAGGAGGCGCTACTTCACTGTCAGGGTGGCTAGGACCTGGAACCAACTTCCAAGAGAAGTGGTGCTGGCTCCTACCCTGGGGGTCTTTAAAAGGAGGCTGGATGAACACCTTGCCTGGGTTGTTTGACCCCAGTACTCTTTCCTGCCATGGCAAGGGGTCGGACTTGATGATCTGCTCAGGTTCCTTCCAACCCTATGAACTATGAAACTATGAAACTATGAGCACCTCCTGGAGTAACAAGGAATAACGGCCATATGTTTTTTGTGAGTAGGTTCAGGCTGGACATTAGAAGGCAGTACTTCACAGTCAGGGAGGCTAGGATCTGGAACCAACTTCCGAGGGAAGTGGTGCTGGGTCCTACCTTGTGGGTATTTAAGAGGAGGCTTGATAATTACATAGCTGGGGTCATATGAGCCCAGTATTCTCTCCTGCCCAGGGCAGGGGGTCGGACTTGAAGATCTACTTAGGTCCCTTCCAACCCTACATCTACGAATCTATGAATCTGGCTAGGAAGGGCAAAGAGGAGAAGTCAGAGAGGGACCTTTTGGGTGGCAACAAGGCAGAGGGGAGAAATAACAACACCTACCATGTTTCCTTCGATGATGGAGGAGGACAGGCTGGAAGAACTGGAAGGGCTTTGTCTGGAGAAAACAAGACCAAGGAGAAGATTTGCTTCCCAGTCTATCCCAGTTTAGCGTGAGCCCCAGGCCCCACTCCTGTCCCAAAGCTGGAGGGAACCCAGGCTTCCGGGCTCCCAGCCCTGCTCTGTTCTTAGCCTCCAACCCCAACTCCCCTCCCAGGGCTGGAGAGACAACCCAGGTGACTGGGCTTACAGCTCCATGGCTCTCAGCCACAAGACCCCATGATATTCTTGGAGATCAGAGCAGAACCCAGATGTCGAGGCCCCCTCTACCTGTTCTCCCCTATTATCCCTTCCTCTTGGCCCATAGCCAGGTAGAGAACCCAAGTGTTTTGGGTGACAACACGCCATGGGATACAGCATGGGCAGTGGCTCAGCCACTGTGTGTCACAACTGGGGATGGAGCAAGTCCCTGTCCATGAGACATCCTATGGTGGGGCTGGGGGGGACTGTGGAATAAGCTGATGTGACCCACCTGTGCTCTTTCACTCATCCATCCATCCATCCATCCATCCATCCATCCATCCATCCATCTGACCCCAGTTGAGCATCACCAGCTTGGGGACCAACTGGCTCAGGGGACATGGGGGGCAGGAGCTTCCATTGGCAACAACCTACTGCATCAGATGCTACAAAGGGTGGGCAGAAAGAAAGGGATATGTGGAGAAGGGGCAGGGATGGGGATGCTGCTGCTAAGAGCCGACGAGTAGGTCCATTAGATCCCTGGAGATGAATGAGGTAGTTGACACCTAGAGTTGACTCCATCATGAATCCATAACCCTTAGTTTCATAGTTGGTCGGGTCGGAAGGGACCTAAGCAGATCATCAAGTCCGACCCCCTGCCATGGGCAGGAAAGGATGCTGGGGTCAAACAACCCCAGCAAGGTGATTATTTAGCCTCCTTTTGAAGACCCCCAGGGTAGGAGCAAGCACCACTTCCCTTGGAAGTTGGTTCCAGATCCTAGCCACCCTGACTGTGAAGTACTGCTTCCTGCTGTCTAGCCTGAATCTACTGTCAATCAACTTATGGCTGTTATTCCTTGTTACTCCCGGTAGTGCTCAGGGGAACAGGGACTCTCCCATTGCCTCCTGGTCCCCCTTGGCCAGTTTATAGATGGCCACCAGATCCCCTCTCAGTCTTCTCTTGTGAAGGCTGAACAGGTTCAGGTCCCGTAGCCTCTCCTCGTAGGGCCTGCCCTGCTGCCCCCTGGCCATGCGAGTGGCCCTCCTCTCAACCCTTTCCGTGCTGGCCACATACCTCCTGACGTGCGGCACCCAGAACTGGAAGCAGTACTCCAACTGAGGCCTGACCAGTGTTGCATAGAGGGGGAGGATCACCTCCTTGGGTCTGCTCGAGATGCATCTGTGGATGCACGACAAGGTACAGTTGGCCTTCCTGACCGCATCCCCACATTGTCGGCCCATGTTCATTTTGGAATCAATGACTCCAAGATCCTTCTCTGCCACTGTGCTTTCGAGAAGGCAGTTCCCTGGCCTGTAGGTCTGCTGCTGGTTCTTCCTCCCCAGATGCAGCACCTTGCACTTGTCAGTATTGAAACCAATCCTATTCTCATATGCCCACCCCTGTAACTTGTTGAGATCTAGTTGTAGCCTGTCCCTCTCTTCTTGTGTGCCAACTTCTCCCCACATCTTAGTGTCATCCGTGAATTTGAACAAGGTGTTTTTCACCCCCTTGTCCAAGTCGCTGATGAAGATGTTGAACAGTGCAGGCCCGAGCACCAGACCACTGCCCACATCTCTCCAGGTCAAAAATGACCCATCCACCACTACTCTCTGGGTGAGGCCCTCCAGCCAATTTGCGAACCATCTGACTGTGTAGATATCAACACCACAGTCACCTAATTTTTTAATGAGAATGGGGTGAGAGACAGTGTCGAAGGGCTTCCTGAAGTCCAGAAAGACTACGTCCAGTGTGACACCTGCATCCAAGGATTTTGTGACCTGGTCATAGAAGGCCATCAGGTTGGTCTGACAGGACCTGCCTCTATTGAACCCATGTTGATTGCCCCTAAGCATAATCTCCCCTGCTGGCCCCTTGCAGATGTGCACCTGGATAATTTTCTCAAAGAGCTTCCCCAGGACCAAGTTAAGACTAACAGGCCTATAGTTTCCTGGGTCCTCCTTCCTCCCTTTTTTGAAAATGGAGACCACATTAGCCTTTTTCCAGTCCTCTGGCACCTTGCCAGAGCACCATGAGTGCTTGTCGAGTTGTGCCAGGGGTCCCACAATGACCTCTGCCAATTCCCTCAGCACTCTGGTGTGGAGATCATCAGGACCTGCTGATTTGAACACATCTAGTACCACCAGAATTTCCCTGACTAGGTCCTCACTGAGTGTGGGGGATGTCCCAGTCCCTGCTCAGAAAAATGGACGCAAAGAATCTGTTAAAGAGGTTAGCTTTGTCATCTGGTGTGACCACTAGATTTCCAAGCGTGTCCTGTAGAGGCCCCACATTACCCGGTACCTTCTTTTTACCCCCTATGTATTTAAAGAAGGACTTCTTGTTATCTTTGATCCGGGTCGCTAGTTCCAGTTCCATCTCCGCCTTGGCCTTCCTGACCGCCCCGCTACAATCTCAAGCAATGGAGGTAAAGTCCTCCCTGGTGATGTCCCCTCCCTTCCATTGGGTGTACGCCTCCTTTTTTGCTTTGAGACATTCCTGGATGCTTTTGGTGAATCATGGGGGCTTTAAGCACTCTTGTCCCCTTTGATCCGCATGGGGATTGTCACTCTTTGGGCTTGGAGGATTGTCTTCTTAAGGAACGACCATTCTTCTTGGACTCCCAAATCCCCTCCCCTCCGGGACCTCAGTGCCTCCCTGACTAGAGTCCTTACTTTATTGAAATCCACCCTCCTGAAGTCCAGGGCTGCTGCCTTGATGCAGGCCTTTGACACCTTGCGCTGGATGGTGAATTCCAGCAGGCAATGATCACTGTCGCCCAGGTGGTCGAGCACCTGCAGCCCCCTCACCAGGTCATCACCTGTGGCCAGGACCAGGTCCAACAAGGCATCTCCCTTGGTGGGGCTGTGCACCTCCTGGGTTAGATGGAGGTCCTGTAACTTGGCTAGGAACCTATGTGAGCAGTCAGACCTGGCTGACTGCTCTTCCCAGCAGATTTCCGGATAGTTTAGGTCACCCATGATGACCAGGTCCCTTGACTTGACTGCCTCCATGAGCTGACCTGAGAATTCACAGTCCAGCTCTTCCCCCTGGTTGGGTGATCTGTAGTAGACCCCCACTGTTAAGTCCCTTTCCCCTGACCCCCTTGTATATGGACTCAGAGCACTTCAGTGTGCCCATCCTCTGACCCAGTGTTGTTTGTTGAGGATGTGTGTTGCTCTTTGACGTAGAGCGCCACACCCCTGCCTTTCCTCCCTCTTCTATCCCTCCTGTACAGTCTTTAGCCCTTGATGTTTACCAACCAGTCATGCATTGGATCCCAACAACGTTCAGTGAGCCCCACTATGTCCAGGTTTGTGTTAGCTAGCAGGAGGGCAAGTTCCTCCTGCTTGTTCCCCATATTATGAGCATTAGTGTAGAGGCATTTAAGGCCTTCTGAGGGTGTATGCACTGCTCCCACAATCCCAGAACTATCTGGGCCTCTGTCTCTTACCTGGGTACTTCTTGTGCTCATCGTCAGTCTTGGCTGGGCTGTTCTTGTGGGTGTCTCTTGGTTCGGTGTTCTGTGGCTCCCTTGGCCCTCTTCCTCCCCCTCCCCTGACGAGCTTAGTTTAAAGCCCACCAGAGGAGATCAGCCAACCTAAAAGAGAGCACATGCGTACCTTTGGGGGAGAGGTGAAGCCCATCCCACCTGAGCATGGCTCTTGTTCTGAAGTACGGGTCATGATCCAAAAAGCCGAAGCCTGCCTCGAGACACCATTTCCAAAGCCACAAGCTGGCATCCCTGATGCAGGTCTCATGGCGTCTTCCATGTTTTCTCACTGGAAGGATTGATGAGAAGACCACCTGTGCCCCTGTCTCCTTCTGCTTTCCCCCCAGAACTTAGTAGTCCTTCATCAGATGATCTAGGCCGCTCCTGGCCTCATCATTAGTGCCCACATGGGTTAGGACCATGGCGTAGTAATCAGTGGGCTGAATAAGGGCCGGGATCATCTCCATCACGTCCTGAATCCATGCTCCGGGCAAACAGTAGATCTCACGTGTCATGGGATCCTAGAGACTGTTGGGACCCTATGTTCCTCTCAGGATGGAGTCACCTAAGACGAGTACCCTGCGTCTTTTCTTCCGGGTCAATTTGCCTCCTTCAGCCTGTTCTGTGCATGGAGTGACCTCCTCTCCAGAGGTTTTCACCACTCCTTCCTCTTCCTCCAATGTCGCCAGGGCCTCATACCTGTTTCCCAGCTGGACTGGGGGAACTGGTACTGCATCACCATGAGCAGCCCTGGCTCTGGAGGGAACCATCTGCCATTGGATTTGTGGCAATCTCATTACCTGCCTCAGTTCAGTCATGAGTAGGTCAGCCTGTCTGGCTATACAGCTCAGGAACTTGTCATCCAGGCCCAAGTGCTTGTAGAAGTCAATTGTGGAGACCAGCAGGAGCTGGATATTGCATTTCAAGGAGACATTGGGGACCTGAATGGCACTGGCACCAGCTGAGGCCAGGGCTATGAACCAGGTCAACTTCTTCAACAGACCTCACTTCTTCTCTAGGATTTACTTGGAACTCAGCAGAAACACCAGCCTCTTCAGATGGGGAAGATCCTGTTCTAGGGTGTCCTCCAGTTGGTGGAAATCAAACTTTGCTCTATTCGAGTTGGAGAGAAGAAAAACCTCTGGACTAGAGACCCTTAAGGCTTCCAGCTGTCTTCTGCACATGACCCAGATCATCTCGTGAACATTGTCTTCATTGTAGGCTTCACCACTGGCTCTTTTTTTATTCTCTACATCTACGTCCACTTTGGTATGCACAAAATGGAACTTCTTGTCCATCTTCTGGAGCTCCTGGGCCAGGTCATCATGAAGAAGGGCCTGCATCAGAACTGCTTGGTGCTCACAGTGATGAAGTTGTAGTCAATGAAGTTCACATCCTTTGGGTAGGTTTCTGGCTTGTAATTTCTGAATCCAAAGCCTGGCAAGTCATAGAATATGACATTGGGGTAGTGGGAACAGGCATAAGGTGTGGGTTTCTTTGTTGCTTCCTTTACCCCAGTTTCAGCTGCATCTTTCTTGCTATTTCTCACCCTCCAGATGGCATTGATAAAGGAGGATTTCACACAGCCACTTTCCCCTGTGACAGCAATCTGCAGTGCACTTCTTTCCAATGACTCCAGTTCCTTCTGTGCTTGACTGGCTGCTTCTTGGTAATCCTGGGAGCAGAAGAATGATTTGAAAGACTTGTAGATCTTGAAAGCTATGGTCAGCTCCAGGTCTGAGAATGGTTAAATCTTGATATGGACTCATGGTCTGCTGGGAAGCTCTCAGTAGTTTACATATCTGAAAAGCATGGGAACAGGAGAGCTACAGTGGGTGTATGTTTAGAGGCTAGCAAAAAATATACCAATCACATCACAATCTCTTCCCCCGTCCTCCCCCCTGTCCCTGCTCCCCACACAACAGGCTGTTTCCTGAATGGGCTTTATCAGGGTTCAATAGACTGGCCAGGACAGCTGGGTTCTTCCCCCAGTCAAGGTTGGGCAGGAGGGTATGCGTGTCTGGGCAGTCTAACCTGATGCACCCCACTCCCCTCCCAAGACTGGGGAGGGAACTCAGGTATCCTGTGTCCCTGCACCCCTGCTCTAACCACCCTCACCTGCTTCCCCTCACAGGGCACCCTCTGGGTGCCCAGACACCTGGGTTCTGTTCCTTACTCTGGGAAAGAGTGGAGTCTGTTAGGTTGGTTTGTGTGCCCCCTGGCCTGCTTAGTTGACTCACATAAGCAGTTTATGGGAGCATGCTTAGTAGGAAGGAAGCCCAGGGCTTTCTGCCCTATTTGAAATTTTACCCCTCTAAACTTACTTTTAGTTGATGAGCATGCCCAGTTTGCACAGGGAGCAGAAGTTTCTTTGAAGTGAAAAGTAGCCGTGGGTGGGGAGACTGCCATGCAAAAACCAAGCTTTGGGTGGGGCAGCACCCTGCTCAGACTTACTCACAGGTGTCCCCTGGTGGCACAGACATGTGTTTTGGGGTGACCTGAAAAGAACTTTGCCCTACAATCCCAGGCTAATCTCAGGTATGTATTCAGGGCTGCATACTTGATAACATGATATTATTTACATTTTTATTAGTAGATCTACATTGTGGATGAAACTTTTGAGCCTGTGTCCTTCAGTACTGACACCCGTTCTTTTATGGTATAAGGATTAGCTTTGAAAAAGGAACCAGGAACTGGAATAAGGAACCAACATCAGCCTCCTAAAACAAGCTGGAATGGAGCCCCAGATCTCAGGCTGTACCCCCCAGTGCCTCTATGCAACCCACAAACCCCTCTTCCCACCCCCCTCACTTCTTTTCAGACCCAAATCTGAAAAGCAACAGGCCAATGTGACCATTTCCCAGAAATAGAACAGCAGTGCTTGGCCGGGAGCCAGAGCTGGAAAGGGCAGAGAAGAAAAGTCAGTTGGGGAACTTTTGGGGGTCACTGATGCAGAGGGAAGAAGTAACTCAATACCTACCATGTTTCCTCCCATGACAGAGGAGGATGGGCTGGAAGAACTGGAATGGTTTAATCTGGAGAAGAGAAGACCAGGGAGAAGATTTGTTCCTCAATGTATCCCAGTTTAGCATGACACATGGGCCCCACTCCTTCCCAGAAATGGAGGGAACCCAGGCATCCAAGCTCCCAGCCCTTCCCTATTCTCACCGCCCCCCCCACCACTGCCCCATCAGCCCCCATGCCCCTCTCAGGGCTAGAGAGAGAACCCAGGCGACAGGGCTCACATGGCTCAACCACCGGACCCCCATGCCCTTCCTGGAGCTCAGGGCACAACCCAGGCATCCAGGCTGGCTCCAGCTCCCTCCTCCCCACTCATCCACTTCTCGCCCCCCTCCCCACCACCTCAGCCCATAGCCAAGAACAGAACCCAGGTGTCCTGGGTGACATCACACATGTTCCAGCCACAGGATGCAGTGTGTGCAGTGCTTTGGTGGTTTGTTGTCACCACTGAGGATAGAAGAAGTATCTGTGAATGTGATGTCTTGCAGTGGGACCAGGAGCAGGGGGACAGATGGGTTGGCATGCCCCAGCCTGAGCCCTTCCACCCCTCCCTCTATCCCCACATCCCTCCATCCCTCCATCCTTCCACACCCTAGCTCATAGATTCATAGATTCATAGACATTAGGGCTGGATGAGACCTCAGAAGATCACTGAGTCCAGCTCCCTGCCCAAAGGACAGGAAGTCAGCAGGGGTCATAGGATCCTAGCAAGATAGACATTCAAATGTCTCTTGAAGGCGTTCAAAGTGGGTGCTTGAACCACCTCCAATGGCAGGCTATTCCAGACCTTGGGGGCTCAGACAGTAAAGGAGTTCTTCCTTATGTCCAGCCTGAAACGGTCATGGAGGAGTTTGTGACTGTTCGACCTCATCATGCCTTGGGGCGTTCTGGTGAACAATCGTTCCCCCAGATACTGGTGGTCACCCCGATAAACTTGTAGGTGGCCATCAGATCACCCCTGAGCCTGCGCTTTTCCAGGCAAAAGAGCCCCAGGGCTCTCAGCCTGTTGTTGTAAGGTCTGTTTTCCTGACCTCTGATCATGTGCATGGCTCTCCTCTGGACTCTCTCAAGCTTCTCCAAATCCTTTTTGAATTGTGGTGCCCAAAACTGGACGCAGTACTCCAGCTGCGGCCTCACCAAGGCCGAGTACAACAGGAGAATGACGTCCTGGGATTTGCTTGAGAAGCATCTATGGATGCAAGCCAGCGTTTTGCTCACTTTACTAGCTGCAGCATAACATTGAAGGCTCATGTTCATCTTGTGGTAAATCACGATCCCTAAGTCCCTTTCATCTGAAGTGCTAACCAGCGTAGCACTGCCAAGCCTATAAGGATACTGCAGGTTTTTCCTCCCAAGGTGGAGAACCTTGCATTTTTTGGTGTTAAATGTCATTAGGTTCTCATCTGCTCATTTCCTGAGCCTGTCATGGTCAACCTGGATTATTCTCCTGTCCTCAGGTGTGGACACTTTACCCCAAAGTTTGGTGTCGTTGGGGAACTTGGCCAGTCCACTTCTGACTCCAGTGTCCACATCATTAATGAAGCTGTTGAACAATATAGTCCAAAGGACAGAGCCTTGGGGGATCCCACTGGTTACAGGGCACTGCAATGATTGACTTCCGTCAACTACCACCCTTTGGGTTTGACCACGGAGCCAATTCCCCAGCCAGTGGATCATGGAAAAGCCAAGGCCTCAGTGGTCCAGTTTTGCCAAGAGGTAATCATGGGATACCAGATCAAAGACTTTTTAAAAGTTGTGGCTGGCCAGTAGGGGGAGGTCTTGCATTGAGCCTCCCACCTCACTACACCCGTCCACCTTCTGGACTCCACGTGTCTCTCCAGGGGTGCCTAAGCCCTGGCAGACCCCCTTTCGAGCCCCACCACAGAGTCTGGGGGTAACGTGCTGCCACCACCCCAAGAAGGGACCTTCTCAGTCCTGTGTCCTTGGGGAAACACTGGCCTAATAGTCCTATGGGTACTTGACCCAATACAAGCACTTGGGGCACTTCCCCAAGCTGGAGGCCAAAAAGGATAGTCTCCCTTATTCCGCTGACCCAAGAGGCCTCCTAGGCATAATTAAACCCACCCCTCAATAAGTCTCCTACACCAGTCACAAAGGACAACTTGATTGCTCCTGATAGAATGAGGTAGAATAGGGTAAGAGGTAGAGCACTATCAAGGGATTACCATTGAGCAAAACAGTCTGGCTGACGTAGCCGTTTGATATGCAAATGCATCACTGGGAGCTGACTAGCTCTCTAGAAACACTTACAAGTGTCATCCAGAAGATGGTAGAGATCTGGCTCGGAGATTTCCACAGAGAGAGCATTTCAGATGGATCAGACTCTCTCCCTGTGTCCTGATGCTTGTGCCATGCTGGAAAAATGGCTTTTCCTCCTTCTTCTTGGACCAGGCTCCTATATAGCCTTTCTGACCTCAGCAGCCCAGTCCAATAGAAGCCAGCAGTGTTGGCAACTAGCCAACCAATTTAAAAAGCATCACTGGTTACCTGGTCAGAGGAGCAGGGGCTTTTCCCTCCCCCACTCAGGTGACCAGAGGGACCGCACCCTCGGCACCAGGCTTTTGTCACGTAGGCAGGGAGGAAAATCACCCCTCCCTTAGGAATTCAACCCCAGTGTCCCAAGCTGACAGGGACAGATTTCTGGAGAAAGACACAGACGGTGGCATTTCTGCCACAAAAGTCAAGATATATGACATCAATCTCTTCTCCCCTGTCCAGGTGATAGGTCACCTGGTCATAAAAGGAAATAAGATTGATCAAGCTTGACCTACCCACAACAAACCTGTGCTGGCTATCCCTCAGGATGTTGCCATTGGCCAGTCTGTTGAGAATAGTCTCATTAATCTTTTCTAGGATCTTCCCTGGGATAGAGGTCAGGCTGACGGGCCTGTAGTTTGCTGGATCCACTTTCCTCCCCTTCTTGAAGATAGATACCACATTGGCCTTCTTCCAGTCTTCGGGCACTGCACCAGAGCACTGGGAGCTCTCGAAGATCCGTGCCAGGGGCTGAGCTATGGTGCTCGCCAGCTCCTTGAGTAACCTGGGGTGAAGATTGTCAGGGCCAGTTGACTTGAAGGTATCCAGCCTGTCAAGATGTTCCTTCACAAGGTCAGCATTGATAGAGGGTAAAAAATCTCCCTCTTCCAGACCTTCCTGTCCGGTAATGGGCAGGGGCATCCCCTTGGGATTGGTGAAAGACCAACACAAAGTATCCATTTAGCAAGTTGGCTTTTTCCTGGGTGTTGGTCATCAGTTGTCCCATCTGGTTCAGCAGGGGTCCAATGTTGCCCTTGATTTTCCTCCAGCTCCCCATATATCTAAGATAGGACTTTTTATTGTCCTTGATGCTTGTTGCCAGTTGGAGTTTAATCACAGCCTTGGCTTTCTTGGTTCGCTCCCTGGAGGTCTGGAGCAGTGCAGAATATTTCTCCTTGGAGGTGGATCCCATCCTCCATCCTTTGTAGGCCTTTATTTTTAGACACAGGAGGTCCACTAGATCCCTGGAGAGCCAAGGGAGCTGCTGTGCCCTTTTGCTGCCTTTTCTCCGAGATGGGAAAGACTTTGCTTGTGCATCGAGAATCAGTCCCTTGAGGAATGACCACACATCCTGAACTCCCCTTCTCTTTGGGTTGTGGCCCTTTAGGGCCTCACCGACAAGCCTCCTGAGCTTGTCAAAGTCAGCTTCCCTGAAGTTGAGGACTTCTGTATTGCTAACTGACTTGCCAGCTTTACGGCAGATGGTGAAGGTGATCAGCTCGTGGTCACTGTCAACCAGCTTCCCTTCTATTGTTAGTTTGCTGATAAGGTCATCCACCATTTCCAGTACCAGGTCAGGCAGCTCTTTACCTCCCATCATCCCATAGACTTCTTGCATCTGATAGAGGTCATCCACACATGAGAGGAAGCTTTGCGACTATTCAGATTTGACTGAGCGCTTTTCCCTCCGAGATATCCGGGTAGTTGAAGTTTCCCATGACAACCATGGACTGGAAGCGTGCGGCCTCAGCCAATTCCCTGGTGAACTCCTGGTCAAGCTCTTGATCCTGGGTAGGAATTCTGTAGTAGACTCCTGCCTTTGTGTTCCCTGTACCATGTTCCCCATGGATTGTCACCCAGAGGATCTCCAGTCGTCCACTCTGGGCACCAATGTTGTCTTGCAGGGACGTGTAGCTTTCCTTGACTAAGAGAGCTACACCCCAACCCCTTTTGTCCACTAGATCTCTCCTGTACAAGGTATAGCCATCTATACCTGTGGCCCAGTCATGGGTGGAGTCCCACCAGGTCTCTGTTATCCCTATGACATCATAATTATTTGTGTTGAGCAGGAGGACAAGTTTCTCCTGTTTATTCCCCAGGCTCCTGGCATTTGTGTATAGACACACAAGTGTCCCCTTGGGGGCCCTTGCCCTGCCTACAGTTTGTTCCAGGGCTGGGGCAGGGGTGGGCTCCCTTAAATGCCTTGGCCCACTGGCTTTGCAAGGGTTGCTCAGCGGGCTAGCAGTGGTGGTAGTCCCCCCGTCCCCTGGCGGGATTAGTTCAAAGCCCGGTGAAGCAGGTCAGCCAGTCTGGCTGAGAAGAGCCTCCTCCCCAGGGGAGAGAGGTGGAAGCCATCTCTTCCCAGCAGCTCACTGCCTCTCTCACCAAAGAGCAGGCTGTGGTCATGAAAGCCAAAGCCTTCCCGATGACACCAGCGCCACAGCCTTTGGTTTACTACCTGGATCCTCCTTTCCCTTCTCAGCCCATAGCCTGAGACTGGGAGGATCGAAGAAAACACCACCTGCATCCCCAGACACTTTAGCCCCGCTCCCAAATCCCTGTAGCACTTTATGACCCGGCTGGGAGCACTCCGAGCCGTGTCATTGGTGCCCACATGGATGAGGAGCATGGGATAGTGGTCAGGGGGCTGGAGGAGCTCAGGGATCTTCTCCGCAATGTCTCGGATTCTGGCTCCCGGGAAGCAGCAGACTTCCCAGGCTAAGGGGTCGGGGAGGCATATTGCCCCCTCAGTCCCTCTCAGGATGGAGCCTCCCATGACAAGCACTTTGCATTTTTTCTTGGTGAGAGTGGGGGCAGTAGCTGCAGTTGAGCCTGTGTTGCCTGCGGGAGCTGGTAGCTTGGCAGACTCTGTTGGGGCTGCAAGAAGTTCATACCTGTTGCAAAGCTCTAGCGGGGTGGGGGCCTTGGTGCAGTGAGCCTTGGGGCCCTTGACCACTTTGGTCCACCTCCGTGGCTGGGCAGAAGGGGAGGTCCCTGAATCCTCCCTTGCCCTGGGAGGTGAACTTGGTCGACCCTCCACCTCCTGGGGGTGAAGGGCCTGGAAGTAGGAGTCCATCTCCTGCTCACAGTCCCCGATGGTGCACAGTCTCTGGACTGCAGCCTGGAGCTCCTCCAGCTGGTGCACCAGAGACTCCAGTAGGGAGCAGATCCCACAAAGGGAGGTGGTCATGCTCGCAGACCCCAGATCCTGAAAAAGTGACAGGCAGCCCCCGCAGCCGAGAACCAGAGGCTCCGTCTGCGTGAAGCCTGGAACCATGGGCTCCGTCTGGGTGGAGGCCTCTGAGGAGCCAGAGGAGGAGGCCGCAGGCCCCGAGTGGACCCTCAGGGTGCGGCGTGTGCCCATCCGTGTCATGCTGCTGGTGGGCCGGCTACAGCTGGGACTGTCTTCCCTAGGGGGGTGGACAGGCAGGGCCTCGGGCCCTCCTGTTCACCCTCCTGTGTGAACTCCTGCACTAATTTGCGCTTCAGGCAGACAAGTGTGTCTGTTTGTGCTCTCTGGGGGGCTGGGCAAAGTAGGGGCCGGGGCAGGGCAAAACCCTCCTCGGCTCCAGCTTAGTTGCCTCCCCACAGCTGAGCTGGACTAGTCCCTCCCACCATGGGCCCCGCTTACCTCTGGCTGCTGCTGGGGGTTGGTGGAGGTGCTCCGCGGCAGTTGGGGGTCACTGAGGGGTTTTGGGGTGTGGGGGTGCAGCAGACTTTCACCCACGCATCTCACGCCACTCCTCAAGACTCATCATCTTCCATCCACCCAATATTCCCCTTATAACCTCCTATATCCTCACACACATGCCTCCATTCTTCCACCCATCCAGTACATGACTTTCCATTCATCCCTCTATCCCCCTAGAAATCCACCCTCCATTCAATTCCCCACACCCTGGCTCATCATCCATCCATCCATCCATCCATCCATCCATCCATCCATCCATCCCAGCCTTCCAGCTCTCCCTCCCTTCCCTTGATCACCACTCCCATCCATCCATCTCACCCCAGTTGAGCATCACCGGTTTGGAGGCCGACTGACTCAGAGGGGAATAGGCAACAACCTATTGCATCTTAGCAGGGGTGAATGCTAGGAAGGGCTGTGTGGAAAAGGGGAAAGGATGGGGGTGATGCTTCCAAGAGATGATGAGTGGGTCCATTCAATCTGTTACCAAATTTGCCCATTACTTTGGGGTGTGCTCATTTATTAGGGATAGTTTCTAGGGTCTTGGTGATTCTGTCAATGTACTGCTTGTGTTACTATATGGAGCTGTATTTCTCCCTTCTGCAAGCCCTCACCCCCAGTGGAGCTATCTTGCAGGACTCAATCTCAATGGGACTGGGTTCCTCCAGTCACCAAATCAGTCATACACACAAACACACACAAATTAACGTGACACGCCTGATCTGGCCGGGCTGATCAGCATGGACAGGCTGACACCCTCATATGCCAAGAATCAGTTCATCAGAGCAACAATAAAATGCAGTCAGGCACAAGCACACAGGTAAACAGAATCCCTCTGAATCCGGCTGGGTGTCCAGCTGACACCCTCATGGGCCAGCATTCAGTTCATGAGGGCACGTCTGAGTCAAACTGGGTCAATCAGCCTATACAAGCTGATCCCCTTATGTGTTTCAAACTCAGCACGTCCCAATCTTTGGCCTCTTGATGAGCAGACCCCACAATAATTTAGGCTTCACAGGGATCTTTAGCATAGGTAAAAGAAGCGTTGCTGCAGAGCACAGAAGGAAAAAGAAGCAGAGAAGGAAAAATATACCCAATTACTACCAGTTTGCCTATAAAAGTTATTTATTGCTAAGCATATGAAATATATAATAGTACTAGTAGTAATAGACATGCAAAAGAAAAACAAACACAAACAATGACAATACTACCCTGGTTTCACTAAGTATTTGGGGAAACTTAGCTCAAGCTTAACTGATACAGGTCAGGTTCAGAAGTTTATGCCTAGAAAGAAGAGACAGAACGCTGGGAATCTCACCAGTCCAAGGTACTCAGGCTGCAAAGCTGACAGGCACAGTCCGTAGCACAATCCTTGAAGAGAGAGACGATCTGTTCTTCCAGCGTCCCAAGAACAACAGGGGATGGTGTCAGCACAGGAGTTTTCTTCTTCTTCTTTCTTTCTCCCTCTTTCCTCCTGCTTCTTCTTTTTCTTTCTCTTTCTCCTTCTTTTTTAAGCACACACACTTACAGATTTTTATACCCTCAGTTCAGCTGCTTTGAAGCACCCTCAGTAGTGTAAATCATTGTCTTTTCTATTGACAAGGGGTTATCTGGTTTGGACCATCTCAGGAAACTGATAGATAATCAGGAAACACTTAAGATTAGGGAGTAACCCAAATACTTGGGAGCCAGCTTGAGATTCCTATGGATGGCAGATATCCTGATGGGATATCTCGTGGTTTCTTCAGGAACAATAGATAGCTTGCAGCATCAGGATTTTGGATTTTTACTTGTTGTGCACAAGCCTGAGCTTAGCATGACTTTTCCAGATTTTACTATAGTCTTTTAACAGACTTAAAGCAATTATTGGGGTGCTCATAACCTTTTGTGGAGAGGACTCCCACCAGTCGTCTCGGGAAAGATACGACAACACCTGGGATTAGGGCTCCAGCAGGCTGGATGCTGTGATGAACCCTTAACCATTGTTCAAATGTTGCCCGTACCCCCTCGGACTCGGTCTCTTGCCTCAGCATTCCCTAACCCGGCAACCGAGTTTTAGTCAATCAAGTTTAAATAGGCCTCCCATAGTGGGACCGGGGAATGTACGGCCCGAGATGCCTATTAAACTTAGAGCTGTGTGTGTGTGTGTGTCTGGGGGGAGAAAAGTCCTTAGCAAATCCAGATTAGAACTGGTCTGATAAATGCTGAGCTGGGTGTGTGTGAACATGGGTTAATTAACATTGGAAGCACAGATTCCCCATCATGCAGCGCTCTCCTGCTTCTCTGGTCCCAGAATTCACTGCAGTCTCTGCTTCAGGCTTTCTGTTTTCCATCTCTCATGTAAATGAATGGTCATCTGGTTCCATCTCGGATGTAAATGAGACCTAGGGCAGTTGTTTCACTCTTATCACCCTTATCTGGAGAGTTTTAGGTCCGTCTCTCACTGCATCTTAATCAGTTTCGTTTATGTAGAGGAGGGGAGGGAGGGGGTGGGGGGGAGTCCTTTGTGAGTCAGACAGACTGCATCCTGTGCCAGGGTTGCCCAAGAATACAGAGCTGAGGTGTAACAATCCATGGAGATGAATGAGGTGGTTAACACCTGGAAGTGGCTCCATCATGAATCCATCACCCCTATTGAGACCACAGTTGGTACAATCCATCTTTGACATGTAAAGATGTCCGTGACCAAAACTCCCGTTAATGACCAATTGGAACACAAAAAAACCACTAAGAGGCTGGTTTGGGATAGGCACATATCAGATCATCTGCAGCACAACTTCACAGGTCCCTGGAAGCAACAGAGCTGTTGACACAACAGTTTCCCCCATATTACACCTCCCTCCATCCCCCACCTATGGCTTCATCTTCAGTGAAAGATGGAGAATCTCCACTTCCAAGGTGTCTTCTTGTAGCTCTGGGTGCCCTTTAGTAGGAGAAGGAAGAGTTTCCACCATGACTTGGGAGGGAAGATTAATGAGGCAGACTAAAAGAACTAGGATGATTGAGTGTGGAGAACAGAAGACTGAGGTGGGGGTTGGATCACAGTCCTGCAGTCCCTGGAGGACAATTACAAAGAGGCTGGAGATGGGCTTTTCTCTGTGGATGTAGAGAACAGGATACAAACAACGGAGCCTCAATCTGAAGCAGGGGAAGCTGAGGCAAGACACAAGAAACAACTTTGTGAGGATGGTCTACCAAGGTGGACCAGGCCATCTAGAGAAGTGCTGGAGTCTCCATCCTTGGAGATCCTCAAGAGCAGGTTGGACAGACATGTGCCTAGGATGGTTGAGTCAGGGATGATTCTTCCCTGATCAAGAGGCTGGACTTTATGTGGTCTCATGAGGTCCCTTGTAGCCTGACTTTGCCATGATCATAGGTCTGAGACCCATGTGACTGAGCAATATACAGCCAAGACCATGCTATAGAGATTCTGTCTTGCTTCCCCACTCCCAGTCTCCCTCCCCCTTTTCTGGGTGTTTTATAAAACTCCACTACTCAGGGAAGGAGAGGAAGCCTAGTTTGGCTTCTGAGCACTGATGGAGGGACCTGGACACCTGCATTCCTCCCTGGGTCTGCTCCAGACACCAGTAAGGAACCACCATGAGTTATGCGATTTCCATGGAAACTAGTAGCATGCCAGTCAGCTGGCCAATTACTTGAGACTCCTGATAAAAGGGAAGGACTGGGGGTCATTGGAGGCCAGCCATGACCATCCCAATTCTGCCTTTGCTGTAACTACCCTGTGGAATTCCTCTCCCCAACCGGAGGGTAGAACCCAGGAGTCCTGACTCCCAGTCTCTCACCTACTACACACCAGGTCCATCTTGGTAAGGGGTCTTCCCTTTCCCACCACACATTAGAGCCTACTCCCCTCCCAGAGCTGGGAGAGAACCCAGACATCCTCATTCACAACACTCCCCATGCTTTAACTGCCCTCAAGGTAAGGTTAGAACCCAAGCGTCCAGGCTCCCAGCCTCCCCTGTTGTAACCCATCAGACCCTGCTTCCCAGCCTCCATTTTCCTGAATGACTGGTGCCTCCCAAGACTTGGGGGGCACCATTTGTAGGCAGCAGCATCTGCAGTAAGCAGCAGGCAGGGACCCCCTACAGATGCCAATTGTGGTGTCAGTGGTGGTGAGTGGACAGTGGGGACCACCTGCAGACACCAGCAGCGGTGTTGGTGGTGGTGAGTGGTGAGCAGGGACCACCCGCAGAAGCCAGCGGTGGTGGCGGGGGGGGGTGGACGATGGGTGAGTGATGACTGCCTGTAGAAGCCACCGCTGGCTTTGGCTGTAGCCAACCTTGGGGGAGCATGTGTCCCCTCCCCCCCCCCCCATACCTACCCATGCATCTTCTATGTCCATTTCCATCTATATCACCTCTTGAGTGATATCCCTTTGCTGACCCTGACAGAAAAACCTCACTTCTATTGAACTAAATTTTCCTCATTATGGACAATTCTGCTTCTAATAACTCCATCCATCCCACCAGAGAAGGTTCTTTGTGACATCACAAGAATCCCATGGCTTCAGTCCATTCTATTTTCTTGGCTACTTGGCTCCACCAAACAGATACATCTGCAAGGAACTCATCAAAATTGGCTAATTTTGTTCCATCAGTGCTTATCAAGATTTGGTAGATCCCAAAACCATCTCAAGGAGGAAGGAAACAAGGCCTTCAAAGAGGCTCTCCAAAGATTTATCTTCCTGGTAGAAGTTGCCTGTGCTGAGACTGACCCAAGAAGGGTCATTATGGGAGAAACCATTGGCCAACAAGCTTCATGAAAGTGTATGAACAAAAACATGGTGAGTTGAAAGCAAGGGCGATTGCCAAAACACAGCTTAAAAACGTGCCACAGTTCATCCTCCTCTCCCCACACTTTCTTGTCTGAAGCTCGTCGCACCATCCCTAAAAGTTCCAGTAGCTATTTTGCAGGGGGAGAGGTGTGCATTGTATGAGAGTGTGACCGTCGGGTCTCAAGCAGCTTTACCCCATATTGTGGGTATTGTTCTCCTTGCCCGCTGTGGTTGCTGCTCGAGTAGCTGTTCTCTCCCGAGGTGGACCACCCGTATCTCTCCTGCCATGACTGAATATTCCCAGTGGGGGCTGCCTCCTCGGGGTCACTAGGTCGGGTGCGGTCTACTCGATGGTCACTTACAGGGCTCCGCCACCCCTACACCCCATCCTTACTCCTCCTCTCCGGCTAGATGGACCACATTGCTCCTCCTTGGTGGTGTCGAAGATACCAGTACAATCCCTGGTCAGGATCTATTCTTTTATGCCCACCTGAATATCCTGAGTGATTAATGCCCTCTCCTTAACTTCCCCAACCCCTTCCTTCAGGGAAAAATAATGAAACCACCACCGCCACACTACTATCCTGAGGTCTTAAGCTCCTCCTTTCCTTATAATTCTTCTCCCACTCTCCACCCCTTCGCTCGGGGAAAATCAAAACTAAACTCACAAAGGAAAAGTTAATTATCTTGTAGGCCTTCTTGGGGATCCCTAGTAGTCCCCTATCTATATTTCTGGGACTCTCACGCCCTTGAGGCTCCTCCCTTTAAACACGGCTCCACCGTCGTTCCCCACTGTCTCCTCTCTCTGGGCTGTCCTGAGCCGATTGCCTCGGGTATTCCCCACCGGGTTTTATTCCTCTTCTAACTTCAGGGCCCCTGCCCCCTTCTACCCAGGTTTTCCCTGTTGTTCCCCTCAAAGTCTTCTCCACAGGGCCAGCTCTTCCTCCTCCCTGTCATTCCTCCCCAGCTGCCACCTGGTATCCTGTGTATTGCTGTGGGCTTGCTCCTCTTTCCCTTGTTTGTAGTGCCTCTGCCATCTCCAGAGGCTGTTTTAATTTTCTTCTGTCCCTGCCAACGTGTGCTTCCCCGTCGTCAGCACATCCCTCTTCAGGAGCTTCTTCTGGCTCCCTCTCTGAAGCCCCACACTCCCTGGGCTTCTCCATGGGATTGTTTACCTCCCACACACTTCTCTCTCTCTCTCTCTCTCCTCCCTTCCTCGCTGTTGGTCACCATATTTATCTTCACTGGCTGGTGTTTGTTGCTGACATCATCAGCCGGTCTTAATTGAATAAAGATGTGGCTGATGAGCCATGCGGGTTCCCCTTCTTGCTCCCGCTCTGCTGCTGATCTCGCTGTGGGTAAGTGTTTTCCATTTATTTCCTTCTTTTGTTTTATGGTGTCCCTTCCTTGCTCCTCCCTGTGACAGAGAGGAAATACAGTAACTTCTTCACCTGTCCTGAGGCAGAACACTGTATCTCATTAAGGTAATGGATGAACTTTGTGGTAATGAAGGGGTATTTGTAGAGGCTCTATGGTCCCAGTGTCTGAGGAGTTGGTAGGGCTTAGGGTCTCCTCCATGCTGGTGGGAACTCTCCATGGTCCTGTCTTACCCTGAAGATGACTGACCATTCACCATGTGCCTCCAGGCCCCAAGGGGGAATCATAGAGTCACTGAGCTAGAAGGGGCTAGGTGCCAGAACACCTGGTCTGTCTCCTCATTTCGGGTGAGGTGTGAAGGTTGGGAGTGAGAACACAGCTGTGGCATGAAGGAGGAGGACGGGGGCAAGGGGAAGTAGAGGCCAGCTCAGCCAAACCAATTTGTGATTCCTCTTTTGTGAAGGGGGCAATGTGAATAGTTTCCCCTTTCATCCTTTGCCCTGTGAGAATAGGACCCAGGTGTCTGGGCTGCCTCACTCTAGGGATCACCTACCAGGCCTTATTCTCCTCCCAGAGCTGGGGGGGAACCCAAGCCTCTGGGCTCCCACTCTGCTCCAACTAAACAGATGCCACCTCCCTGCCCCAATATCAGAGAGAACCCAGGTGTCCGAGCACCCTGCTCTACCCCATCAGACCTGCTGCCCTCCCAGGCCCACTGCTCTAACTTCCTCCAAGATCCCACCCCCATACCTCCACCCCCCTGACCACTCGTAGAACCCAAGTATCCTGGCACCTTTAGCCCATGCAGTCCTGACCCCCTACCTGATATACGATCAAACCCCTGGGGCTCTTGTACACAGGATGGGGGTTTAGATTTCATAGATTTAATAGATTTTTAGGGTCAGAAGGGACCTCAGTAGATCATCAAGTCCGACCCTCTGCTCTGGGCAGGAAAGAGCGCTGGGGTCAGATGAATCAGCTAGGTGCTTGTCTAGTCTCCTCTTAAAGATCTCCCAAGGTAGGGAAGAGCACCACCTCCTGTGGAAGCCCATTCCAGATTTTGGCAACCCTCACCATAAAGAAAATTTTCCTAATGTCTAATCTAAATCTGCTCCCAGTCAGTTTAGTGCCATTGTTCCTAGTAACCCAAAGGGACACCCTGGTAAACAGAGTGTCCCCTATTCCTTGCTGACCCTCCCTGATGAATTTGTAGATGGCCACAAGATCCCCTCTCAGCCTTCTTTTGCAGAGGCTGAAGAGATTCAGATCCCTCAATCTCTCCTTGTAGGATTTAACCTGCAGGCCCTTAACCACACAAGTAGCCCTCCTCTGGACCCTCTTTAGGTTATCTACATCCCTCTAATCTCCTGAGCTAATTGAAGTTAGCCTTTCTGAAGTCTAGCACTTCTGCCCTACTACTTATGTTTCCCATCTTTCATCGGTCATCGGATAGTGAATTCTAACAATTGGTGGTTGCTATCCCCTAGGTTACCTTTTATCTGCAGATCATCCACCAGGCCATCCCCTGTAGCAAGCACTAGGCCCAGTAAGGCATTTCCCCAAGTGGGATCATATACCTTCTGCGTTAAGTGAAGGTCCTGTATGCTGGTTAGGAACCTACATGAATGGGCAGATCTAGCTGATTGCTCCTCCCAGCATATGTCACGGTAGTTTAGGTCACCCATGACAACCATGTCCCTTGAGTGTAATGCCTCTGAGAGCTGCCTCGAGAAATCCAGGTCTAACTCATCCTCCTGGTGTGGCAGTCTGTAATAGACCCCCAGAACTGGACACAGTACTCCAGCTGCGGTCTCACCAATACCTCATAGAGGGGAAGTATTACCTCCCTAGACCTGCTCGTGATGCACCTTCTAATGCATGAAAGAGTGCAGTTGACTTTACTTATCACTTTGTTACATTGATGTCTCATGTTCATTTTGGAGTCAACTCTCAGATCCCTTTCTGCTGCTGCGCTGCTTAGAAAGTCACCTCCCAGCCTGTAGGTATGTTGGTGATGCAGCACTTTGCACTTATCTTTGTTAAACTGCATGCTATTCTGTTCTGCCCACTTTCCCAACCTGTCCAAATCTGCCTGAATCTGTTCCCTGGCCTCCAGTGTGTTTATTTTGCCCCATAATTTGGTGTCATCCATGAGTTTGGACAGAGTGCTTTCCATGCCCAAGTCACTGATGAAGATATTGAACAGCTCTGGTCCAAGGACCAAACCTTGGGGAACTCCACTGCCCACATCTTTCCAGGTTGAAAACGACTTATCCACCACCACTCTCTGGGTGCATCCCATAAGCCAATTCTCCACCAACCTGACCGTGTAATCATCTATGTCACAATCACTTAATTTATTTGTAAGAATGGGATGCAACACTGTATCAAAGGCCTTTTTAAAATTCAAGTAGATGACATCTACCTCAACTCCTGCATCTAAGCATTTTGTGACCTGGTCATAAAAAAGAAACAAGGTTAGTCAGGCAGGACCTACCTGCTATGAAGCTATACTGGTAACCCTTCAGCATTATTTTTCCTACTGGACTCCCAAAAATGAGATCCTTAATAATTTTTCAAAGGTTTTACCACAGATAGAGGTGAGGCTAACTGGCCTATAGTTACCCAGATAATCCTTTCTCCACTTCTTGAAAATAGGGGCCACATTGACCCTTTTCCAGTCCTCTGGGACCCATTCTGAGTGCCACGAGTGCTCAAACAGCCTCACCAGTGGGTCTGCTATGACACCGGCCGATTCCTTCAGCATGCTTGGAAGAAGATCATCTGGGCCTGCTGACTTAAACACATCCAGCCCCTCCAAATGCCCCTTCATTAGGTCAGAGCTCACTGTTGGTGGGCTGGAGTCCCTTTTGTGCCTGTCTATAGCTCCTTTCAGAGATATGTCTTTATGCATGTTTAGGTATACAAATGCAAAGAACTCATGTAGGAGCTCAGCTTTGTCCCTCCTATCTGTTACCAATTGCCCTAGTCTGACCTATAGGGGCCCTATGTTACCCTGTGCCTACTTTTTGCTCCCTATATACCAAAGAAGGACTTTTTGTTGTCTTTAATTTTTGTAGCCAGCCTGAGTTCCATGTCTGCTTTGGCCTTACTAACTGATTCCCTGCAAGCGCGAGCCAAGCAAGTGAACTCCTCCTTGGTGGCTGCCCCCAGCTTCCACAGTCTGGATGTCTCCCTTTTCCCCTGCAGGCTCTCCTGGATTTCTCTGCTCAGACAAGTGGGTTTCTTGGCTCTTTTGCCTTCCTTTATGTACACTGGGATGGTTCCCTTTTGTTCCTGAAGGATCATTCCCTTGAGGAATACCCACCCTTCCTGGACTCCCATCTCACTTCCTGGACTCCTGCCCTTCAGTGCCTCACTTACTAATCTCCTGAGCTAATTGAAGTTAGCCTTTCTGAAGTCTAGCACTTCTGCCCTACTAGTTATGTTTCCCATCTTTCATCGGTCATCGGATAATGAATTCTAACAATTGGTGGTTGCTATCCCCTAGGTTACCTTTTATCTGCAGATCATCCACCAGGCCATCCCCTGTAGCAAGCACTAGGCCCAGTAAGGCATTTCCCCAAGTGGGATCATATACCTTCTGCGTTAAGTGAAGGTCCTGTATGCTGGTTAGGAACCTACATGAATGGGCAGATCTAGCTGATTGCTCCTCCCAGCATATGTCACGGTATTTTAGGTCACCCATGACAACCATGTCCCTTGAGTGTAATGCCTCTGAGAGCTGCCTCGAGAAATCCAGGTCTAACTCATCCTCCTGGTGTGGCAGTCTGTAATAGACCCCCACGACCAAGTCCTTTTCACCCCGATGCCCTTGTATTCTGACCCACTGTTCCTCAATTTGCCCCTCTTCCAATCCCATCTTGTTTATTGAAGACATGTATTGCTCCTTAACATAAAGAGCAATGCCCCCCTCCCTTTTTCCCCACTCTGTCTCATCTGTGCAGCCTATAGCCCTCATTGCCCACTGCCCAATCATGGGTAGGGTCCCACCAGGTTTCTGTTAACCCAACCAGGTCAAACTCTTTGTTTGCAAGCAGGAGCGTGAGTTCCTCCTGCTTTTTCCCTATGCTTCTGGCATTAGTTCAGAGACACCTAAGCCCTCCAAAGGGTGCCCTTGGTGCCCCCCTGTCCTGATGCCTAATGGGCTCCTTAGTGGGCTGTTCCAGCACGTGGCTCATGGATCATTGTTCCTAGGTTCACCCTGTCTTCAGCATCTCTGTCCCCCGACAAAACTAGTTTAAAGCTCTGCGTAGGAGATCAGCCAACCTGCAAGAGAACAGACGCTTATCTTTTGAAGAGAGATGTAGTCCACCACATCCCAGCATGCCCCCTAAATTGAAATGTTGTGTGTTATTTTTGTGTCAATCAATCATTCTCATGAAATGCTCAGTGCACTATTTGTAGTAAATCACTGCACGGGGTGCTGCCTTGCAATCCACTGTGCTGATCTCTTCGTACTAAATTACAGCAGAGGGCGCCACACACTACTAATCCTTGTTATAAACCATTCATATCTGTAATTTACAGCTATATTAATTAATTAATTAAATTAATTTTTATACATATTTTTATTATTTGTTTGCATTTTTTCCACCAATAGTTTTTAATCTTTGTATTCTTATTTTATTCTTATTCTTTTCATTTCTATCTTTATTTTTATTCTTGTTATTTTTTATGTTCCTATTTCTATGTCATCAAGTAAACTTATTTTCCTGTGTAAATCCACTTAAAAAAAAATTCATTCAAACATCTACCCCGATGAACAGGGCACTGAAATTCTCCACTTATAATATGCTCACCAATCTGCACCCCATGAATTTCTTATATATATCTCTGTGTGTGCATATCAGAGCGAGTCGTGTGGTCTCTGTTCACCTGCATATTGGTGTCGCGGAAACACACGCAGCATACTTTTGTGTCAGGTCAGCAGAAGCTTTTATTTAAATGAAATTACAGCTGTAGGGGGGACCCCGAAGTGACATGGATTTCCCAAGCACTTGGAAGGGGTCCCCCCCAAGAGCAAAATCAGGAGGCTTATATACTTTTTAACAAGTCGCTACAACTCACATGATCATATAGTGGAGTTTGCTAGAAAAAGCAGCTACAAACACTAGCTCATTGCTGCTTTGTTGTTATCAGGATGGGAATTACGGGGGAGACAAGGTTAGTTCACAAAGCGAGAACTAACACTCCCTTCTTGCCCCTGGAAATCAGAGTTTGTACATACTTTTTTCTGCTATCTTAAGGCCGCGGTGAGCGAAGCAGTTGCAGAGGAGTTACAAAGAACAAACACTTTCCCTTATCTGCTCTACTATGCAGAGCCAGCAATTCTCCACAAAGCGGTTATGTCATCTTATAACTCGTATGATCAAAGTTTAAGGCATTTATTTTTTTTCTGATTCCACATTGGGGTCCACATACCAAGCACATACCACATACCAAATCCACATACCAACCAGCCAAGCTCCCCCCACCCCACATTAACAAGAGATCCTGGCCTTCTGACTGGACATACCCCATCCCAGACAGGAGCAGAGAGCTGCTTCATGACCACCTCCCCTCTTTCCAAGCAGGGTGCTGAAGTTCTCCGAGCACTTATAATATATGCATGAGTCAGCACCCTGTGAATTTCTTCATTTTTCTGGGTGCTGAGTGAATGTGATCAGTGATAGGAAATGCATTTTAATATCCTTGCTGCATTACACCCCCCATAAACACAAAGCAAAGGAAAACCTGTAGACTTCAGCCCTCTCTGGCTCCTACCCCCTCCCCACCACCTGCTTGCGCCAAGGGGGTTGAATAGGTAGGGCTTTTAAATAGGGTCATTAGTATTATAACAGCCCTGCTCTTTACATTTCAATTCCTACAAACCCCAGGTTCCTGGAAACACCCTTCCTGCAAAAGCTTGGGGTTTTAGGTTTGAAATCCGTCAAGCACTCAGTGGATAAAAAGCAGGCACTGAGCAGAAGACTGAATGGACGAACCCCAAATTTCCCCTCCCTCAAACCCAATAGATCCCCCAGGAGTGTTGGTGATGCATAAGAGGTGCACGCAGGTGCATGTGCACCTCCTGAGATTGGCCACCGCTGACACTACTGGCAGCGCCTCCAGACAGTCAGTGCTCGTCACCACCCCCCCTCACCACCAGCACAGCTGTTGGCATGTGTGGGTGGTAGCCGATCACCGGTTGGCACTCACTGTCCCCCAACCCTTGCTGCCAACAACTCTGTGGCCACCTGCGGGAGCTTCCTACTCGACATGTGGTCCATATGCAGTTGCCGTGCCCCCCCAGCCTCATGAGGCCCCATGATGTTCATGCCCAGGAGCACAGCTGAGTGACTGATAGGTCAATTGATAGGTCAGACAGTGTGAGTGGGGGAAGGTGTTTGGTGGCATGTACTTGGCAGTGGTCAAGAACAAAACAACTTCAAAACCAGTCAGGTAAAAGTTTGACTAATGGTAATTGCCCCTAATGCTCCAAGCCAGCAAACCCCCCTGCCCACCAACACTGAGCTGTCTGAGCAGTTGAGACATAGCAAGTGAGGGAATGAATGGTGACAAAACTCACCCACTATTTATAAAGCAAGTGCACTTAAGGCTCATGATTGGGTTCACAGAACTCCACTCATCAGGTTCACATAAAGCCAGCGTGGAAATTAATGGTGTTGGGGGAAGAATTACTCTGCAGGCAGCTGAAAAGTGATGCTTTAGAGGTACAGGGCACAGGGCCATAGGGGTTCCTTATGGTTCTGGGTGGGAAAAGTCTGGGGACTTTTGCTGCCAGCTGTCTGGACAGCAAGGGAACGTTGGGGACCCATTAAACTCCTAATAGGTATTGAATGCTCAAAGCAGAACCCACCCAACTTGGCAGGCAGGGTCAGGCTTCTCTACACCAGGCATGGCACAGCAGCTGTGGGGGAAACACTGCTCTGCCATCCCTGCTCCTCAAAAAATCCCTGGCATGGCACAACTCCACTCACAGCACTAATCCCAAGTGAGGTGAGCAGCATTCAACAGCATGCTTCATTGTGCAGTATTTCTATAATGCTGCTGTGGTTGTCAGCGTACACCATGCACATCACTACCCTCGATAATGGAGAAGGGAGCACATACAGCAAACTCTGACTGACCTCCAGGGTCAGGGCTGGGACCCAGACACCTGGATTCTCTCCAGCTCTGGGAGAGGAGTGGGGGATGGTGTGTGAGAGCAGGGGGAGCAGGAAACCTGGACACCTGGGCTCTCTCCAGCTCTGGGAGGGGAGTGGGAGCTGGAGGCATAGGGCAGTGGGGCTGGGAGCTGGGATGCCTGGGTTCTCTCCCAGCTGGGAAATGAGTGAGTGGGTTTATAACAATGTGGAGGAGGGGAGGAGGGGGTTGGGAGCCTGAACACCTGGCTCCTTTCCCAGCACTGGGAAGTAAGGGGGTTTAGGACAGATCGGCTTGGGAGAGAGAACCCAGGTGTTTGGGATCTGAGCTAATCTTGAGATCCCGCTGACATCCTACTCCCCAACTCTGCCCTGAGCCACAGCCCCAGAGGAATCTCCTGGGTTCTCTTCTCCCAGAGCTTTGGCACGCACCCGGAGGGCATCAGCATAAAGCTCATCCACAACCTGGAAGAACCGGAAGACGGTGATGATGAAAGAGCACACGGTGAATGCTAGCATACCAATCGGACCTAACGACTTTCCAAGTATATAACTTGCTGTGTGGATCCAGGCTTGCACTATAAAGCTAAACGTTATGTCTTCAATTTTTGGTGATCTCATCACTCCCCTCAGCTCATCCACAGGCAGGTTGACCCACCTGGCTGTACGGCTCAGGGACTCTTCATCCAGGCCCAAGTGCTTGTAGAAGGCAATTGTGGAGACCAGCAGGAGCTGGATATTGCATTTCAGGGAGACACTGGAAACAGCAATGGCAATGGCACCGGCACCACCTGAGGCCAGGGCTATGAGAAAGGTCAACTTCTTCAGTTCAGCTCTCTTCTTCTTCAAGATTTCCTCAGAGAAGTTGGGCAGGCTCAGCAGCAACACCAGCCTCTTCAGATGGGGAAGATCCTGTTCTAGGGTGTCCTCAAGTTGGTGAAAATCAAACTTCTCTATTTCCCAGTTGGAGAGAAGAAAAACCTTTGGACTGGAGACCCCCAAGGCTTCCAGCTGCCTCCTGCAGTCCTCCCGGATCGTCTGGAGAGTGTCACCTTCACTGTAGGTATTACCATGGGTTTTTCTTTCATTCTCTAAATCTTGGTCGACTTTGGCCCGCACAAAATAGAACTTCTTCTTCATCCTCTGGATCTCCCGGGCCAGGTCAGCGTGGCTGGATCAAAACCGCTCTGAGCTAATAATGATGAAGAAGTCATAGGTATTGAAATTCACATTAGTCAGGTAGGTCTTTGGCTTGAAATTCATGGATCTGATACCAGGCAGGTCATAGAACGTGACGTTAGGGTAGCGGGGACAGGCATAAGGTGTGGGTTTCTTTGTTGTTTCCTTCACCCCAGTTTCAGCTGCTCCTGTCTCTCCAGGTCTCACCCCCCGGATGGCATTGATGAAAGAGGATTTCCCAGCACCAGTTTCCCCCGTGACAGCAATCCTCAGTGTGGTTTTTTCCAATGACTCCAACTCGTTTTGCGCTTGACTGGTTGCTTCTTGGAAATCCCAGGAGCAGAAAAATGACTCGACTGACTCATAGATCTTGAAAGCTGTGGCCAGCTCCTGGTCCAAGTTTAAACATTGAAACTGACTCATGGTCTGCAGGAAATCTTTCAGTAGTGTCCATTTCTGAAAGGTATCGGGACAGGAGAGCTATGGTGGGTGCATGTTTAGGGGGCAGGGAAAAAAATACCAATTACAGCACAATCTCTCCCCTCCTCTCCCCCTGGTCCTGCCCTGCCCCACACACAACATACTTGTGTTTCCTGCACAGGCTTTGTCAGGGCTCCAAGCACTGGCCAGGACAGCTGGGTTCTTCCCAGGTCCAGGTTTGAGGGAACATGGCGGGGAGTGTCTAACCTGATGCACCCCATTCCCCTCCCAAGACTGGGGAGGGAACCCAGGCATCCTGTCTCCCTGCAGCCCTGCTCTAACCACCTGCACCCCTCTCTCCTCCCACGTCTCCCTCTGGGTGCCCAGACACCTGGGTTCCATCCCTTACTCTGGGAAGGGACTGAAGTCTGGTGGATTAGATAAGGGGTCTGGGAGCCTGAACACCTGTCCCAGCTGGGAGGAAGAAGCTGTGGGCCAGGACTCCTGGGTCCTCTATGGACCCTGGGAGTGGGCCGGGGTATGGCTGATAAGAGCAGGGGGGCCTTGGAGAGGAAAAGCCACACAGAGCAGCTGTAGCTCAGCTTCACTGCTACTGCCATGGTCTCACACAACATCTCTGCATCCGAGAGGCTGAAGTTGGTTCCTTATTCCAGTTCCCAGTTTCTCTCCCAAAGCCAGTCCTTACACCATTAAAGATAGAGAGTAGTGAATGACACGGGCTAAAGAGTTCAGGAAAAATGCTTATTAATATAACAACAAATATCAAGTACAAAGCCCCCTAAGAGACCTGAAATATGCGGTATTTATGGGGTAAAATCCTTTTCAGATTGCCCCAAAATCAATGTCTACAACAGAGGGGGACACTTCTGAATAAGTCTGAGCAGGACGCTGTCCCACCTGAAGTTTGCTTTCTGCATGCCAGTCCGTGGTCGGACCCAGAAAGTGATAGTCGATGGAACCGAGTCAACGTGGCGCATGGTGACCAGTGGCATCCCTCAACGCTCAGTACTCAGACCAGTCCTCTTTAATATATTCATAAATTATCTGGATTCATGTGTCAGAAGCAGATCGGCTAAGTTTGCATACAACACCAAATTATGGGGAAGTGTGGTCACGCTAGAGGATAGGTTGGCAATTCAGGTCAACCTGGGCAGGCTTGCAAGGTGGGCAAATCAAAACCTGATGACATTCAACAAGGAGAAATGCAAGGTGCTGCACCTCGGCAGAAAGAACCTACATCACACTTAAAGGCTTAGCAGTGCTGCACTCACTAGCACCACGATCAAAAGAGACTTGGGGGTCATGGCTGATCACAAGATGAATATGAGCCACCAACGCGATGCTGCATCCAGCACAGCAAATAAAACTCTGGCTTGCATCAACCGATGCATCTCAAGCAAGACCCAAGAAGTCATCCTCGCACAGTACTTCGTCCACTCAGTCTTGGTGAGGCCGCAGCTGCAGTGCTGTATCCAATTCTGGGCTCCACGTTTTAGAAAGGATTTGAAGAAGCTTGAGAGAATCCGGGGGAGAGTCATACACATGATTAGAGGTCAAGAGAACAGGCCTTATGTGGAGAGACTGAGAGACATGGGACTCTTCAACCTGGAGAAGCAGAAGCTTAGGGGTGACTTGGTGGCAGCCTATAAGTATATAAGTGGTGTGCATGGGTAACTGGGAGAATGCCTATTCACCAGGGCAGTCCAAGGGAAGACACGGCCCAATTGTCACAAACTGCTGGAAGAACACTTTAGACATAAGGAAAAACTTCTTTACCGTCCAATTCTCCAGAGTCTGGAATAGACTCCTCCCTCGTGGGTGACTGGTGCCTCTTGAGTCGGGGGGGCACGTGTCATCAATCAGTGACTGGGGGTGGGATCCGGCAGCCAATCTTACTCACCAAAAAGCAGCGGCATTGGTTCTGGAAGTCCTGCAGCCACTTCTGGAAGAGGTGCGGCTGCTTTTGCTGGTGGCCCCGCTCCCTGGCCAGCCCTTGCAGGGTGGGCACTGGTGATCCTGCCTGCCCCCCTGCCTGCCGGCTAAACAGGGAGTGTGTCCTGATGGGGTGCACTGGTGCTTTCAGGGGGGTGCACGTCCTACATGTCACCACTGCCGCCAGTGGTGGTGTAAGCTCCTACTCTGGATACCTTTAAGAAATGCTTGGATGCATATCTTGCTGGGGTGATCTGACCCCAGGTGCCTTCCTGCTCCTTGGGCAGGGGGCTGGACCCTATGATCTCATGAGGTCCCTTCCTGCCCTGATGTCTATGAAATCTATCCCTGAGTTGGCAGCCTGGCACACAAAAACTGAGCTCCAGGTCAGGCAAGACTCTGTCAAGGCTTCTACAGAAGATTCCTCTTATGACAGAGCCATGTGTTTTGGGGGTGACCCAAAAGGATTTCCACCTGTAATTTTAGCCTAAACACAGCTCCTTATTCAGTGCTATATACTTTGCTGGGGCATGTTTGTGACCCAGGGTTAGCCGTGATGCCCCTTGGCAGTTGCAGACTCTTCTCTGGCTCAGTCTCTATCAACCCCTCCCTCCCCCCCCCTTTAATTGCTCACCCATCAAGTCCTGTTCTTACTATAGGTTGAATAAGGGAGGGTTGCTATGGGCCTTAGTCCATTTGCAGCACTACAGGGTCTCTCTTAGACTCCCAACAGCTTTGATTTGATCAGGTGAGTCTCACATTAGCCCACTGTGCCACCTCTAAGCAGCCTATCAGACTACTTGCACCCGTAAAGGAGCAGGCACCACCAGGTGCCCTGCTACCTTAGCAGATAGGCCTGGAGGCCATCAGTGGGCAGACTGGCACACAAAAACCAAGCTCTGGGTGGGGCAGCACCCTGCTGAGACTTATTCATAGATTCATAGATGTTAGGGTCGGAAGGGACCTCAACAGATCATCGAGTCCGACCCCCTGCATAAGCAGGAAAGAGTGCTGGGTCTAGATGACCCCAGCTAGATGCTTATCTAACCTCCTCTTGAAGACCCCCAGGGTAGGGGAGAGCACCACCTCCCTTGGGAGCCCGTTCCAGACCTTGGTCACTCGAACTGCGAAGAAGTTCTTCCTAATGTCCAATCTAAATCTGCTCTCTGCTAGCTTGTGGCCATTATTTCTTGTAACCCCCGGGGGTGCCTTGGTGAATAAATACTCACCAATTCCCTTCTGTGCCCCCGTGATGAACTTATAGGCAGCCACAAGGTCACCTCTCAACCTTCTCTTGCGGAGGCTGTAAAGGTCCAGTTTCTCTAGTCTCTCCTCGTAGGGCTTGGTTTGCAGGCCCTTAACCATACAAGTGGCCCTTCTCTGGACCCTCTCCAGGTTATCCGCATCCTTCTTGAAGTGCGGTGCCCAGAATTGCATGCAGTACTCCAACTGCGGTCTGACCAGCGCCCGATAGAGGGGAAGTATCACCTCCTTGGACCTATTCGTCATGCATCTGCTGATGCACGATAAAGTGCCATTGGCTTTTCTGATGGCTTCGTCACACTGCCGGCTCATGTTCATCTTGGAGTCCACTAGGACTCCAAGATCCCTTTCCACTTCCGTGCCACCCAGCAGGTCATTCCCTAGGCTGTAGGTGTGCTGGACATTTTTCCTCCCTAGGTGCAGCACTTTGCATTTCTCCTTGTTGAACTGCATACTGTTGTTTTCTGCCCACTTGTCCAACCTGTCCAGGTCTGCTTGCAGCTGTTCCCTGCCCTCCGGCGTGTCCACTTCTCCCCAGAAGTGTATCTGGTGGCACAGACGTGTGTCTTGGGGTTTCCTGAAAAGGATTGCTCCCCGTAATCCCAGCCTACTCTCAGGTCTTTTTTTCAGGGCTAGCTATGTAGTTGACACTTTACTAGTAAATCTGCATTTTGGATGAAACTCTTGAGTCCACGTCATTCATTACTGACACCCTTTAACTGTGTAAGGAATTGCTTTGGAAATGAACCTGGAATAAGGAACCAATGTCAGACACCTAAAGAAGGCTTGAATGGAGTCCCAGACCCCAGGCAGGAACCCCCAAGTCCTCTATTCACCCCCAAAGCCCTCAATCCACCCCCCTCACTTCCTTTTGCTGCTACAGACACTTCCAGCTCAGACTGGAGGCGCAAGATGCAGGCTGGAATGCAGGACAGCTCAGGACACCCCAGCCTACCTGCCCCCTCCAATCACCCCCATGCCCTCTGTCTAGGCACCTACCTTATCTCCAGCCTTTTGAGACTGGCTGTTTCCCATGGCTGCGGCAGCTGGAGGAAGTGTTTGGGGCAAAAGTCAGGCCCAGGACCTGAAATTAAAATGAATAAGATAACATGATCACTGTTAGACCCTGACTGCATGTGGCGCCCAACGGCTATGGAGACAACAGTCCAATTACCCATGGATCCTTTTACTCATTAGCCAGAGCAGAGCAGGACCAAACACCAGCACACATTGCTTGCTACAGCTTTATTCAGAATGGAGACAGCTTCGGGCCAGCTCCCTCACCGATAGAATAGAGGGAGCCGCAATGAACAATAGTTTTTTCCCATATTTATACACTTTGGTTTATACTTATTAACATTTATTCGACCTCCGTCCCACCTTTTGTTCCACCCATTACTCCTCCCATCTCAAGCTCTGCCTCTGTTTACTGTTTGCTTCATTAGCATGGCATTGCGTATGCATTTCACTCATTTACATGTCTTGCTATGTCAAAAGGTGAGCACTTATAGACCACTGAGGGTACTACTGCAACCTATGCCCATTGTGAGGGAACCATTTGCACAGGTTGCTTTAGACGTAATAGCTCCACTACCATGGAGCTCTGCAGGCCATCAGTTAATTTTAGTATCGATAGATTATGCATCCAGGTTCCTGGATGCCATACCTCTGTGGGTGGTCATGGGGCTAAGGTAGCAGAGGAGCTTATGAAATGTGTGGCAAGGGTTGGTATTCCGAAGGAGATAGTGACCGACCAAGGGTCGAATTCTATGTCTCTAGTGATAAGCACCATGTGTAAGGTTCTCCAGATCTGTCATTTAAAAACCACAGTATATCACCCTTACACAATTGGGTTAGTTGAATGGTTTAATGGGACCTTGAAGGGGATGTCATGTAGATGTACTCAAGCTGAACCCCGGAGGTGGAACCTGTTGGTACCCACCTTGCTATTTGCAATAAGAGATGCCCCACAGGCATCTTTAGGGTATTTGCCATTCAAGCTGGTATATGGGCCCAGGCCTTGAAGTGTATTTGACATGCTGAGAGAAGGATGGGAGGCAGAACCAGAGCCAGGGAAAATTGCATCAGATCATTTGAAGGACTTAAAATGTCACCTGCAGATAGGGAGGAACGTAACATGCAAAAATTTGGGGCGGGTACAGCACAAGCAGAGAGAAAGATATGATGTTAATTCAAAAGAAAGGGAACTCCAGGCGGACCAAAAGGTGTTGGTATTAGTACTGAGCTCAACTAGCAAGTTTTTGACATGTAGGCAGGGCCCTTTTGAGGTGACAAGAAGAGTAGGGCCGGTAGATTATGAGATATTGCACCCAGGGGCCAAGAAGGAAAAGCGTGGAATGAACCTGAGGGCTTGTTTATCTCCCCTGACTCAGATTCAGAGGAGTATGGGAGCCAGATGGGGGAAAGCCCTGGGGAAATAGGAACCATCAACAAGGTTCCCATGGGGAGCCAATTAGATGAGAGTCAGCAAAAACAACTCTGGCAGGTGATTAAAGACTTTGATGATGTTTTCAGCAAAAACCCAGGGAAAGCCTTAGGGGTAAAACATTAAATTATCATGCAAGAGACACAAATAACCTGGGAGAAATGGAGGAGGATTCCTCATCATCATTGTCAACTGATTAAGAAAGAATTAGAAAGGATGTTAGCTCAGGGGATTGTTACCCCGTCGCTCAGCCCATGGCGTAGCCCATTGGTCATGGTTCCTAAGCCAGATGGAACCTTACGTTTGTGTATAGGCTTTCAGAAATTGAATGTGAAGACCCAGTTTGACGCGTTCCCTATGCCTCAGGTTAGTGAACTAGTGGAACGTATAGGACAGGTGAAATTTATATCCACACTAGATTTGGCAAAAGGATACTGGCAGGAACCTCTTAGAGCAGAGGACCAACCTAAAATAGCCTTCAGGACACCCTGAGGGCTATCTGAGTTTAAAAGGATGCCATTTGGACTTAATGGGGTGGCAGCCACATTTCAAAGGTTAGTGGATTGGTTGTTAGCTCCCCATATGGGTTATGCATCGGCCTATATTGATGATATAGTAATTTATACAGAGAGCTGGGAGCAGCATTTGAGGGCGTTAAGAGCAGTCTTACAAATTTGACAGCCAACCCTAAGAAATGCATGCTGGGAAAAACTGAAACTAAATATTTAGGATTCCTGGTTGGGCAGAGATGTGTGAGGCAACTGGCGGACAAAGTTCAAGCCATTAGAAAATATCAGAAGAATATCAGAATAAGAAACAGATGAGGGCCTTTCTGGGGCTCGCCAGTTATTATAGCCATTTTATACCACATTTCGTGGAGATAGCAACACCCCTAGTTAATGCTACCAAGGGCAAGAGAGCCTACCAGATTGAATGGCATGATGTTCTTCATGAGGCCTTTGAAGACCTCAAGCAAGCATTGTGCAAGGATGTGTTACTTCATACCCCCAATTTCTTGCTACCTTTCACCTTGCAAAGAGACGCATCAGCGTTAGCTTTGAGACCTGTTTTGTCCCAGGAGGTTGACGGAGTGGAATGACCAGTGGCATACACCAGCAGGAAGCTGAGCGAGCATGAAACAGAGTACTGCACAGTTGAATGTGAGTGTCTCGCCATTCATGGGGGGGATGACTACTTCCATTACTATTTGTTGGACCGTGAATTTAAATTAATAACTGATCATGTCATTCACCCTTCAGATGGCTGAACACAACAAAGACGGACAACGCTCACATTATGCGGTGGGCATTACCACTCCAACCATTTCAGTTCTGTGTTGCGTACAGGCCAGGGAGATTGAACATGGTGGCTGACTTCCTGTCCTGATGTGAAATGTATAGCGGAAAGAAGGTGAGCGAAGAAGAGGGGAGAGCTGTCAAAAGCCCGGATGTGAACCAAGAAAGAAGAAAGATACAAGCACCTAGCAGCGTCTTGAGGAGCGGGATGAGTGAGGAAAGAGAAGAGCCCCAGAGAAGTAAAATGGACCCACCTGAGTTGCAAAGAACTCCGCAGGGCTCCTTCTTCACCCGGTGCTTCAGGAGGGGAGGAGCAGTCAGCCAGAACTCCAGGAAAAAAGGAGACCAGGGACCGGCAAAACGGTGACACCAATAACCAGAAGGGACTGACTCAGGCAGAGAGATGGCAGGGATAGCCGCAAGCACTGAGAAAGCAACAGAGACTGGGTTTAAGAGAAGCAACTCTGTGGAGGGAGCTGCCAGGGGAGGGAACCTTGAAGGAAACACCCAGAGAGAAACTGAAACTTCCCCAGGCAGTTAGAAGACACTGTAAAGATCCAAACAGCAGGGCTGAAGAAACAGGGTACCTTAAACTTGTGAATATAAGGGCAGTAGAAGTGCCAGTGTGTTTTCATTCTCCGTTTGTTATAGGGAAAGGGAAGTCATCTCAGATCGATAGTGCATTTGCAACTATCAGGACAACAGACTAGTAGAGGAACTGGCTAGGATTAATGGCAGGTCTGTGCCAGGCTCCAAGCGAGATGAAGTGCAACCAGGCCCATCGGGGCTATTGATTGGCCAGATCTAGAGATCCACAGAGCATTTTGTATAGCTTGAAGGCAGATTTCCGAAGAAACTGAACTAACACCCGGTGGGTTGGGTGAGGGTGTAGGGGCTGGTGGAGCCCTCACTACACTAAGACAGAGTGCAAGAGCGAAAGTGTCAAAATCCACACGCTCCAGCATTCTATTTACTCTCGTAACAACAAGTCGTGGCAGACGAGAGTGTGGACGTGTAGGGGAGTCCAGCAAGACGTCACGGTGGACTTTGGCCTGTTAGCCAAGGTGTAAAAACTTTCTTGGTGCAGAAGACAGAGTAAGAAAGAAAAAAAAGGAAAAAACCACTCAGACAGGCGATGAGCACCAGAGACTGACGACACATAGAATGATAGAGACAAGCCCCTACCACAGATAGGGGTGGGCTTTGGGGGTGAAAGCCCGTCATTTGACACTTATCTCGTTCCTCACTGTAGCTGGTTCACAGCACACAAACTCACACAGATTCACTTGCAGTTTTTCCCTCAGAAAATGGTTGACACAGTTAAAATGGTTACTTAGCATAAGCAAATGGCTGGCTTAGATATCATTCTGCCTTGTGGTCAGCAGCTCTGACACAGGTAAAGCCTTTGTATTCAGCTGCAAATCCAGTGCTTCTTAATAATCCAAATTATTGTCACCCTAACAATCACTTTCAAGAAATAGGAGAGGAGGAGCCCCTGGCCAGGAGCCAGGGCTGGTCAAGAGCTTTGCCTCACTACCATTTGGCTGGAATAGGCAGAGAAGTCAGAGGGGGAACTTTTGGGAGGAACCAACACAGAGGGCAGAAGTAACTCGACACCTACAAGGTTCCCTTCTATGATGGAGGAGGATGGGCTGGAAGAAATGGAATGGTTTCATTTGGAGAAGAGAAGACCAGGGAGAAGATTTGTCCCCAGTCTATTGCGACCCTTGCGGGCCTCACTCCCCTCCCAGAGCTGGAGGGAACCCAGGCATCCAGGATCCAGTCCCCTCCTCCCACTGCCTCATGGTCCACAGCCAGGA
This sequence comes from Alligator mississippiensis, assembly GCF_030867095.1. Classification (NCBI taxonomy): domain Eukaryota; kingdom Metazoa; phylum Chordata; order Crocodylia; family Alligatoridae; genus Alligator; species Alligator mississippiensis. The sequence goes on from NC_081838.1 coordinate 29,780,183, forward strand.
ATAGAACCCAGGTATCCTCAGTGGTGTCATGCATATCATGGACCTGGAATGCATCATGTGCACTGCCTTGGGCACTGAGTGTCACAACTGGGGATGAAGGATGTTCCTGTCCATGTGATGTCCTGCAGTGGGACCAGTGGGGTGGAGGGTGACTGATGTGCTAGCATGACTCAGCCTGAGCCCATTCACCCCTTCCTCTATCCCCAAATCCATACATCCCCCTCAACCCTGAGCTCATCATCCATCCATCCATCCAACATTCCCCTTATAACCTATATCCTCACACATGCATCCATTTTCCCACCCATTCAGTACACGATCCTCGATTCATCCCACTATCCCCATATAAAATCTACATACTTTTGTCCATCCCTCCATCCAACTGCCCACATCCTAGCTCATCAGCCATCCATCCATCCATCCATCCATCCATCCACCCACCCACCCACAGACTCTTCCACCTGCCCATCCAAGCAACCACCCACCCATCCCATCCCACCTGAGTTGAGAGAGCATCACTGGTTTGCAGACCAGCTGCCACAGGGGGGACAGGACAGGCACTTCTGTTAGCAAGAACCTACTGCATCTGATGCTGGGAAGGGTGGGAAGAAAGGAAGAGCTCTAAGGAGGAGGGGAATGGATGGGGGTGATGCTGGTAAGAGCTGATGAGTGGTCTATTAGGCCCCTGGAGATGAACGAGGTAGTTGACACCTGGAGCTGAGGCCATCATGAATCCACCACCCCTGCTGCATCCACAGATGGTACAATTAATCGTTCATCTCCGAGAAGCCTTCCCTGACAAAAAACCCCTTCAACCTCCAACTGAAACATGAAAAAGACACCAAGATACTGGGCTGGGGTAGGCACATATCAGCTTACCTGTAGCACAACTTCATGCTTCATTGACACAAGGGTCTCCCCATATTACACCTCCCTCCATCCCCCACCTGAAGCCCATGGCTTCATTTTCAGTGGAAGATGGAGAATCTCCTCCCCCAAGGCATTTTCTTGCCACCACTTTGTGGAATGCCCTCTCTGACCTGAGGGTGTTACCCTGGAGTCTGGTGTAGTCCTAACATACTATACACCTCTCCCCACCCACAAGTAGGAAAGAACTCAGGTGTCCTAGTTTCCCAACACTCCCTCTGCTCAAGCCCACTATGTCCCACTCAAGCTGGGAGATAACCCAAGTGTCCCAGCTCTTCCAGCTTTATCCCACCAGACCACAGTCCCTGGCCTCTGGTTCCATCTGTACCACCTCTTATTTGAGTGACATTCCTTTGCTGACCATGGCAGTGAACTACAAGTGGGATTTTTTTTCTAAATTTCTCACATTATGGATAATTCTTCATCCAACAACTCCATCCACCCCCAACAGAGAGGGTTCTTTGTGATGTCGCAAGACTCCTATAGCTTCACCCTATCCTATTGTCTTGACTACTTTGCTCCAACAAACAGGCACATCCACCAGGAACTCTCCAAGATTGGTTAGTTTTATTCCATTAACACATGATGAGACTTGGTGGATCCCAAAACCCATCTCAAGAAAAAAGGAAACAAGGCCTCCAAAGAGGTTTCTCCAAAGGTTCCTCTGTCTGGTAGAAGATGCCTCTGATTGGACTGACCCCAGGATGGGTTGTTACAAGAGAAACCACCAGGTAATGAAGCCCATGAAAGGGCTGAAATAAATTCACAATGAGTTGAAAGCAAGGGGGCTTGCTAAAGATGCCCCCATTCACCCTCTGTTCCTCTACCTGGGAGCCAGGAAGAAGATGAAGATGAGGAAGGACCCACTCATCTCTGGCATCAACTTTCTGAAATGGAAGGATGTGAGTGGTCCATGGGGCCACAATTCTTGGAGGCAGTTCCTCTAATCCCTTTAATGATGCTCTTCTCCCAAAGCATTGGCCTGCCCCTGGAGGGCATCAGCAGAACCATGGGCTCATCCAGAACTATGGTGAGCCAGTAGACAGAGAAGATATAGGAACATGCTGCATTTCCTAGTACACTAATCAGATGCCTCCCAATCTCTTTGTGTATATGACCTGCTGCCCAGGCCCAGGGTACCTGTACAATGGGAAGCTGTATGTTTTGGATTTGCAGTAATCTCATCACCCGCTTCAACTCGGCCATGGGCAGGTCAGCCTGCCTGGTCATGCATCTCAAGGACTCATCATCCAGGCCCAAGTGTAGAAGTCAATTGTGGAGATCTGCAGGAACTGGATATTGCATTGCAGAGATACACCAGGGACAGGAATGGCACTGGTGCTAGATGAGGTCAGGGCTGTGAGCCAAGTCAACTTCTTCAGTGCAATTAGCTTCTTCTCCAGGATTTCCTTGGAAAAGATGGTCAGGCTCAGCAGAAACACCAGCCTATGCAAATGGAGATGATCCTGTTCTAGGGTGTCTTCCAGGAGGTGGAAAATCAAACTTTGCTATATCTCAATTGGAGAGAAGAAAAACTTTTGGACTGAGACCCCTAAGTCTTTCAGCTCTCTCCTGCACTTGTCCTGGATCATCTGGAGAATGTTGTCTTCATTGTGGGCTTCACCATGGGCTCTTTTTTTCATTTTCTAAGTTGTGGTCCTCTTTGGCTCTCACAAAATAGAACTTCTTCTCCATCCTCTGGACCTCCTGGGCTAGGTCAGCACCATTGGATCAGAAATGCTCAGAGCCCATGATGATGAAGTAGTAGCTATTGGAGTTGACGAACTTCAGGTTGGTCTTTGGCTGGAAATGCATGGATCTGATGCCCAGCAGGTCATAGAATGTGATGTTGGGGTAGCAGGGACAGTTGTAAGAGGTGGAATCCATTGTTGTTTCATTTGCCCCAATTTCAGCAGCACTTTTCTCTCCGTGTCTCACCCCGTGGATGGCATTGATGAAGGAGGATTTCCCAGAGCCCATTTGACCCATTACAGCAATCCACAGTGGGAAGGTTTCCAATGACTCCAGCTCCTCCTGCACTTGACTGGCTGTTTTTTGGTAATCCTGGGAGTGGAAGAATGACTCAAATGACTTGTAGATGTCAAAAGCAGTGGCCAGCTGCTGCTATGAGGTTAAACCTTGAAAGGAATTCATGGTTTTCTGAAAAACTTTCAGAGATTGCCTCCATTTCTGAAAAGGATGAGATGGGAAAGCTATGGTGGGTGCACACTTAGAGGACAGCAAAAAGATACCAATCACACTACAACCACTCTCCCACCTCCAGCCCTGCCCCCTCCACCACACACAACAGCCTCATGTTTCCTGAATGGACCTTGCCAGGGTTCCAAACAGTGGCCCAGATGCCTGGGTCTTCCCCCAGGTCCAGGGCGAGACTGGTTTGTGGGGACTCACAAGCTAAGCTTTGGGTTGGGCAATACTTTTCCCAGGCTTCTTCAGGAGATACCCACATGTCAGAGACAGAATTTCCACCCATAATCCCAGTCCAACCCCAGCTATTTATTCAGTGCTATATACATAGCACACAGGCCTGGAGGGGACTTTGGTTGGCAGCCTGGCATGCAAAAACTAAACTTCAGGTGGGGTTGGGCCCTACTCAGACTTATTCAGAAGTGTCCACTGGTGAGACAGATATAAGCTTTGGGGTGTCCTAAAAGGCATTGTGCCCTGAAATCCCAGCCTAATTACAGGTCTTTTTTCAGGGGTATGCATTTGATACAGTATATTACTTCAGGGCTGTGCACTTGATACAGGATATTATTTTTACATTTCACTCAAATGTGAATGAAACTCTTGAGCCTGAGTCATTCATCACTGACACCACTTAATTGTGTCTTAATTGTGAACGAGGAAGTGGAATAAAGAATCAATATCAATCCCATTGAGAAGGCTTAAATGGAGTCCCAGATACCAGGCAGGACCCCCCACCCCCAACCCCAGTGCCTCTATTCACCCCTAAACCCCTTGATCCACCCTCCTACCCTTCCTTTTGCTGCTACAGACACTTCCAGACCAGACCAGAGCCCTGATTTGGGACCTGGGTTGCAGGGCATCCCAGGACACTCCAGACTGCCTGCCCCCTCCCAGCTTCTCCATGGCTTCTGTCTAGGCACTTACCTTATGTCCAGCCTCAGTTTCCCCATGGCTATTACTTGCTGTGGCTTGATACTGGTGGTTCCCCATGGCTGCAGCATCTGGAGGTGATGCCAGGGGGCAAAAGTCAGTCTTAGGCTTCACACAGTCCCAGGACCTGAAACCGAAAGCAACAGGCCAACCTGAGCAGGCCAACCAAACACAACAGGCTGCCCCTCTCCCAGAGATAGGACATGAGGTCCACTGGCCAGAAGCCAGGGCTGGGTAAGACATGCTGGATTTGTAATGATATCATCACTACCCTCAGGGAGTCACCATGCAGGCCCAAGTGCTTGTAGGATCCAGGGCTGGGCAGGCTTGCTGCCCCCTGTCTGGGAAGGGCCAAAAAGAGAAGTCAGCCAGGGAATTTTTAGGAGGCACTGATGCAGAGGGAAGAAGTAACTCAACACCTACCATGTTTCCTCCCATGATGGAGGAGGACAGGCTGGAAGAACTGGAATGGTTTATTTTGGAGAAGAGAAGACCAGGGAGAAGATTTGCTCCCCAGTCTATCCCAGTTTCACATGACCCTCAGGCCCCACCCCTGTCCCAGAGCTGGAGGGAACCCAGGCATCCAGCCTCCCAGCCCTGCCATGTTCTCACTGATGAGATGTCCTTTCATCCCTCCAAGTATGTGGCCTGCTATTTGGGTGCAGGTTAGCTGCACAGTGGGTAGCTGTATGTTTTGAATCTGTGACCACCCTGCTCAGCTCGGCCATGGGTAAGTTGGCCTGACTGGTCACGCAGCTCAGATATTCATCAAGAGATTCGTCATCCAGGCCCAAGTGCTGGTAGAAGCCAATTGTGGAGACCAGCAGAAACCGAATATTGCATTGCAGAGATGCTGGGGATAGGAAAAGCACTGGTGCCAACTGAGGCCAGGGCCATCAGCCAGGCCAGCTTCTTCAGTGTGGATCTTTTCTTCTCCAGGATTTCCTTGGAGAAGCTGGGCAGGGTCAGCAGAAACACCAGCCTCTGCAGAAAGGGAAGATCCTGTTCTAGTGTGCTCTTCAGTTGGTGGAAATCCCAGATCCCAGTTGGAGAGAAGAAAAACCTGTGAACTGGAGACCCCTAGGGCTTCCAGCCATGTCCTGAAGTCTTCCCGGATCATCTGGAGAACATCATCTTCATTGTAGGCTTCACCACAGCTGCAGCACCAGGAGGCGGAAGGTGCTCATGCCCCGCACAGGCACTGCTGCCCAGCGGCGCACAGCTCCAGCTAGAACTGCACATGGGGGTGAGGAGTGCAGCCAGGCCAGTCAAACTGTATTTTGTGGGGCTCTGCACAGTGTACGTGCAGCTCCCACACTCATGCACCATCAGGGAAAGCCCCATGTGATGGATCTGGCTGCTTTCATAGTTTCATAGTTGGTAGAGTCGGAAGGGACCTGAGGAGATAATCTAATCTGACCCCCTGCCGTGGCAGGAAAGAGTACGGGGGTCAAACAACCCTGGACAGATGTTTGTCCAGGCTTTTTTTAAAGACCCCCAGGGTAGGAGCCAGCACCACTTCTTTTGGATGTTGGTTCCAGGTCCTAGCCACCCTGAAGGTGAAATAGCGCCTCCTAATGTCTAGCCTGAAACTACTCTCCGCTAGCTTGTGGCCGTTGTTTCTTGTAAGTCCCAGGAGTGCTAGGGGGAACAGGGACTCTCCCAAAGCCTGCTCGTCCCCCTTGATAAGTTTATAGACTGCCACTAGAACCCCTCACAGTCTTCTCTTTTGGAAGCTGAACAGGTTCAGGTCTCTAAGCCTCTCCTCACAGGGCCTGTCCTGCTGCCCCCGATCATACGGGTAGCCCTCCTTTGGACCCTCTCCATGTTGGCCACATCCCTCCTGAAGTGCGGCACCCAGAACTGGACGCAGTACTCCAGGTGCTGCCTGACCAGTGTCGCATAGAGGGGGAGGATCACCTCCTTGGACCTGCTCGAGATGCATCTGTGGATGCACGACAAGGTACGGTTGGCCTTCCTGACCGCATCCCCGCTTTGTCGTCCCATGTTCATTGTGGCATCAATGATGACTCCAAGATCCTTTTCTGTCTCAATACTGGTGAGAAGGGAGTTCCCCAGCCTGTAGGTGTGCCGCTGGTTCTTCCTCCCCAGGTGCATTACTCTGAACCATTTGAAGACCTGCCACATGGCTCTAGGTTTGGGAGTCCATGAGAAGATCTATGTTTTGGATTTGTGATGATATCATCACTACCTTCAGGCAGGCCTGTGTGGCTGTATGGCTCAGGGAGTCATCATCCAGGCCCATGTGGTTGTGGAAGGCAATCATGGAGACCAGCAGGAGCTGGATATTGCATTGCAGAGGGATGCCAGGGACAGTGAACAGCACCAGCACCAACTGAGACCAGGGCTATGAGCCAAGTCAACCACTTCAGTTTGGTTAGCTTCTTCTCCAGGATTTCCCGGAAGAAGTTGGGTAGGATCAACAGAAACAGCAGCCTGTACAGATGGGAAAGATCCTGTTCTAGGGTGTCCTCCAGTTGGTGAAAATGGGAAGTGGGGAAAGGGGGCAGGGTGAAAGCAGGGGGTCTGGGAACCCGGACACCAGCTCTGAGACAAGAAAGAGGGCTGGAGGCTTAGGGCAGTGGGGCTAGGAACTAGGATGCCTGGGTTCTCTCCCAACTGGGAAATGAGTAAGTGGAGGTAGAACAAACTGGAGGAGGAGAGCAGTGGTTGGGGACCTGAATACCTGGATTCTCTCCCAGCTCTGGGAGCCAAGCCAGGTTAGGACAAGCTGGTTTGGGAGCCTGGACTCCTGGGCTTTCTCTCAGAGGGGATGGAACTGAGGCATTCAGGCTCAGAGCTACCCTTGAGGTCCCACTGCTCTCCCCTCCCCTGATGTCTTCCATGAGCCACAGCCCCAGTAATGATTCTCATCTCCCAAAGCTCTGGCACACACCCAGAGGGTGACGGCATAAAGCTCCTCTAGAAGCTGGGAGAGCTGGATGACAGTGATGATGAAAGAGCACCCTGCATTTGTTAGCATACCTATCAGAAGTGCTTCGAACCCAAACCCTCCAGGTACACAACCTGCCACCTGGGCCCAGGTTAGCTGTACAATGGGAAGCCGTATGCTTTGGCTTTGCGGTGATTCCTTCACTGCGCACAGAGGTAGGTTGGCCTGTCTGGCCATGCAGCTCAGGGACTCATCATCCAGGCCCAAGGTCTTGTAGAACCCAAATTGTGGATAGTAGCAGGAACTGGATATTGCAAGGCAGGGAGACACCAGAAACAGGAATGGCACCAGTGCCAGCTGAGGCCAGGGCTATGAGCTAGGTCAACTTCTTCAGTGCAGCTCTTTTCTTGTCCAGGATTTCCTTGGAGAAATTGGGCAGGCTGAGCAGAAACACCACCCTCTTCGAACAGGGAAGATCCTGTTCTAGGGTGTCCTCCGGTTGGTGGAAATCCAACTGGGCTATATCCCAGTTGGTGAGAAGAAAAACCTTTGGCCTGAAAACTCCTATTCCTTCCATTTCTGTCCTGCACTTGTCCTGGATCATCTGGAGAACATTGCCTTCATTATAGGCTTTGCCACAAGCTTTTCTTTCATTCTCTATGTCTATGTCCACTTTGGCCAGCGCAAAACAGAACTTCTTCTCCGTCCCCTGGACCTTCTAGACTAGGTCGGCATCACTAGATCAGAACTGCTCAGAGGCCACGATGATGAAGTCGTAGATGCTGGAGTTCAAGTCCCTCAGATAGATCTCTGGCTTGTAATTCATGGATCCAATGTCTGGCAGCTCATAGAATGTGACGCTGAGGTAGTGGAGACAGTGATAAGGTGTAGGTTTCATCATTGTTTCATTTACCCCAATTTCAGCCACGTCTTTTTCTCTAGGTCTCAGTCCCCGAATGGTATTGATGAAAGAGGATTTCCCAGCGCCTGTTTCCCCCGGGACAGCAATCCTCAGCTCAGCACTTTCCAGTGACTGAAGCTCCTCCCGTGCTTGACTGGCTGCTACTTGGTAATCCTGGGAGGAAAAGAACAAGGCAAATGACTCAAAGATTTTGAAAGCTGTGGCCAGCTCCTGCTCTGAGGTTAAACCTTGATATACATCCATGGCCTGATGGAAAGCTTTCAGTAGTGTCCATTTCTGAAAGGCATGGGGACAGAAGAGCTATAGCAGATGCATGTTTGGAGGCTGGCAAATAAAATACCAATCACATTACAATCTCTTCCCCCACCCCTCTCCCCCCAGTCCTGCCCCACCATGCACACAACAGGCTTGTGTTTCATGAACGGGTTTTCCAGGGTTCCTGGCACTGGTCAGGACACCTGGGTTCTTCCCCAGGGCCAGGTTGGGAGGAGGAGAACAAGAACACAATGCAGCCCACTCCACACAATGCACCCTCACCTCCCTCCCCGCTCAGATCTCCCCGTGGGTGCCCAGACACCTGGCTTTTATCCCTCACTCTGGGAAGGAAGTGGAGTCTGGTGGATTGGACCAGGGTGGCTGGGAGTCTAGTTATCTGGTCCCAGCGGGGAGGAGGCAGAGGGTTAGAGCACAGGAGCTGTGGACCAGGACTGCTGGGTTCTTAATGAACTCTGGGAGCAGGCTGGGGACTGATGGATATAAGTAGGGGGAGTTGGGGAGAAGAAAAGCCACGTAGGGCAGCTGTAGCCCAGCGGCACTGCTGCTGCCATGGGCTCACACAACATGTCTGGATCTCCAAGAAGCCTTTAACGACCCCACCTTGCTGGGTTCATTTGACCTCAGTACTTTTTGCTGCCATGGCAGGGGGTCAGAATTCATGATCTGCTCAGGTCCCTTCCAACCCTATGAAACTATGAAACTACTAAGTTAGAGACCCTAGTCAGGACCCTCCCCCCAGTACACGATCCACTCCCCTAACATCCCTCCAGTCACCCCCACCCTTCTTTTTCCTGCTATAGCCCCTTACAGCCAAGACTGGAGCCCTGAAGCGGGAGCTGAGATGCAGGACAGCTCAGGACACCCCAGACTGCCTGCCCCCTCCCATCACCACCATGCCCATTGTTTAGGCACCTACCTTATCTCCAGCCTCCGTTTCCCCATGGCTCTTACTTGCTTTGGATCAAAACTGGCAGTACCCCATGGCTGCAGCTGCTGGGGGAGCTGCAACAGGGAAAAAGTCAGTTCCAGGCAAATGCACCCAAAGCAAAGCATATATTTCCCCCAAATAAAAGAGGAACAGCCACTGGCAAGGAACCAGGGCTGAGATAAACCATTGCTTCACTGCAGCCTTGCTGCAAAGGGCAGGGAAGTGAAGACAGGGGGGAAACTTTTGTGGGGCACTGATACAGAGGGAAGAAGTAACTCAACACCTACCATATTGGAGGAGGAGGAGGAGGAAGGATTGGAAGAACAGGAATGGCTTCACCTGGAGAAGACCAGGGAGAAGATTTGTTCCCCAGTCAATCTAGTTTAGGGATTTGTTCCCCAGTACCCATTCCCCTCCCAGAGCTGGAGGGAACCCAGGCATCCAGGCTTGTAACCCACCCTGTTCTCACTCCCCCAGCCCCCACTCCCCTCCCAGAGCTAGAGACATGCCAGGTGAGTGGATTTACAATCCATGGCTCTCAGCCAACAGACCCCATACTGTTCCTGGAGCTCAGGGCAGAACCAAGGCTCCAGGCCCCTCCTCCCCTCCACACCCTCTCTCACCCACTACTCCCACATCTCAGTCCATAGCCAGGAACAGAACTCACATGTCCTGCGTGGCATCACGCATCTCAGAAATGGGATGCAGCATGTGCAGTGGTTCATCTGCTGCATGTCACAACTGCGGATTGAGCAAGTTCCTGGGCACATAATGCCCTGCAGTGAGACCAGGGGGCGGGGAACAGGGCAGATGGGCCGGGGTGGCCCAGCTTGAGCACTGCCACCCCTCCCTCTATCTCCACACCCACACATCCAGCCATACCCACAGCCTTCCACCCCTCCCTTGTCTCCATCCACCCACACATCCTTTCGCCTTTCAATCCACCCTTCTTCCATTAATCCCATTCCATCATTCCAGCCTTCCATCCATGCATTCCCCTTCTCACTGCTCCCATCCATCCATCTCACCTCAGCTGAGCACCACTAGTTAGTTTGGAGACCAACTGGCTTGGGGGACGGAGTGGGCAGGAGATTCTGTCAGCAACAATCTACTGCATGTGGTGCCAGGAAGGGTGGGCAGAAAGGAAGGGTTTTGTGGACTAAAGGAAGGGATGGGGGTGATGCTGCTAAAAGCTGATGAGTGGGTCTGTTAGGGTAATGAAATGGATTTTAGATGTTGGGGCTAGGATATGAAATCTGGGGGTGCTAAATGTAAAGCTGAATGAAGGTTTTTTTCCTGTGTCTCAGCAAAAAGCTGCTGGTCACAAGGCTGGATGCTATATGAAAAGTAACTAACTTTGTAAATGTTTAAGGAAGTGATTTTCTAAACAAGGTAGTGTTAGAGTCCATTATGTAAGAAGAACAAGATGCAACCCACCAGCTAGTATCAGGAGATAAGACAGAAGCCAAACCTTGGAGATGGTGCTGAAATCAGGAAAGAACAAGAAAGAACCAGCAAGTGACTGAGAGTGCCCGAGTTCATGGTCTTACATGTGCGCTTTTAGTAGAGGCGCATGTAAATGAAGGAAATGCATAAGCAATTCCATGTTAATGAAGTAAAGAGAGGTGGAGCTTGAGATGGGAGGAAAAATGGGTGGACCAGAGGTGGAACAAGGCAGGGTAAATGTAAATATGTATAAACCAAAGTGCATAAATATTGCAAAGAACTGTTGTTCAGGGCGGCTCCACGTATTCTATCAGTGAGGGAGCTGGCCCGAAGCTGTGTCCATTCTGAATATATTTCAAAGATTTCATAGACATTTGGGCTGGAAGGGACCCCGGAGGATCACCGAGTCCAGCCCCCTGCCCCAGGGGCAGGAAGTCTGCAGGGATCATAGGATCCCAGCAAACTAAACATCCAAAAGTGTTTTGAAGGCGTTCAAAGTGGGTGCTTGAACCACCTCTGGCGGCAGTCTATTCCAAACCTTGGGGGCTTGGACAGTAAAGGAGTTCTTCTTTATGTACAGCCTGAAACAGTCGCAGAAGAGTTTGTGACCGTTCGACCTTGTCATCCCTTGGGGCGCTCCAGTGAACAGATGTTTCCCCAGATCCTGCTGAGCACCCCTAATAAACTTATTCGCAGCCACCAGATCACCCCTGAGCCTGTGCTTTTCCAGGCTGAAGAGTCCCATAGCTCTCAGCCTGCCATCATAAAGTCTGTTATCCGGACCTCTGATCATATGCGTGGTTCTTCTCTGCACTCTGTCAAACTTCTCCACATCCTTTTTGAATTGTGGAGCCCAAAACTGGACGCAGTACTCCAGCTGAAGCCTCACCAAGGCTGGGTACAAGGGGAGATTGACGTCCCGGGATTTGCTTGAGAAGCATCGATGGATGCAAGCCCGCGTTTTCCTCGCCTTACAAGCTGCAGCATCACATTTAGGGCTCATGTTCATCTTGTGGTCAATCATGACCCCCAAGTCCCTTTCATGCATAGTGCTAACCAGCGTAGCACTGCCGAGCCTATAAGCATGCTGCAGGTTTTTCCTTCCAAGGTGAAGAACCTTGCATTTTTCGGTGTTAAACACCGTCAGGTTCTCATCCGCCCATTTCCTGAGCCTTTCAAGATCTGGCTGGATCACCCTCCTGTCCTCAGGTGTGGATGCTTTACCCCAGAGTTTGGTGTCATTGGCGAACTTGACCAGCCCACTTCTGACACCATGGTCTACCTTATTAATGAAGATGTTAAAAAGTAAGGGCCCCAGGACAGAGCCCTGAGGGACCCCACTGGTTACTGGGCACCACGACGATTGACTTCCATCAACCACCACCCTCTGGTTCCTGCCATGGAGCTAATTCCCCAGCCAGCGGATCGTGGTGAGGTTGAGGCCGCAGTTAGCCAGGTTTGCCAAGAGGTGATCATGGGATACCGGACTGAAGGCTTTTTAAAAGTCAAGATATACAACATCAATCTCTTCCCCCTTGTCCAGGTGACAGGTCAACTGGTCACCTGGTCATAAATGGAAATGAGATTGGTCAAGCAAGACCTACCCACAACAAACCCATGCTGGGTATCCCTCAGGATATTGCTGTCAGCTAGCCTGTATAGGATGGCCTCTTTGATAATCTTTTACAAGACCTTGCCCAGGATAAAGGACAGTTTGGTGTGTCTGTAGCTTGCTGGATCGACTTTCCACCCTTTTTTGAAGATAGGCACCACATTGGCCTTCTTCCGATTGTTGGGCACTTCACCAGAGCACCAAGAGTGCTCAAAGATCCGTGCCAGGGGTTGAGCTATGATTCCTGCCAGCTCTTTGAGTACCCTTGGGTGTAAATGGTCAGGACCGGCTGACTTGAAGGTATCCATCCTCTCAAGGTGTTCCTTTACAAGGTCAGCTTTGATGGATGGTAAGTAATCTCCCTCACTCGGGCCTCCCTGTCTCGCAGTGGGCAGGGTTGTCCCATGGGACTGGTGAAAAACTGATGCACAGTACCCATTTAGTACCCAAAAAGCTGTTGCGAGCAATGTGTGCTGTGTTTGCTCCCTGCTCTGCTCTGGCTAATGAGCAACAGGATCCATGGGCAATTGGACCATTGTCTTTCTAGTTGTTGGGTGCTGCATGGAGTCGGGGTCTAACAGGGTCCATTAGATTCATGGAGAAGAACAAGTCAGCTGACACCTGGAGATGACTCCATCATGAATCCCTCACCTCTGCTGAGACCACAGTTGGTACAATCCATTTTTGACCTCTGAGGATCTGTCCTTGTCCAAACCCCCTCACAACAACCATCTAAAACATGAAAAAAATCACCCAGAGACTGGGCTGAGTAGCCAGGTATCAGATCACCTGTAGCACAACTTCACTGATCCCTGGAAGCAACAGGGCTGATGAGACAAGGGTCTCCCCATATTACACCTCCCTCCACCCTTCCACTCCAAGTTGCCTTCTTGCAGATGTGGGCACCTTTCAGTAGGAGAAGAGTTTCCACCATGCTTTGAAAGGGACAATTGATGAAGCCAGGCTGAAAGAACTAGGGTCACTGAATGTGGAGAAGAGAAGAGAAGACTGAGGTGGGGATTGGATTGCGGTCTTCCAATCCCTGAAAGGCAATGACAGAGAGGATGGAGATGGGCTTTTCTCTATGACCATAGGGGACAGGACTTGGAGCAACAGGGCTTCAAGCTGCAGCAGGGGAAACTGAGGCAGGAGATGGGAAGGAACTCCCTGAAGTGGACCAGATTACCTAGAGATGTGGTGGAATCTGCATCCTTAGAGATCTTGATGAGCAGGTTGGATGGACACATGGCTGGGATTGTTGAGTTAGGGGTGATCCTGCTGTGAGCAAGGGGCTGCACTAGATGTAACCTCATAAGGTTCCTTGTAGCTCAGATTTCCCATGATCCTATGGTCTGTTACATTGCTGAGACCCATGTGACTGAGCAACATATGGCCAAGACCATGGCATGGAGATTCTCTCTCACTTCCCCACTTGCATCATCTCCTCCCTCTTTTCCTTGGTGTCTCCTAAAACTCTTCTGCTCAGAGAAGAAGAGGAAGCCTGATTTGGCTTCTGACTAATGCTGGAGGGACCTGGATGCTTGGGTTCCTCCCTGAGTCTGCTCCAGACACCAATAAGCAATCACCACGGGTAATGGGAATTCCCTGCGTTTTCCCTAAAACTGAAAAAGGGGAAGTGACTCCTTGGCTGCTGAGACTTGGATGGTGTTGGGGGATTGGCCCAACTGGGTTGTAATGGGAGCACGGATGACCCTACCCAGCCAACTGGGAGGCTGAGGGGTGTGGCTATCTGGACTCATCCCAGCTGGCCAATGATTTAGGGCTGATAAGAGGCAAGGACTGTGAGTCATTGGGATCCAGGCATCCCCATCCCCATAACTATGGATTCCCTGCACCTTCCTTATTGTCTTAGCCACTTGGTTGCATGAACAGACATCCATCAGAAACTCACTGTTATTGACTGCTTTTATTCCATCAACAGTTAACAAGACTTAATGGATCCCAAACCCATCTCAAGGAAAAAGGAAACAAGGCTTCCAAAGAGGCTTCTCCACAAAGTTCCTTTGCCTGGTAGAATACACCTCTGATGGGGCTGATCCCAGGATGGGTCATTACATGAGAAACCATTGGCCAGTAAAGCCCATGAAATATGCAAGCAAATGCACCACGAGTAGCTAATTTTGAGGGACAGTTGCAGGTCATATGTCAGGAAATATGGAAATCACTTCACCTAATACAGAACATGGGGGTCTCATCAAACTAGTGAACAAAACATTGGAATAACATCAAAGGGGCATATGTAGAGGCTGGAAGTAGCTTGAAAGGGCTGGGGCTGGAAGAAACATCCAATAGTAGTAAGAAATTCCATCAGCATTCAGATGGAGCCCATTGGTCAACTGAAAAGGTTCAACACCAAAGTTTCTTCCTGGAAAAGCAAGGATGAGACCTAGGACAATTCCTACCAGGCCACTGTTACTATCTCCATGGAGATGAAGCTGCAGGAGAAGGTCTATTGGTTGACAACTTCTCTTCCTACTCCAGAGATAGTGGGAATGGGAGAGGCCTGGAGGAGGAGTCTATAAGGCCTGGGAGTCTGACTTCATGGTGGACTGAGTCTGGACAGCCACTATGGGGGCATCCTCAGTGAAGGCCTTCTCAAAGGCCAAGAACAGGGAGTGTCGTAGCTTCTCTTTGAAGTCATGAGCCATGAAAACGTAGAGGATGGGGTTGAGGCAGCTGTTGACGAAGGCCAGGCTGGAAACCAATGGCATGCCGATGTGGACGGCTGTCCTAAACTTAGGCAGGTCATCCATCTCAAGGAAGGAGAAGACATGTAAGGGGAACCAGCAGAGGAAGAAGACCACGATCACCACAGCAATGATCTTGAAGGGCTTGCTGGAGAGTGCCAGTTGGCTGGTGAGGAGCTTGACCACGATGACCCCGTAGCAGATGACAATGATGTAGAAGGGGATGATGAAGCTAAAGATGAAGCGGCTGATGACTGTGGCTCGGCTGTTGGAGGTGCTCACCCACTTCCACTCCTCCTCCGTGGCCTCCTCACCAGTTGTGCCAAACTCCTTATAGCAGTAGGTGACATTCTTGGAGTCATCGTAATCTATCTCCCGGAAGTACCAGTAGGGAATGCAAAGGATCAAGGACAGGATCCAGATGCCCAAGGCCACAAGTGAGGCTAGGCGGGGCTGACGATGGTTCTGTGTCCACACAGGAGACACCACGCAGACACAACGGTCCAGGCTGATGACCGTGAGGAAGAAGACACTGGCATAAAGGTTGAGGGAAGCCAATCCCCCGTTGAGTTTGCAGAGGGCTCTCCCAAATGGCCAGTGGAAGTTCATAGCTATGCTGGTGATGTTCAAGGGGAGGAAGAAGGTGAAGATAAAATCCGCGATGGCCAAGTTGAGGAACCACACAGTGTTGACTGTTCGCTTCATGTGGAAGCCTGTGACCCAAATCACCAGCCCATTTCCCGTCACACCCAGCAGGAAGGCAATGCTGTAGATGATCATGCTGAAGATATGAATGCCCCTCGTAAGCTTGTCATGGTTGCCAGTGCCTGGGGAGCTTGTAGGGCTTGAGGTCTCCATGCCGGTGGGAGCTGTCCCTGGCTCTGTCCTCACCTGAAGAAGACGGATTGTTCACCACATGTCTCCAGGCCCCAAGGGGGCATCATAGAAATTTGGGGATAGTAGGTCCCTCAGGGGGGCCCAGCCCCCTGCTCCAGGAAGGCACAGCCCCCTAGTCCAGCCCCCTAGTGCAGCCCCCTGCTCCAGCCCCCTGCTCCAGGAAGGCACAGTACCTTCTGAAGCAAACCAGACAGCAGGGTGGCCAGCCTAAGGATCCATTTCTCACTCAGTGATCATACCCATTGCCAAGCCATGAACACCACTGTTGGACTTGCCCTTGGTCAAGCTGGGGGCTGAGGCCTCCACCCAGGTCCTGCCCCTGCCAGGCCAGGAAGGCACACGTTCAAATCCCCTCCAGGGATCCATGTTCTCCACTCCAAAGGCAAGTGAAGGCCTCCCAGGTCCATGGGGGTCCAACCCATCAAGGTGTCAGACTGAGCAGAGGGGCAAGACCCTCTAGCCAGGAGCCTCCAGGTTTTCTATGTCCATTGGCTATGGGAAAACAGGACACCTGGGTTCTCAGCCCTTTGTACTGAGCTTGAGAGATGGTTGCTTGATCCTTCCATGCCTGCGGGTCACAATATCTTCAGCCCCATCCTCCATACCTCAGCAAGTAACTTGAGTATGGGACATCTGAGATCTGCATCCAGGTGCAGGCCCAGGTGAAGGGGGAGGGTTGGGTGCCAGGACACTTGGGTTCTCCCCTTGCTCGGGGTGGGGTGTGAGAACTGGCAGTTAGAAAGCAGCTGTGGTGTGAAGGGGGAGAGGCAGAGGAGGGGAAGTAGGGGCCAGCTCAGCCCAACCAGCCAGCAGTTCCTCTTTTGCGAAGGAGGCAACGTGAATAGCTTTACCTTTTCAGCCACGGCCCCATGAGAATAGGACCCAGGTGTCTGTGCTGCCTCACTCTAGGGAGCACTCACCAAGCCCTATTCACTTCCCAGAGCTGAGGGAGAACCCAGGCATCCAGGATCCTAGCCCCACTCTGCTTTGCCCAAACAGGTGCCACTCCCCTGCCCAATCTCAGAGAGAACCCAGGTGTCCGAGCACCGTGCTCTACCTCACCAGACCTCTGCCCTCCCAGAGCTGGTATAGGACCCAGGGGTTCCTATCCCACCAGTCTCATGCCCTATAAGGCCTGCCCCCCATACCTTCTCCCCCCTCTGAGCTGTCATAGGACCCAGGTCTCTGGCACCTTTAGCCCATGGAGTCCCTATTCCCTGACCTGATGTAGGAGAGAACCCAGGTGTCCTGGATCCCTGCTCTCTCCCCCCAGTCCCCACACCCCTCCCAGAGCTGGAGACAACCCAGGCTTCCAGGCTCCCAGGCTCCCCTTGCTCACACTCCGCAGCCCGCCCCCCACAAGGGAAAACCCAGGTGTCCAGGCTCCCAGCCCCACTTCCTCTAACCCCCCAGCCCTCACTCCCCTCCCAGAGTGGGGAGAGAACCCCGGTGTCCAGAGCCCCCTTGCCCTCAGCCATTACCTACTAGGTGCCCCTGGTCCTCTCTGCTCGCACTGGGCTCTGAGTTCCTGGGAGGCTGAAGATTGGCCAACACAGGAAGAACAGTTTTATTTTTCCACTCCACAGCCCCTTGAGACAGGAAACAGGAGTGAAGTAACCCAAGAGGCACACAGCTGGGGATTGTAACCCAGCAGGCAGGGGCAGGGGCTGGGAGCCCGACGCCTGGTTTCTGCCCCAATTCTGGAAGGTAAGTGGGGTCCTGGGTAACAGCAGTGAGACTGGAAGCCTGGATGCCTGGGTTCTTTGGGAGCAGAGTAGGGTCAGGGGGAGGTTGTGAGAGCTGAGGGGGCTGGGAGCCTGGACGCCTGGGTTCTCTGGGAGGGGAATGAGGGCCAGGGGCTGGAGGGAATGCAGGCGCCAGGAGTCCCTCCCAATCTTCTTAGGCAGCTAGTCAGGGTGGGTGAGCCCGGAGGCTTGGGTTCCCTTCAGCAGCCCGGAAGGTACCTCAAGCCTGACTCCAGGCTTCCAGAAAAGGTGGGATGCCTGGCAGGCTGTTGTCTCTCCTCCCCAAGGATTCTGGGTGTGTGGGAACGGAGCTGGGCACCTGCTGGAGGTCCAGGAAGGCTGGAGATGGGGTGCTCAATGAGGGTGGAGGTAGAAAGGGCGAAGCCACAGTGGCTCCTACCCTGCCCCAGGGAAGAAGAAGATATTTTGGAGACTCTGAGCATGGTGTGAAGGGAGTGTGCCTGACTGGCAGGGGATGAACATGACCAGAGACATCCACCAGCCCAGTGGGGAGAGGTGTAAGGCAGGGCGGATGGCCAATAGGGCGTGTTTGGTACCGCCCCACCAGTTTCAACACACAAAAACTGCATCAGCTAAACAATTAAATAAAAGTAATAGTATCGTTAATTGGAAGGATCCAAAACAGCACCAGTGGAATTAACAATGTAAACACAAGTGATCGTATTTATTTCTTGCCTACATCTGTTTGTAACATAATCAATGATTATACTCGCCCACTACGCATACACAACAACAAGTTGTGTATGTGCAGTAAGCACCTTGGGGTGAGCTCCTTACTGCCCAAGTGGCACATGAGCAGTAGAAACACCTGAACAGTTTGAATGGATGGCAATAACCACTTGTTTAAGCAGGCAGTGGGGTGCCTGTTCTGATGCCCCGGCCTGGGCAAAGACCAGTTTCCCAGGAACCCATGGGAAACCACAACCCTGCCCGGAGGGGAAAGGGTGGGGCCTGACGCCCTCAGTCATCCAATGCTAGTCTTCAGCTCGCTTTCCTTCTGGAGCCTGTGAGGTGAGTGGTGCTTGCAGGGGCCTGGGCACAGGGCGGGAAGCGGGGCAGGAGACGAAGCTGGCTGGGTGCTGAGGGCATGGAGAAGTTTGCAACTGGCTGGGCACTCTGGCTGGGAGCCAGGAAGCTGGGGGGAGGTTATGGTTTTGAGAAACATAAACAACCTATGTTGTGCTTTATAGCATTGTTGTCATAACCAAACAAAAACTGAACAGATAAAATAAAATTTTAAAAGATGTGAAACTGGATGATACAGTGTGATGGTCCACCTGCCCCACAGTTCACCAGTCGCACCTGAGGCAGAGTCTGCTCCAAGCCCACAGCCCCCGGCCCGGGGAGAGAACCCAGGTGTCCGGGCTCCTGCTCTCCCTGATCCACCCACACCCCACTCCCCTCAGCCTGCAGATAGCACCCAGGCAACCAAGCTCCCAGCTCTCACCCCCAGCCACCACTTGCTCTGCAGGGCAGGGAGAGATCTCCTCCGTCCATCCATCCTACACCTTCCATCCATCTCCTCACATCCCTCCTCTATCCATCCATGCATCTCTCCATGGATCTTGCTATATCCCCCATTTATCCATCAGTCCATCCCCACACACCCTGCCCATCCATCTATGACCATGGATGGATGGATGGATGGATGCACGGATGAATGGATGGGTGGATGGATGGATATCTCCCTTGTGCTTCTTCTATCCATCCATTCATGCATCCATACTTACACCCTCTATCCATCCATCTAACCATCTGTCTGTATATACGCTGATATCTACACATTCCTCCATCCCACACCCTTTCTACCCATCTATCCCCATGTACCTTTCTATCCCTTCACCCCTTCCCATACATTCCCTCCATCCACTCATCCCAACATACACCAACATCTATCCATCCTTCCACCTCAAACCCTCTGTAACTGTGAGCGTGATACTACTCGCGCTCTCACCTGAATAGTGGGTACCCAGTAGCCAGTGGCCCCGCTCAGCTCCCTGGGTAGCTGCTGCAGGGTCCCCAAGCGGAGAGCCTCCCCTTACAATTAAACAACCTTGCAGACTGTTATAAAACTATTTACAGGATTCAACTATTTACAAGGTAACATATAACCAATACAATAGAACAAATGTTACACTGCACGACCTGGTGATGGTGGCTTGAGGGTTAATGCTTCTTGGATAGACTTTACACTAGACAAAGGTATGCAAATTACCCATGATAAATAAGGAACCAATATATAAATACATTGATGCTCCAAGTAATAAACCATCAATAACTTATTTACACAGTCTATAACTCGTACAGTGAGTGCTGAGGACCCCATGTGCACTGCTCCTGGTGGGGCGACTCAGGGACTAGGACTGTCTGTGTCCCTGCACAGGATCTGAAGGTGGTCCCTGGTGCTGGTGATCCTCGCACAAGCTCCGGGAGTGTTGGTGCAGCAGGCGGTGGCTCCTCCCCAGCAGTCCCTGCAAGGGAGCTGATTCCTGCCCAGACCCCGGTCCTGGCTCAGCAGGGAGCAGTGTCTGGGTTGCAGGTTGTAACAGTTTCCCCTGCCCAGCACAGCCTCACAGCACCCAGGAAATGCAGCCCCTTCCCAGTGCCTTCCCACTCACAGGGGAAAAACCTGGGCAGTCTCCAGCCTCTTGCCCTGGCCCTGCATCCCTCTCCCCTGCTGCACTCACCCAGCCACACAGGGGCTTGCAGGAGGGTTTTCCCAGGCTTGGAGTCTCCTCACAGGCAGCTCCTCTCTTGTCCTGCCCCGGTGCGGCTCCGAGGAGAAGGGAGGGAGAACAGGACACAGTGCAGCGCTCTTCTCCAATGCTTCTTGCTGCTACTTCTGCAGGACTCTGCCAGGAGCTCTCGGAGGGATGGCCGTGGGGAGATCCTTTCCCTGGTCTCCAGCCTGTCTCTCACCGCCCCTCTCTCCTTCGTTCTCTTCCCGGGAAAACTGCTCCCCTCTTTTAACCAAGGCTCTCAGCCAATCCCAGGCCAGGGCTCTTCTTGGCCTGTTGCTACTGTCTCTCATTCTAACCCTGCTGGGGTTACATCACCCTTCCCACTTCCAAGAGAGTTACCTTCAAAGCGGCTTCAGTCGCCACCAGGGCAAACGGTATCCCTACTGGGGCAAACTCTGTCTCTTCGTGCTCTGTCTCTTTGGTGTCCCTCTGCAGGGCAGCCCTTCCTATTCCTTCAGGTGGGTCCATTTTTAATGCTGCTGCCCCTCTACCTATCCATCCCTATATAGTTTCTCCATCTATCTATCCCCAAATACACCCACATACCTTTCTATCTCTGCATTCCTTCCCACTCATACCCTCCATCCATCCATGCCCCCATACCCCATCCATCTCTCCATCCATCTACCCATCCTCACATACACGTATATCAATCTACCCATCCATTTGCACATCCTCTCTATCTATAACCTCATCCCTAAATACCACATTTAGCCATATACAGCCAAGTACCTGTCTATCTACCCATCCCTTTCCACATTTCCTCCATCCATCTACCCACCATCCATCCCCAGATACTCCCCTCCATCCATCCACCAACCCCACACTTCATCCATCCCCATATACACCCACCTACCCATTTATCCTCAGACTTTCCATCCATCCATCCATCCATCCATCCAACCTTGACCCACCCACAGTCCATTCATCCACCAATACTCCATCCTAGTTTCATCTGCTCCCACTGCAAAAGTCTCCCAAACCCCACCCAGAAGCTGACACTTGCTCACCTACACCATAGAGCTGCTGGAAACGTGAGGAAGACAAGGATGCAAAAGGACCTTCTGGCCTCTGGCCTAAGCTACTCCAAGCTGGGTGGACCTGAGTGGTGCATAGGGACCAGGGACTTTTATAACCCTGAGGGTAGTGGGAGGGGGAAAGGGGAGAGGTTGGAGGTGGCCTAGTTTCCTGTCATGAACCAAGTTGGGGAGGGGAGAGGAGAGGAGGTCCTTATTGGTGGGGAGATGCTTCTGGGGCAGGAAGTGGGCAGGGAGTGGCAAGAACTCTGGAGCGCAGAGGAAACCACCTTGCTAACCACATGCACTGTGGCTTTGCTTAGGGGGCAAAAGAAACAGGCATCCAGGCTCTCAGCTCATGGCCAAGCCCTGTTGCTCTTTGGTGGCCACAGACAAGAGCACCACGCACGTGAGCCCCTGTGGAGCCTGGGCATGCCATGACCTGGTCTGAGTGTGTGGGGAAATCACCCATGACGGGGAGATCCCTTCCAGCTCCAGTGTCCCCATGATCCTGTGGGTCCCTGGTAGATCTCTTCTGGCCCCTGTCACCATGATCCTCGTAGATCCCTGTGATACCCCCTCCAGCCTCATGGTCATCATGATCCTGGGAGATCCCTGGTGCGTTTCTTCCAACTCCTCTGTCCCCATGATCCTGGTAGATCCCTGTGATATCCCTTTCAGCCTGTCAGTTCTCATGATCCCCGTAGATTCCTAGGATATGGGATATACCTTCCACCCTCATTGTCTCCATGATCCTGTGGATCCCTGTGATATTCCTTCCAGCCCAGCAGTCCCCATGATGCTGGGAGATCCCTGCTGGACCCCTTCAAGCGCCACTGTTCCCACAATCCGGGGAGATCCCTTCAAACACCATGATCCTAATAAATCTCCAGTGGGTCCTTTCCAGCCCTGCTGTCCCAGTGCTCCTGGGATCCAGCTGCTTTGGATGCTGCCTTCAGCACCATGGACACAGCCACTGGACAAGGCCAGGGCAGATGGACAGGGGCTGGAGGTCCTCGAGCAGGGCCGGGGACGTTGGGGCAGCACTTATGACCTACCAGCTGCCAGCACAGGGAGAGAACCCAGGATTCCCGGCTCCCAGGAGCCCTGCATCCCCCCTGCCCCAGTCCCCAGTCCCTCCCACAACTGGAGAGAACCCAGGAGCCCGGGCTCCCGGACCCCTCCCTACCAAACCGCCAGGGCCCATTTCCCTCCTAAGGCTGGGATAGAGGCCGGGTGTCTGGGCTCCTCGCCCCCCATCTCT
Organism: Alligator mississippiensis; assembly: GCF_030867095.1. Taxonomy (NCBI): domain Eukaryota; kingdom Metazoa; phylum Chordata; order Crocodylia; family Alligatoridae; genus Alligator; species Alligator mississippiensis. The sequence goes on from NC_081838.1 coordinate 29,802,741, forward strand.
TTCCCTTTCCCAATCAGGGAGAGATGGGAGGGGGGGGGCGCAGAACAGTGGAGACCGGGTGCCCGGTAGGGGGAATCCGTCCACCCCGAGGTGCCCAAGCAGTATTCCCCGGGGCAGCCACTAGGGGACAGCAGAAGGCCACGCTTAAGACAAGCTGCTGCCTTTCACAGCTACTGGCCTGGAAAAGAGCCCAGGGGTCCGAGGCAGGGAGGAGGGCGGTATGGACCCAGGCAATCTGAAAGGCTGGGGGAGGAAGGGAGGGACGCAGGCATCCTGGGTGGGGGGAGGAAGGGGAAGGAAGCAGGCATCCTGCCTCCCAGCCTCACCGCGCTTCCTAGCCTAGAGCTGGAGGCAGAACCCAGGGGTCCTGGCTCCCAACCTCGCCTCCAACCCCTCTCCCCATGAACCCAGAAATTCCCACTCCACTCAGGAGAACCCAAGGGTCCTGGGAGATTTCCCCCCAGCCCCCACTTCCCAGAAGTGACACCAACCCAGTAGTCCCGAGTCTCAAGCCCCTTCCTCTGATCCACTAGATCCCATCTCTCTCCCAAACCTGGGAGAGAACCAAGGTGTCTGGGCTCCCAGGCCCCCCTGCTGCAACCCCCACACCCCACACTGAACTCCCAGAGCTGGAGAGATGCCAGGTGTCTGGGTCTGAGCTTTCCAACCCTAGCTCCATAAACACCAATACCATTTCTCCATATCTCTGGGAGGGGACTGGGAGCTGGGACCTGGGGCTGCTGGCAGGCCAGATACCTGGGCTTTCCCCACAGTCCAGGGGGAAAGTGTGGGGCTTGGGGTATTAAAACATGGGTGCCTGAAGCCTAGACATTTGGGTTTAATCCCAGCTCTGGGAGAGAAGTGAGGCATGTGGGGCTGGAGGAGGGGGCTAAGATGCCCAAGTTTTCTCCCCAGCTACAGGAGAGGAGAAGGCACTGGTGGATTACAGTATGGGAAGTTGGGATCCCAGACACCTGGGTTCTCTATCCAGCTCTTGGGGAGGAGTGTGGATGGGGAGGAGGGGGGGTTGGAGAAAGGGGATTTGGGAGCTCGGATGCCTGGGTTCTATGTCCAGGTGTGGAGGGGGAGTGGGGTCTTGGGGGCCAGGATCCTGGGTGGATATAGGGTTTTGATGCTTCTTCAAGCCCCTTTTACCATATGTAAAAACACAATGCATCTTTTCCTCCAATTAAAGAGCATTTCAAACTCTACTGAGATTTCCAGAGCCTGGCCCTGCCTCAGTCCAGTTTTGTTTTAAAAAAAAAACTACCACAGACCTTGCTGGAATGGGCACAACTTCACTAGCTTCGTATATGAAAGGCTTAAAAAAAACCCAATGACTACCTGGGCCAAAATAGTCCAGAGAAATCATTTTGTTTACCCAAAAGTTAGTTTAATTAAATGTCTGTCACTTAGTCAGAAATCAGGAAAACAAAGCCTCGCCTTCTTGACAATGCCTCCAATATGTCACTGTCCATCATCACCATGCCTGCATCAGATAGGTCCACCCCTGCATCAAAGTATTTAGGTACAAGTAAAAACAGGTATGAAGGGCTACGGAATAGAAGAGAGACATTACTGGAAGTGGCCAACAGAGAGCAACAGGGCAGAAGAATGAAGAGCATGATTAGTGGAACATCAAGATTATTCAAAGGGTGGGGGTGGCATTAACACCTACAGAACAAAAGTATTAGCAGGGATTGGGTAAGCTATAATAAAACGGGAAATCAGTAGACCCCCCTCAGTCTAAAAAACAAGTTCTTGTTGTCTTTTACTTGGGTTGCCATCCTCAGCTCCATGGTAGCTTTGGCCCGTCTAACTGCCTCCCTACAAGCGCGAGCATTGGAGGTATATTCGTCTTTGGTGATCTCACCCTGTTTCCACTTTTTATGTGCTCCCCTTTTGGCCCTTAGGCTGCCCTGGATTTCTCTGGTCAGCCAGGGAAGCCTCCTGGCCCCTTTCCCTCTTTTGCCTCGCTCGGGGATCGTCTTGCTTTGTGCCCGAAGGATCGTTTCCTTTAGGCACAGCCACCCTTCTTGGGCTCCCATCCCATCAAAACTCCTACTCTGCAGTGCTTCCTTGACTAATCGCCTGAGTGCAATGAGATCAGCTTTCCTAAAGTCTAGCACTTTCACCCTACTAGTTACCTTACCCACTCGACGTCTTATGGTTTATTCAATTATTAGGTGATCACTGTCCCCCAGATGGCTACCGATCTGGAGGTCCCCTACCATGTCATCCCCCGTTGCCAATACCAGGTCCAGTATGGCATTCCCCCTAGTGGGACCGTGCACCTCCTGTGTCAGGTGGAGGTCCTGTACACAGGTTAGAAACCTGCGTGAGCGATGGGACTTTGCTGTCTGCGTCTCCCAGAAGATGTCCGGGTAGTTTAGGTCCCCCATGACTACAGCCTCTTTAGCTTTTATGGTCTCCGAGAGTTGCCTCAGGAATCCCGAATCTCTTTCTTCCCCTTGATGTGGGGGTCTGTAGCAGACCCCTACCACCAAATCCCTTTCTCTCTGCCCCCCACGTAGCCTAACCCACAATCCTTCTACTTCCTCAACCTCGGATTCTGTCTTGATGAGGGTTGATGTATATTGCTCACTGACATAGAGCGCAACCCCTCCCCCTTTCTTCCCCACCCTGTCCTTTCTGTACAATCCATAGCCCTCAATATGTACCGCCCAGTCATGGGATGAATCCCACCAGGTTTCCGGTAGCCCCACTAAGTCATAGATGTTTTGTGCAAGCAGGAGCACTAGTTCACCCACTCGCCGTGGGTGGCCCAGCTTGAGCACTGCCACCCCTGCCTCTATCTCCACACCCACACATCCAGCCATACCCACAGCCTTCCACCCCTCCCTTGTCTCCATCCACCCACACACCCTTTCGCCTTTCAATCCACCCTTCTTCCTTTAATCCCATTCCATCATTCCAGCCTTCCATTCATGCATTCCCCTTCTCACTGCTCCCATCCGTCCATCTCACCTCAGCTGAGCACCACTAGTTAGTTTGGAGACCAACTGGCTTGGGGGACGGAGTGGGCAGGAGATTCTGTCAGCAACAATCTACTGCATGTGGTGCCAGGAAGGGTGGGCAGAAAGGAAGGGTTTTGTGGACTAAAGGAAGGGATGGGGGTGATGCTGCTAAAAGCTGATGAGTGGGTCTGTTAGGGTAATGAAATGGATTTTAGATGTTGGGGCTAGGATATGAAATCTGGGGGTGCTAAATGTAAAGCTGAATGAAGGTTTTTTTCCTGTGTCTCAGCAAAAAGCTGCTGGTCACAAGGCTGGATGCTATATGAAAAGTAACTAACTTTGTAAATGTTTAAGGAAGTGATTTTCTAAACAAGGTAGTGTTAGAGTCCATTATGTAAGAAGAACAAGATGCAACCCACCAGCTAGTATCAGGAGATAAGACAGAAGCCAAACCTTGGAGATGGTGCTGAAATCAGGAAAGAACAAGAAAGAACCAGCAAGTGACTGAGAGTGCCCGAGTTCATGGTCTTACATGTGCGCTTTTAGTAGAGGCGCATGTAAATGAAGGAAATGCATAAGCAATTCCATGTTAATGAAGTAAAGAGAGGTGGAGCTTGAGATGGGAGGAAAAATGGGTGGACCAGAGGTGGAACAAGGCAGGGTAAATGTAAATATGTATAAACCAAAGTGCATAAATATTGCAAAGAACTGTTGTTCAGGGCGGCTCCACGTATTCTATCAGTGAGGGAGCTGGCCCGAAGCTGTGTCCATTCTGAATATATTTCAAAGATTTCATAGACATTTGGGCTGGAAGGGACCCCGGAGGATCACCGAGTCCAGCCCCCTGCCCCAGGGGCAGGAAGTCTGCAGGGATCATAGGATCCCAGCAAACTAAACATCCAAAAGTGTTTTGAAGGCGTTCAAAGTGGGTGCTTGAACCACCTCTGGCGGCAGTCTATTCCAAACCTTGGGGGCTTGGACAGTAAAGGAGTTCTTCTTTATGTACAGCCTGAAACAGTCGCAGAAGAGTTTGTGACCGTTCGACCTTGTCATCCCTTGGGGCGCTCCAGTGAACAGATGTTTCCCCAGATCCTGCTGAGCACCCCTAATAAACTTATTCGCAGCCACCAGATCACCCCTGAGCCTGTGCTTTTCCAGGCTGAAGAGTCCCATAGCTCTCAGCCTGCCATCATAAAGTCTGTTATCCGGACCTCTGATCATGCGCGTGGTTCTTCTCTGCACTCTGTCAAACTTCTCCACATCCTTTTTGAATTGTGGAGCCCAAAACTGGACGCAGTACTCCAGCTGAAGCCTCACCAAGGCTGGGTACAAGGGGAGATTGACGTCCCGGGATTTGCTTGAGAAGCATCGATGGATGCAAGCCCGCGTTTTCCTCGCCTTACAAGCTGCAGCATCACATTTAGGGCTCATGTTCATCTTGTGGTCAATCATGACCCCCAAGTCCCTTTCATGCATAGTGCTAACCAGCGTAGCACTGCCGAGCCTAGAAAAATGCTGCAGGTTTTTCCTTCCAAGGTGAAGAACCTTGCATTTTTCGGTGTTAAACACCGTCAGGTTCTCATCCGCCCATTTCCTGAGCCTTTCAAGATCTGGCTGGATCACCCTCCTGTCCTCAGGTGTGGATGCTTTACCCCAGAGTTTGGTGTCATTGGCGAACTTGACCAGCCCACTTCTGACACCATGGTCTACCTTATTAATGAAGATGTTAAAAAGTAAGGGCCCCAGGACAGAGCCCTGAGGGACCCCACTGGTTACTGGGCACCACGACGATTGACTTCCATCAACCACCACCCTCTGGTTCCTGCCATGGAGCTAATTCCCCAGCCAGCGGATCGTGGTGAGGTTGAGGCCGCAGTTAGCCAGGTTTGCCAAGAGGTGATCATGGGATACCGGACTGAAGGCTTTTTAAAAGTCAAGATATACAACATCAATCTCTTCCCCCTTGTCCAGGTGACAGGTCAACTGGTCACCTGGTCATAAATGGAAATGAGATTGGTCAAGCAAGACCTACCCACAACAAACCCATGCTGGGTATCCCTCAGGATATTGCTGTCAGCTAGCCTGTATAGGATGGCCTCTTTGATAATCTTTTACAAGACCTTGCCCAGGATAAAGGACAGTTTGGTGTGTCTGTAGCTTGCTGGATCGACTTTCCACCCTTTTTTGAAGATAGGCACCACATTGGCCTTCTTCCGATTGTTGGGCACTTCACCAGAGCACCAAGAGTGCTCAAAGATCCGTGCCAGGGGTTGAGCTATGATTCCTGCCAGCTCTTTGAGTACCCTTGGGTGTAAATGGTCAGGACCGGCTGACTTGAAGGTATCCATCCTCTCAAGGTGTTCCTTTACAAGGTCAGCTTTGATGGATGGTAAGTAATCTCCCTCACTCGGGCCTCCCTGTCTCGCAGTGGGCAGGGTTGTCCCATGGGACTGGTGAAAAACTGATGCACAGTACCCATTTAGTACCCAAAAAGCTGTTGCGAGCAATGTGTGCTGTGTTTGCTCCCTGCTCTGCTCTGGCTAATGAGCAACAGGATCCATGGGCAATTGGACCATTGTCTTTCTAGTTGTTGGGTGCTGCATGGAGTCGGGGTCTAACAGGGTCCATTAGATTCATGGAGAAGAACAAGTCAGCTGACACCTGGAGATGACTCCATCATGAATCCCTCACCTCTGCTGAGACCACAGTTGGTACAATCCATTTTTGACCTCTGAGGATCTGTCCTTGTCCAAACCCCCTCACAACAACCATCTAAAACATGAAAAAAATCACCCAGAGACTGGGCTGAGTAGCCAGGTATCAGATCACCTGTAGCACAACTTCACTGATCCCTGGAAGCAACAGGGCTGATGAGACAAGGGTCTCCCCATATTACACCTCCCTCCACCCTTCCACTCCAAGTTGCCTTCTTGCAGATGTGGGCACCTTTCAGTAGGAGAAGAGTTTCCACCATGCTTTGAAAGGGACAATTGATGAAGCCAGGCTGAAAGAACTAGGGTCACTGAATGTGGAGAAGAGAAGAGAAGACTGAGGTGGGGATTGGATTGCGGTCTTCCAATCCCTGAAAGGCAATGACAGAGAGGATGGAGATGGGCTTTTCTCTATGACCATAGGGGACAGGACTTGGAGCAACAGGGCTTCAAGCTGCAGCAGGGGAAACTGAGGCAGGAGATGGGAAGGAACTCCCTGAAGTGGACCAGATTACCTAGAGATGTGGTGGAATCTGCATCCTTAGAGATCTTGATGAGCAGGTTGGATGGACACATGGCTGGGATTGTTGAGTTAGGGGTGATCCTGCTGTGAGCAAGGGGCTGCACTAGATGTAACCTCATAAGGTTCCTTGTAGCTCAGATTTCCCATGATCCTATGGTCTGTTACATTGCTGAGACCCATGTGACTGAGCAACATATGGCCAAGACCATGGCATGGAGATTCTCTCTCACTTCCCCACTTGCATCATCTCCTCCCTCTTTTCCTTGGTGTCTCCTAAAACTCTTCTGCTCAGAGAAGAAGAGGAAGCCTGATTTGGCTTCTGACTAATGCTGGAGGGACCTGGATGCTTGGGTTCCTCCCTGAGTCTGCTCCAGACACCAATAAGCAATCACCACGGGTAATGGGAATTCCCTGCGTTTTCCCTAAAACTGAAAAAGGGGAAGTGACTCCTTGGCTGCTGAGACTTGGATGGTGTTGGGGGATTGGCCCAACTGGGTTGTAATGGGAGCACGGATGACCCTACCCAGCCAACTGGGAGGCTGAGGGGTGTGGCTATCTGGACTCATCCCAGCTGGCCAATGATTTAGGGCTGATAAGAGGCAAGGACTGTGAGTCATTGGGATCCAGGCATCCCCATCCCCATAACTATGGATTCCCTGCACCTTCCTTATTGTCTTAGCCACTTGGTTGCATGAACAGACATCCATCAGAAACTCACTGTTATTGACTGCTTTTATTCCATCAACAGTTAACAAGACTTAATGGATCCCAAACCCATCTCAAGGAAAAAGGAAACAAGGCTTCCAAAGAGGCTTCTCCACAAAGTTCCTTTGCCTGGTAGAATACACCTCTGATGGGGCTGATCCCAGGATGGGTCATTACATGAGAAACCATTGGCCAGTAAAGCCCATGAAATATGCAAGCAAATGCACCACGAGTAGCTAATTTTGAGGGACAGTTGCAGGTCATATGTCAGGAAATATGGAAATCACTTCACCTAATACAGAACATGGGGGTCTCATCAAACTAGTGAACAAAACATTGGAATAACATCAAAGGGGCATATGTAGAGGCTGGAAGTAGCTTGAAAGGGCTGGGGCTGGAAGAAACATCCAATAGTAGTAAGAAATTCCATCAGCATTCAGATGGAGCCCATTGGTCAACTGAAAAGGTTCAACACCAAAGTTTCTTCCTGGAAAAGCAAGGATGAGACCTAGGACAATTCCTACCAGGCCACTGTTACTATCTCCATGGAGATGAAGCTGCAGGAGAAGGTCTATTGGTTGACAACTTCTCTTCCTACTCCAGAGATAGTGGGAATGGGAGAGGCCTGGAGGAGGAGTCTATAAGGCCTGGGAGTCTGACTTCATGGTGGACTGAGTCTGGACAGCCACTATGGGGGCATCCTCAGTGAAGGCCTTCTCAAAGGCCAAGAACAGGGAGTGTCGTAGCTTCTCTTTGAAGTCATGAGCCATGAAAACGTAGAGGATGGGGTTGAGGCAGCTGTTGACGAAGGCCAGGCTGGAAACCAATGGCATGCCGATGTGGACGGCTGTCCTAAACTTAGGCAGGTCATCCATCTCAAGGAAGGAGAAGACATGTAAGGGGAACCAGCAGAGGAAGAAGACCACGATCACCACAGCAATGATCTTGAAGGGCTTGCTGGAGAGTGCCAGTTGGCTGGTGAGGAGCTTGACCACGATGACCCCGTAGCAGATGACAATGATGTAGAAGGGGATGATGAAGCTAAAGATGAAGCGGCTGATGACTGTGGCTCGGCTGTTGGAGGTGCTCACCCACTTCCACTCCTCCTCCGTGGCCTCCTCACCAGTTGTGCCAAACTCCTTATAGCAGTAGGTGACATTCTTGGAGTCATCGTAATCTATCTCCCGGAAGTACCAGTAGGGAATGCAAAGGATCAAGGACAGGATCCAGATGCCCAAGGCCACAAGTGAGGCTAGGCGGGGCTGACGATGGTTCTGTGTCCACACAGGAGACACCACGCAGACACAACGGTCCAGGCTGATGACCGTGAGGAAGAAGACACTGGCATAAAGGTTGAGGGAAGCCAATCCCCCGTTGAGTTTGCAGAGGGCTCTCCCAAATGGCCAGTGGAAGTTCATAGCTATGCTGGTGATGTTCAAGGGGAGGAAGAAGGTGAAGATAAAATCCGCGATGGCCAAGTTGAGGAACCACACAGTGTTGACTGTTCGCTTCATGTGGAAGCCTGTGACCCAAATCACCAGCCCATTTCCCGTCACACCCAGCAGGAAGGCAATGCTGTAGATGATCATGCTGAAGATATGAATGCCCCTCGTAAGCTTGTCATGGTTGCCAGTGCCTGGGGAGCTTGTAGGGCTTGAGGTCTCCATGCCGGTGGGAGCTGTCCCTGGCTCTGTCCTCACCTGAAGAAGACGGATTGTTCACCACATGTCTCCAGGCCCCAAGGGGGCATCATAGAAATTTGGGGATAGTAGGTCCCTCAGGGGGGCCCAGCCCCCTGCTCCAGGAAGGCACAGCCCCCTAGTCCAGCCCCCTAGTGCAGCCCCCTGCTCCAGCCCCCTGCTCCAGGAAGGCACAGTACCTTCTGAAGCAAACCAGACAGCAGGGTGGCCAGCCTAAGGATCCATTTCTCACTCAGTGATCATACCCATTGCCAAGCCATGAACACCACTGTTGGACTTGCCCTTGGTCAAGCTGGGGGCTGAGGCCTCCACCCAGGTCCTGCCCCTGCCAGGCCAGGAAGGCACACGTTCAAATCCCCTCCAGGGATCCATGTTCTCCACTCCAAAGGCAAGTGAAGGCCTCCCAGGTCCATGGGGGTCCAACCCATCAAGGTGTCAGACTGAGCAGAGGGGCAAGACCCTCTAGCCAGGAGCCTCCAGGTTTTCTATGTCCATTGGCTATGGGAAAACAGGACACCTGGGTTCTCAGCCCTTTGTACTGAGCTTGAGAGATGGTTGCTTGATCCTTCCATGCCTGCGGGTCACAATATCTTCAGCCCCATCCTCCATACCTCAGCAAGTAACTTGAGTATGGGACATCTGAGATCTGCATCCAGGTGCAGGCCCAGGTGAAGGGGGAGGGTTGGGTGCCAGGACACTTGGGTTCTCCCCTTGCTCGGGGTGGGGTGTGAGAACTGGCAGTTAGAAAGCAGCTGTGGTGTGAAGGGGGAGAGGCAGAGGAGGGGAAGTAGGGGCCAGCTCAGCCCAACCAGCCAGCAGTTCCTCTTTTGCGAAGGAGGCAACGTGAATAGCTTTACCTTTTCAGCCACGGCCCCATGAGAATAGGACCCAGGTGTCTGTGCTGCCTCACTCTAGGGAGCACTCACCAAGCCCTATTCACTTCCCAGAGCTGAGGGAGAACCCAGGCATCCAGGATCCTAGCCCCACTCTGCTTTGCCCAAACAGGTGCCACTCCCCTGCCCAATCTCAGAGAGAACCCAGGTGTCCGAGCACCGTGCTCTACCTCACCAGACCTCTGCCCTCCCAGAGCTGGTATAGGACCCAGGGGTTCCTATCCCACCAGTCTCATGCCCTATAAGGCCTGCCCCCCATACCTTCTCCCCCCTCTGAGCTGTCATAGGACCCAGGTCTCTGGCACCTTTAGCCCATGGAGTCCCTATTCCCTGACCTGATGTAGGAGAGAACCCAGGTGTCCTGGATCCCTGCTCTCTCCCCCCAGTCCCCACACCCCTCCCAGAGCTGGAGACAACCCAGGCTTCCAGGCTCCCAGGCTCCCCTTGCTCACACTCCGCAGCCCGCCCCCCACAAGGGAAAACCCAGGTGTCCAGGCTCCCAGCCCCACTTCCTCTAACCCCCCAGCCCTCACTCCCCTCCCAGAGTGGGGAGAGAACCCCGGTGTCCAGAGCCCCCTTGCCCTCAGCCATTACCTACTAGGTGCCCCTGGTCCTCTCTGCTCGCACTGGGCTCTGAGTTCCTGGGAGGCTGAAGATTGGCCAACACAGGAAGAACAGTTTTATTTTTCCACTCCACAGCCCCTTGAGACAGGAAACAGGAGTGAAGTAACCCAAGAGGCACACAGCTGGGGATTGTAACCCAGCAGGCAGGGGCAGGGGCTGGGAGCCCGACGCCTGGTTTCTGCCCCAATTCTGGAAGGTAAGTGGGGTCCTGGGTAACAGCAGTGAGACTGGAAGCCTGGATGCCTGGGTTCTTTGGGAGCAGAGTAGGGTCAGGGGGAGGTTGTGAGAGCTGAGGGGGCTGGGAGCCTGGATGCCTGGGTTCTCTGGGAGGGGAATGAGGGCCAGGGGCTGGAGGGAATGCAGGCGCCAGGAGTCCCTCCCAATCTTCTTAGGCAGCTAGTCAGGGTGGGTGAGCCCGGAGGCTTGGGTTCCCTTCAGCAGCCCGGAAGGTACCTCAAGCCTGACTCCAGGCTTCCAGAAAAGGTGGGATGCCTGGCAGGCTGTTGTCTCTCCTCCCCAAGGATTCTGGGTGTGTGGGAACGGAGCTGGGCACCTGCTGGAGGTCCAGGAAGGCTGGAGATGGGGTGCTCAATGAGGGTGGAGGTAGAAAGCGCGAAGCCACAGTGGCTCCTACCCTGCCCCAGGGAAGAAGATATTTTGGAGACACTGAGCATGGTGTGAAGGGAGTGTGCCTGACTGGCAGGGGATGAACATGACCAGAGACATCCACCAGCCCAGTGGGGAGAGGTGTAAGGCAGGGCGGATGGCCAATAGGGCGTGTTTGGTACCGCCCCACTAGTTTCAACACACAAAAACTGCATCAGCTAAACAATTAAATAAAAGTAATAGTATCGTTAATTGGAAGGATCCAAAACAGCACCAGTGGAATTAACAATGTAAACACAAGTGATCGTATTTATTTCTTGCCTACATCTTTTTGTAACATAATCAATGATTATACTCGCCCACTACGCATACACAACAACAAGTTGTGTATGTGCAGTAAGCACCTTGGGGTGATCTCCTTACTGCCCAAGTGGCACATGAGCAGTAGAAACACCTGAACAGTTTGAATGGATGGCAATAACCACTTGTTTAAGCAGGCAGTGGGGTGCCTGTTCTGATGCCCCGGCCTGGGCAAAGACCAGTTTCCCAGGAACCCATGGGAAACCACAACCCTGCCCGGAGGGGAAAGGGTGGGGCCTGACGCCCTCAGTCATCCAATGCTAGTCTTCAGCTCGCTTTCCTTCTGGAGCCTGTGAGGTGAGTGGTGCTTGCAGGGGCCTGGGCACAGGGCGGGAAGCGGGGCAGGAGACGAAGCTGGCTGGGTGCTGAGGGCATGGAGAAGTTTGCAACTGGCTGGGCACTCTGGCTGGGAGCCAGGAAGCTGGGGGGAGGTTATGGTTTTGAGAAACATAAACAACCTATGTTGTGCTTTATAGCATTGTTGTCATAACCAAACAAAAACTGAACAGATAAAATAAAATTTTAAAAGATGTGAAACTGGATGATACAGTGTGATGGTCCACCTGCCCCACCTGCCCCAGAGTTCACCAGTCGCACCTGAGGCAGAGTCTGCTCCAAGCCCACAGCCCCCGGCCCGGGGAGAGAACCCAGGTGTCCGGGCTCCTGCTCTCCCTGATCCACCCACACCCCACTCCCCTCAGCCTGCAGATAGCACCCAGGCAACCAAGCTCCCAGCTCTCACCCCCAGCCACCACTTGCTCTGCAGGGCAGGGAGAGATCTCCTCCGTCCATCCATCCTACACCTTCCATCCATCTCCTCACATCCCTCCTCTATCCATCCATGCATCTCTCCATGGATCTTGCTATATCCCCCATTTATCCATCAGTCCATCCCCACACACCCTGCCCATCCATCTATGACCATGGATGGATGCACGGATGAATGGATGGGTGGATGGATGGATATCTCCCTTGTGCTTCTTCTATCCATCCATTCATGCATCCATACTTACACCCTCTATCCATCCATCTAACCATCTGTCTGTATATACGCTGATATCTACACATTCCTCCATCCCACACCCTTTCTACCCATCTATCCCCATGTACCTTTCTATCCCTTCACCCCTTCCCATACATTCCCTCCATCCACTCATCCCAACATACACCAACATCTATCCATCCTTCCACCTCAAACCCTCTGTAACTGTGAGCGTGATACTACTCGCGCTCTCACCTGAATAGTGGGTACCCAGTAGCCAGTGGCCCCGCTCAGCTCCCTGGGTAGCTGCTGCAGGGTCCCCAAGCGGAGAGCCTCCCCTTACAATTAAACAACCTTGCAGACTGTTATAAAACTATTTACAGGATTCAACTATTTACAAGGTAACATATAACCAATACAATAGAACAAATGTTACACCGCATGACCTGGTGATGGTGGCTTGAGGGTTAATGCTTCTTGGATAGACTTTACACTAGACAAAGGTATGCAAATTACCCATGATAAATAAGGAACCAATATATAAATACATTGATGCTCCAAGTAATAAACCATCAATAACTTATTTACACAGTCTATAACTCGTACAGTGAGTGCTGAGGACCCCATGTGCACTGCTCCTGGTGGGGCGACTCAGGGACTAGGACTGTCTGTGTCCCTGCACAGGATCTGAAGGTGGTCCCTGGTGCTGGTGATCCTCGCACAAGCTCCGGGAGTGTTGGTGCAGCAGGCGGTGGCTCCTCCCCAGCAGTCCCTGCAAGGGAGCTGATTCCTGCCCAGACCCCGGTCCTGGCTCAGCAGGGAGCAGTGTCTGGGTTGCAGGTTGTAACAGTTTCCCCTGCCCAGCACAGCCTCACAGCACCCAGGAAATGCAGCCCCTTCCCAGTGCCTTCCCACTCACAGGGGAAAAAACCTGGGCAGTCTCCAGCCTCTTGCCCTGGCCCTGCATCCCTCTCCCCTGCTGCACTCACCCAGCCACACAGGGGCTTGCAGGAGGGTTTTCCCAGGCTTGGAGTCTCCTCACAGGCAGCTCCTCTCTTGTCCTGCCCCGGTGCGGCTCCGAGGAGAAGGGAGGGAGAACAGGACACAGTGCAGCGCTCTTCTCCAATGCTTCTTGCTGCTACTTCTGCAGGACTCTGCCAGGAGCTCTCGGAGGGATGGCCGTGGGGAGATCCTTTCCCTGGTCTCCAGCCTGTCTCTCACCGCCCCTCTCTCCTTCGTTCTCTTCCCGGGAAAACTGCTCCCCTCTTTTAACCAAGCCTCTCAGCCAATCCCAGGCCAGGGCTCTTCTTGGCCTGTTGCTACTGTCTCTCATTCTAACCCTGCTGGGGTTACATCACCCTTCCCACTTCCAAGAGAGTTACCTTCAAAGCGGCTTCAGTCGCCACCAGGGCAAACGGTATCCCTACTGGGGCAAACTCTGTCTCTTCGTGCTCTGTCTCTTTGGTGTCCCTCTGCAGGGCAGCCCTTCCTATTCCTTCAGGTGGGTCCATTTTTAATGCTGCTGCCCCTCTACCTATCCATCCCTATATAGTTTCTCCATCTATCTATCCCCATATACACCCACATACCTTTCTATCTCTGCATTCCTTCCCACTCATACCCTCCATCCATCCATGCCCCCATACCCCATCCATCTCTCCATCCATCTACCCATCCTCATATACACGTATATCAATCTACCCATCCACTTGCACATCCTCTCTATCTATAACCTCATCCCTAAATACCACATTTAGCCATATACAGCCAAGTACCTGTCTATCTACCCATCCCTTTCCACATTTCCTCCATCCATCTACCCACCATCCATCCCCAGATACTCCCCTCCATCCATCCACCAACCCCACACTTCATCCATCCCCATATACACCCACCTACCCATCTATCCTCAGACTTTCCATCCATCCATCCATCCATGCATCCATCCAACCTTGACCCACCCACAGTCCATTCATCCACCAATACTCCATCCTAGTTTCATCTGCTCCCACTGCAAAAGTCTCCCAAACCCCACCCAGAAGCTGACACTTGCTCACCTACACCATAGAGCTGCCGGAAACGTGAGGAAGACAAGGATGCAAAAGGACCTTCTGGCCTCTGGCCTAAGCTACTCCAAGCTGGGTGGACCTGAGTGGTGCATAGGGACCAGGGACTTTTATAACCCTGAGGGTAGTGGGAGGGGGAAAGGGGAGAGGTTGGAGGTGGCCTAGTTTCCTGTCATGAACCAAGTTGGGGAGGGGAGAGGAGAGGAGGTCCTTATTGGTGGGGAGATGCTTCTGGGGCAGGAAGTGGGCAGGGAGTGGCAAGAACTCTGGAGCGCAGAGGAAACCACCTTGCTAACCACATGCACTGTGGCTTTGCTTAGGGGGCAAAAGAAACAGGCATCCAGGCTCTCAGCTCATGGCCAAGCCCTGTTGCTCTTTGGTGGCCACAGACAAGAGCACCACGCACGTGAGCCCCTGTGGAGCCTGGGCATGCCATGACCTGGTCTGAGTGTGTGGGGAAATCACCCGTGACGGGGAGATCCCTTCCAGCTCCACTGTCCCCATGATCCTGTGGGTCCCTGGTAGATCTCTTCTGGCCCCTGTCACCGTGATCCTCGTAGATCCCTGTGATACCCCCTCCAGCCTCATGGTCATCATGATCCTGGGAGATCCCTGGTGCGTTTCTTCCAACTCCTCTGTCCCCATGATCCTGGTAGATCCCTGTGATATCCCTTTCAGCCTGTCAGTTCTCATGATCCCCGTAGATTCCTAGGATATGGGATATACCTTCCACCCTCATTGTCTCCATGATCCTGTGGATCCCTGTGATATTCCTTCCAGCCCAGCAGTCCCCACGATGCTGGGAGATCCCTGCTGGACCCCTTCAAGCGCCGCTGTTCCCACAATCCTGGGAGATCCCTTCAAACACCATGATCCTAATAAATCTCCAGTGGGTCCTTTCCAGCCCTGCTGTCCCAGTGCTCCTGGGATCCAGCTGCTTTGGATGCTGCCTTCAGCACCATGGACACAGCCACTGGACAAGGCCAGGGCAGATGGACAGAGGCTGGAGGTCCTCGAGCAGGGCCGGGGACGTTGGGGCAGCAGTAATGACCTACCAGCTGCCAGCACAGGGAGAGAACCCAGGATTCCCGGCTCCCAGGAGCCCTGCATCCCCCCTGCCCCAGTCCCCAGTCCCTCCCACAACTGGAGAGAACCCAGGAGCCCGGGCTCCCGGACCCCTCCCTACCAAACCGCCAGGGCCCATTTCCCTCCTAAGGCTGGGATAGAGGCCGGGTGTCTGGGCTCCTCGCCCCCCATCTCTTTCCCTTTCCCAATCAGGGAGAGATGGGAGGGGGGGGCGCAGAACAGTGGAGACCGGGTGCCCGGTAGGGGGAATCCGTCCACCCCGAGGTGCCCAAGCAGTATTCCCCGGGGCAGCCACTAGGGGACAGCAGAAGGCCACGCTTAAGACAAGCTGCTGCCTTTCACAGCTACTGGCCTGGAAAAGAGCCCAGGGGTCCGAGGCAGGGAGGAGGGCGGTATGGACCCAGGCAATCTGAAAGGCTGGGGGAGGAAGGGAGGGACGCAGGCATCCTGGGTGGGGGGAGGAAGGGGAAGGAAGCAGGCATCCTGCCTCCCAGCCTCACCGCACTTCCTAGCCTAGAGCTGGAGGCAGAACCCAGGGGTCCTGGCTCCCAACCTCGCCTCCAACCCCTCTCCCCATGAACCCAGAAATTCCCACTCCACTCAGGAGAACCCAAGGGTCCTGGGAGATTTCCCCCCAGCCCCCACTTCCCAGAAGTGACACCAACCCAGTAGTCCCGAGTCTCAAGCCCCTTCCTCTGATCCACTAGATCCCATCTCTCTCCCAAACCTGGGAGAGAACCAAGGTGTCTGGGCTCCCAGGCCCCCCTGCTGCAACCCCCACACCCCACACTGAACTCCCAGAGCTGGAGAGATGCCAGGTGTCTGGGTCTGAGCTTTCCAACCCTAGCTCCATAAACACCAATACCATTTCTCCATATCTCTGGGAGGGGACTGGGAGCTGGGACCTGGGGCTGCTGGCAGGCCAGATACCTGGGCTTTCCCCACAGTCCAGGGGGAAAGTGTGGGGCTTGGGGTATTAAAACATGGGTGCCTGAAGCCTAGACATTTGGGTTTAATCCCAGCTCTGGGAGAGAAGTGAGGCATGTGGGGCTGGAGGAGGGGGCTAAGATGCCCAAGTTTTCTCCCCAGCTACAGGAGAGGAGAAGGCACTGGTGGATTACAGTATGGGAAGTTGGGATCCCAGACACCTGGGTTCTCTATCCAGCTCTTGGGGAGGAGTGTGGATGGGGAGGAGCGGGGGTTGGAGAAAGGGGATTTGGGAGCTCGGATGCCTGGGTTCTATGTCCAGGTGTGGAGGGGGAGTGGGGTCTTGGGGGCCAGGATCCTGGGTGGATATAGGGTTTTGATGCTTCTTCAAGCCCCTTTTACCATATGTAAAAACACAATGCATCTTTTCCTCCAATTAAAGAGCATTTCAAACTCTACTGAGATTTCCAGAGCCTGGCCCTGCCTCAGTCCAGTTTTGTTTAAAAAAAACCAACCACAGACCTTGCTGGAATGGGCACAACTTCACTAGCTTCGTATATGAAAGGCTTAAAAAAAAACCCAATGACTACCTGGGCCAAAATAGTCCAGAGAAATCATTTTGTTTACCCAAAAGTTAGTTTAATTAAATGTCTGTCACTTAGTCAGAAATCAGGAAAACAAAGCCTCGCCTTCTTGACAATGCCTCCAATATGTCACTGTCCATCATCACCATGCCTGCATCAGATAGGTCCACCCCTGCATCAAGGTATTTAGGTACAAGTAAAAACAGGTATGAAGGGCTACGGAATAGAAGAGAGACATTACTGGAAGTGGCCAACAGAGAGCAACAGGGCAGAAGAATGAAGAGCATGATTAGTGGAACATCAAGATTATTCAAAGGGTGGGGGTGGCATTAACACCTACAGAATAAAAATATTAGCAGGGATTGGGTAAGCTATAATAAAACGGGAAATCAGTAGACCCCCCTCAGTCTAAAAAACAAGTTCTTGTTGTCTTTTACTTGGGTTGCCATCCTCAGCTCCATGGTAGCTTTGGCCCGTCTAACTGCCTCCCTACAAGCGCGAGCAGAGGAGGTATATTCGTCTTTGGTGATCTCTCCCTGTTTCCACTTTTTATGTGCTCCCCTTTTGTCCCTTAGGCTGCCCTGGATTTCTCTGGTCAGCCAGGGAAGCCTCCTGGCCCCTTTCCCTCTTTTGCCTCGCTCGGGGATCGTCTTGCTTTGTGCCCGAAGGATCGTTTCCTTTAGGCACAGCCACCCTTCTTGGGCTCCCATCCCATCAAAACTCCTACTCTGCAGTGCTTCCTTGACTAATCGCCTGAGTGCAATGAGATCAGCTTTCCTAAAGTCTAGCACTTTCACCCTACTAGTTACCTTACCCACTCGACGTCTTATGGTTTATTCAATTATTAGGTGATCACTGTCCCCCAGATGGCTACCGATCTGGAGGTCCCCTACCATGTCATTCCCCGTTGCCAATACCAGGTCCAGTATGGCATTCCCCCTAGTGGGACCGTGCACCTCCTGTGTCAGGTGGAGGTCCTGTACACAGGTTAGAAACCTGCGTGAGCGATGGGACTTTGCTGTCTGCGTCTCCCAGAAGATGTCCGGGTAGTTTAGGTCCCCCATGACTACCGCCTCTTTAGCTTTTATGGTCTCCGAGAGTTGCCTCAGGAATCCCGAATCTCTTTCTTCCCCTTGATGTGGGGGTCTGTAGCAGACCCCTACCACCAAATCCCTTTCTCTCTGCCCCCCACGTAGCCTAACCCACAATCCTTCTACTTCCTCATCCTCGGATTCTGTCTTGATGAGTGTTGATGTATATTGCTCACTGACATAGAGCGCAACCCCTCCCCCTTTCTTCCCCACCCTGTCCTTTCTGTACAATCTATAGCCCTCAATATGTACCGCCCAGTCATGGGATGAATCCCACCAGGTTTCCGGTAGCCCCACTAAGTCATAGATGTTTTGTGCAAGCAGGAGCACTAGTTCACCCACTCGCCGTGGGTGGCCCAGCTTGAGCACTGCCACCCCTGCCTCTATCTCCACACCCACACATCCAGCCATACCCACAGCCTTCCACCCCTCCCTTGTCTCCATCCACCCACACACCCTTTCGCCTTTCAATCCACCCTTCTTCCATTAATCCCATTCCATCATTCCAGCCTTCCATTCATGCATTCCCCTTCTCACTGCTCCCATCCATCCATCTCACCTCAGCTGAGCACCACTAGTTAGTTTGGAGACCAACTGGCTTGGGGGACGGAGTGGGCAGGAGATTCTGTCAGCAACAATCTACTGCATGTGGTGCCAGGAAGGGTGGGCAGAAAGGAAGGGTTTTGTGGACTAAAGGAAGGGATGGGGGTGATGCTGCTAAAAGCTGATGAGTGGGTCTGTTAGGGTAATGAAATGGATTTTAGATGTTGGGGCTAGGATATGAAATCTGGGGGTGCTAAATGTAAAGCTGAATGAAGGTTTTTTTCCTGTGTCTCAGCAAAAAGCTGCTGGTCACAAGGCTGGATGCTATATGAAAAGTAACTAACTTTGTAAATGTTTAAGGAAGTGATTTTCTAAACAAGGTAGTGTTAGAGTCCATTATGTAAGAAGAACAAGATGCAACCCACCAGCTAGTATCAGGAGATAAGACAGAAGCCAAACCTTGGAGATGGTGCTGAAATCAGGAAAGAACAAGAAAGAACCAGCAAGTGACTGAGAGTGCCCGAGTTCATGGTCTTACATGTGCGCTTTTAGTAGAGGCGCATGTAAATGAAGGAAATGCATAAGCAATTCCATGTTAATGAAGTAAAGAGAGGTGGAGCTTGAGATGGGAGGAAAAATGGGTGGACCAGAGGTGGAACAAGGCAGGGTAAATGTAAATATGTATAAACCAAAGTGCATAAATATTGCAAAGAACTGTTGTTCAGGGCGGCTCCACGTATTCTATCAGTGAGGGAGCTGGCCCGAAGCTGTGTCCATTCTGAATATATTTCAAAGATTTCATAGACATTTGGGCTGGAAGGGACCCCGGAGGATCACCGAGTCCAGCCCCCTGCCCCAGGGGCAGGAAGTCTGCAGGGATCATAGGATCCCAGCAAACTAAACATCCAAAAGTGTTTTGAAGGCGTTCAAAGTGGGTGCTTGAACCACCTCTGGCGGCAGTCTATTCCAGACCTTGGGGGCTTGGACAGTAAAGGAGTTCTTCTTTATGTACAGCCTGAAACAGTCGCAGAAGAGTTTGTGACCGTTCGACCTTGTCATCCCTTGGGGCGCTCCAGTGAACAGATGTTTCCCCAGATCCTGCTGAGCACCCCTAATAAACTTATTCGCAGCCACCAGATCACCCCTGAGCCTGTGCTTTTCCAGGCTGAAGAGTCCCATAGCTCTCAGCCTGCCATCATAAAGTCTGTTATCCGGACCTCTGATCATATGCGTGGTTCTTCTCTGCACTCTGTCAAACTTCTCCACATCCTTTTTGAATTGTGGAGCCCAAAACTGGACGCAGTACTCCAGCTGAAGCCTCACCAAGGCTGGGTACAAGGGGAGATTGACGTCCTGGGATTTGCTTGAGAAGCATCGATGGATGCAAGCCCGCGTTTTCCTCGCCTTACAAGCTGCAGCATCACATTTAGGGCTCATGTTCATCTTGTGGTCAATCATGACCCCCAAGTCCCTTTCATGCATAGTGCTAACCAGCGTAGCACTGCCGAGCCTAGAAAAATGCTGCAGGTTTTTCCTTCCAAGGTGAAGAACCTTGCATTTTTCGGTGTTAAACACCGTCAGGTTCTCATCCGCCCATTTCCTGAGCCTTTCAAGATCTGGCTGGATCACCCTCCTGTCCTCAGGTGTGGATGCTTTACCCCAGAGTTTGGTGTCATTGGCGAACTTGACCAGCCCACTTCTGACACCATGGTCTACCTTATTAATGAAGATGTTAAAAAGTAAGGGCCCCAGGACAGAGCCCTGAGGGACCCCACTGGTTACTGGGCACCACGACGATTGACTTCCATCAACCACCACCCTCTGGTTCCTGCCATGGAGCTAATTCCCCAGCCAGCGGATCGTGGTGAGGTTGAGGCCGCAGTTAGCCAGGTTTGCCAAGAGGTGATCATGGGATACCGGACTGAAGGCTTTTTAAAAGTCAAGATATACAACATCAATCTCTTCCCCCTTGTCCAGGTGACAGGTCAACTGGTCACCTGGTCATAAATGGAAATGAGATTGGTCAAGCAAGACCTACCCACAACAAACCCATGCTGGGTATCCCTCAGGATATTGCTGTCAGCTAGCCTGTATAGGATGGCCTCTTTGATAATCTTTTACAAGACCTTGCCCAGGATAAAGGACAGTTTGGTGTGTCTGTAGCTTGCTGGATCGACTTTCCACCCTTTTTTGAAGATAGGCACCACATTGGCCTTCTTCCGATTGTTGGGCACTTCACCAGAGCACCAAGAGTGCTCAAAGATCCATGCCAGGGGTTGAGCTATGATTCCTGCCAGCTCTTTGAGTACCCTTGGGTGTAAATGGTCAGGACCGGCTGACTTGAAGGTATCCATCCTCTCAAGGTGTTCCTTTACAAGGTCAGCTTTGATGGATGGTAAGTAATCTCCCTCACTCGGGCCTCCCTGTCTCGCAGTGGGCAGGGTTGTCCCATGGGACTGGTGAAAAACTGATGCACAGTACCCATTTAGTACCCAAAAAGCTGTTGCGAGCAATGTGTGCTGTGTTTGCTCCCTGCTCTGCTCTGGCTAATGAGCAACAGGATCCATGGGCAATTGGACCATTGTCTTTCTAGTTGTTGGGTGCTGCATGGAGTCGGGGTCTAACAGGGTCCATTAGATTCATGGAGAAGAACAAGTCAGCTGACACCTGGAGATGACTCCATCATGAATCCCTCACCTCTGCTGAGACCACAGTTGGTACAATCCATTTTTGACCTCTGAGGATCTGTCCTTGTCCAAACCCCCTCACAACAACCATCTAAAACATGAAAAAAATCACCCAGAGACTGGGCTGAGTAGCCAGGTATCAGATCACCTGTAGCACAACTTCACTGATCCCTGGAAGCAACAGGGCTGATGAGACAAGGGTCTCCCCATATTACACCTCCCTCCACCCTTCCACTCCAAGTTGCCTTCTTGCAGATGTGGGCACCTTTCAGTAGGAGAAGAGTTTCCACCATGCTTTGAAAGGGACAATTGATGAAGCCAGGCTGAAAGAACTAGGGTCACTGAATGTGGAGAAGAGAAGAGAAGACTGAGGTGGGGATTGGATTGCGGTCTTCCAATCCCTGAAAGGCAATGACAGAGAGGATGGAGATGGGCTTTTCTCTATGACCATAGGGGACAGGACTTGGAGCAACAGGGCTTCAAGCTGCAGCAGGGGAAACTGAGGCAGGAGATGGGAAGGAACTCCCTGAAGTGGACCAGATTACCTAGAGATGTGGTGGAATCTGCATCCTTAGAGATCTTGATGAGCAGGTTGGATGGACACATGGCTGGGATTGTTGAGTTAGGGGTGATCCTGCTGTGAGCAAGGGGCTGGACTAGATGTAACCTCATAAGGTTCCTTGTAGCTCAGATTTCCCATGATCCTATGG
Organism: Alligator mississippiensis; assembly: GCF_030867095.1. Taxonomy (NCBI): domain Eukaryota; kingdom Metazoa; phylum Chordata; order Crocodylia; family Alligatoridae; genus Alligator; species Alligator mississippiensis. Next base: position 29,824,517 of record NC_081838.1, read on the forward strand.
TCTGTTACATTGCTGAGACCCATGTGACTGAGCAACACATGGCCAAGACCATGGCATGGAGATTCTCTCTCACTTCCCCACTTGCATCATCTCCTCCCTCTTTTCCTTGGTGTCTCCTAAAACTCTTCTGCTCAGAGAAGAAGAGGAAGCCTGATTTGGCTTCTGACTAATGCTGGAGGGACCTGGATGCTTGGGTTCCTCCCTGAGTCTGCTCCAGACACCAATAAGCAATCACCACGGGTAATGGGAATTCCCTGCGTTTTCCCTAAAACTGAAAAAGGGGAAGTGACTCCTTGGCTGCTGAGACTTGGATGGTGTTGGGGGATTGGCCCAACTGGGTTGTAATGGGAGCACGGATGACCCTACCCAGCCAACTGGGAGGCTGAGGGGTGTGGCTATCTGGACTCATCCCAGCTGGCCAATGATTTAGGGCTGATAAGAGGCAAGGACTGTGAGTCATTGGGATCCAGGCATCCCCATCCCCATAACTATGGATTCCCTGCACCTTCCTTATTGTCTTAGCCACTTGGTTGCATGAACAGACATCCATCAGAAACTCACTGTTATTGACTGCTTTCATTCCATCAACAGTTAACAAGACTTAATGGATCCCAAACCCATCTCAAGGAAAAAGGAAACAAGGCTTCCAAAGAGGCTTCTCCACAAAGTTCCTTTGCCTGGTAGAATACACCTCTGATGGGGCTGATCCCAGGATGGGTCATTACATGAGAAACCATTGGCCAGTAAAGCCCATGAAATATGCAAGCAAATGCACCACGAGTAGCTAATTTTGAGGGACAGTTGCAGGTCATATGTCAGGAAATATGGAAATCACTTCACCTAATACAGAACATGGGGGTCTCATCAAACTAGTGAACAAAACATTGGAATAACAACAAAGGGGCATATGTAGAGGCTGGAAGTAGCTTGAAAGGGCTGGGGCTGGAAGAAACATCCAATAGTAGTAAGAAATTCCATCAGCATTCAGATGGAGCCCATTGGTCAACTGAAAAGGTTCAACACCAAAGTTTCTTCCTGGAAAAGCAAGGATGAGACCTAGGACAATTCCTACCAGGCCACTGTTACTATCTCCATGGAGATGAAGCTGCAGGAGAAGGTCTATTGGTTGACAACTTCTCTTCCTACTCCAGAGATAGTGGGAATGGGAGAGGCCTGGAGGAGGAGTCTATAAGGCCTGGGAGTCTGACTTCATGGTGGACTGAGTCTGGACAGCCACTATGGGGGCATCCTCAGTGAAGGCCTTCTCAAAGGCCAAGAACAGTGAGTGTCGTAGCTTCTCTTTGAAGTCATGAGCCATGAAAACGTAGAGGATGGGGTTGAGGCAGCTGTTGACGAAGGCCAGGCTGGAAACCAATGGCATGCCGATGTGGACGGCTGTCCTAAACTTAGGCAGGTCATCCATCTCAAGGAAGGAGAAGACATGTAAGGGGAACCAGCAGAGGAAGAAGACCACGATCACCACAGCAATGATCTTGAAGGGCTTGCTGGAGAGTGCCAGTTGGCTGGTGAGGAGCTTGACCACGATGACCCCGTAGCAGATGACAATGATGTAGAAGGGGATGATGAAGCTAAAGATGAAGCGGCTGATGACTGTGGCTCGGCTGTTGGAGGTGCTCACCCACTTCCACTCCTCCTCCGTGGCCTCCTCACCAGTTGTGCCAAACTCCTTATAGCAGTAGGTGACATTCTTGGAGTCATCGTAATCTATCTCCCGGAAGTACCAGTAGGGAATGCAAAGGATCAAGGACAGGATCCAGATGCCCAAGGCCACAAGTGAGGCTAGGCGGGGCTGACGATGGTTCTGTGTCCACACAGGAGACACCACGCAGACACAACGGTCCAGGCTGATGACCGTGAGGAAGAAGACACTGGCATAAAGGTTGAGGGAAGCCAATCCCCCGTTGAGTTTGCAGAGGGCTCTCCCAAATGGCCAGTGGAAGTTCATAGCTATGCTGGTGATGTTCAAGGGGAGGAAGAAGGTGAAGATAAAATCCGCGATGGCCAAGTTGAGGAACCACACAGTGTTGACTGTTCGCTTCATGTGGAAGCCTGTGACCCAAATCACCAGCCCATTTCCCGTCACACCCAGCAGGAAGGCAATGCTGTAGATGATCATGCTGAAGATATGAATGCCCCTCGTAAGCTTGTCATGGTTGCCAGTGCCTGGGGAGCTTGTAGGGCTTGAGGTCTCCATGCCGGTGGGAGCTGTCCCTGGCTCTGTCCTCACCTGAAGAAGACGGATTGTTCACCACATGTCTCCAGGCCCCAAGGGGGCATCATAGAAATTTGGGGATAGTAGGTCCCTCAGGGGGGCCCAGCCCCCTGCTCCAGGAAGGCACAGCCCCCTAGTCCAGCCCCCTGCTCCAGGAAGGCACAGTACCTTCTGAAGCAAACCAGACAGCAGGGTGGCCAGCCTAAGGATCCATTTCTCACTCAGTGATCATACCCATTGCCAAGCCATGAACACCACTGTTGGCCTTGCCCTTGGTCAAGCTGGGGGCTGAGGCCTCCACCCAGGTCCTGCCCCTGCCAGGCCAGGAAGGCACACGTTCAAATCCCCTCCAGGGATCCATGTTCTCCACTCCAAAGGCAAGTGAAGGCCTCCCAGGTCCATGGGGGTCCAACCCATCAAGGTGTCAGACTGAGCAGAGGGGCAAGACCCTCTAGCCAGGAGCCTCCAGGTTTTCTATGTCCATTGGCTATGGGAAAACAGGACACCTGGGTTCTCAGCCCTTTGTACTGAGCTTGAGAGATGGTTGCTTGATCCTTCCATGCCTGCGGGTCACAATATCTTCAGCCCCATCCTCCATACCTCAGCAAGTAACTTGAGTATGGGACATCTGAGATCTGCATCCAGGTGCAGGCCCAGGTGAAGGGGGAGGGTTGGGTGCCAGGACACTTGGGTTCTCCCCTTGCTCGGGGTGGGGTGTGAGAACTGGCAGTTAGAAAGCAGCTGTGGTGTGAAGGGGGAGAGGCAGAGGAGGGGAAGTAGGGGCCAGCTCAGCCCAACCAGCCAGCAGTTCCTCTTTTGCGAAGGAGGCAACGTGAATAGCTTTACCTTTTCAGCCACGGCCCCATGAGAATAGGACCCAGGTGTCTGTGCTGCCTCACTCTAGGGAGCACTCACCAAGCCCTATTCACTTCCCAGAGCTGAGGGCATCCAGGATCCTAGCCCCACTCTGCTTTGCCCAAACAGGTGCCACTCCCCTGCCCAATCTCAGAGAGAACCCAGGTGTCCGAGCACCGTGCTCTACCTCACCAGACCTCTGCCCTCCCAGAGCTGGTATAGGACCCAGGGGTTCCTATCCCACCAGTCTCATGCCCTATAAGGCCTGCCCCCCATACCTTCTCCCCCCTCTGAGCTGTCATAGGACCCAGGTCTCTGGCACCTTTAGCCCATGGAGTCCCTATTCCCTGACCTGATGTAGGAGAGAACCCAGGTGTCCTGGATCCCTGCTCTCTCCCCCCAGTCCCCACACCCCTCCCAGAGCTGGAGACAACCCAGGCTTCCAGGCTCCCAGGCTCCCCTTGCTCACACTCCGCAGCCCGCCCCCCACAAGGGAAAACCCAGGTGTCCAGGCTCCCAGCCCCACTTCCTCTAAACCCCCAGCCCTCACTCCCCTCCCAGAGTGGGGAGAGAACCCCGGTGTCCAGAGCCCCCTTGCCCTCAGCCATTACCTACTAGGTGCCCCTGGTCCTCTCTGCTCGCACTGGGCTCTGAGTTCCTGGGAGGCTGAAGATTGGCCAACACAGGAAGTACAGTTTTATTTTTCCACTCCACAGCCCCTTGAGACAGGAAACAGGAGTGAAGTAACCCAAGAGGCACACAGCTGGGGATTGTAACCCAGCAGGCAGGGGCAGGGGCTGGGAGCCCGACACCTGGTTTCTGCCCCAATTCCATCCCCACACACCCTGCCCATCCATCTATGACCATGGATGGATGCACGGATGAATGGATGGGTGGATGGATGGATATCTCCCTTGTGCTTCTTCTATCCATCCATTCATGCATCCATACTTACACCCTCTATCCATCCATCTAACCATCTGTCTGTATATACGCTGATATCTACACATTCCTCCATCCCACACCCTTTCTACTCATCTATCCCCATGTACCTTTCTATCCCTTCACCCCTTCCCATACATTCCCTCCATCCACTCATCCCAACATACACCAACATCTATCCATCCTTCCACCTCAAACCCTCTGTAACTGTGAGCGTGATACTACTCGCGCTCTCACCTGAATAGTGGGTACCCAGTAGCCAGTGGCCCCGCTCAGCTCCCTGGGTAGCTGCTGCAGGGTCCCCAAGCGGAGAGCCTCCCCTTACAATTAAACAACCTTGCAGACTGTTATAAAACTATTTACAGGATTCAACTATTTACAAGGTAACATATAACCAATACAATAGAACAAATGTTACACCGCATGACCTGGTGATGGTGGCTTGAGGGTTAATGCTTCTTGGATAGACTTTACACTAGACAAAGGTATGCAAATTACCCATGATAAATAAGGAACCAATATATAAATACATTGATGCTCCAAGTAATAAACCATCAATAACTTATTTACACAGTCTATAACTCGTACAGTGAGTGCTGAGGACCCCATGTGCACTGCTCCTGGTGGGGCGACTCAGGGACTAGGACTGTCTGTGTCCCTGCACAGGATCTGAAGGTGGTCCCTGGTGCTGGTGATCCTCGCACAAGCTCCGGGAGTGTTGGTGCAGCAGGCGGTGGCTCCTCCCCAGCAGTCCCTGCAAGGGAGCTGATTCCTGCCCAGACCCCGGTCCTGGCTCAGCAGGGAGCAGTGTCTGGGTTGCAGGTTGTAACAGTTTCCCCTGCCCAGCACAGCCTCACAGCACCCAGGAAATGCAGCCCCTTCCCAGTGCCTTCCCACTCACAGGGGAAAAAACCTGGGCAGTCTCCAGCCTCTTGCCCTGGCCCTGCATCCCTCTCCCCTGCTGCACTCACCCAGCCACACAGGGGCTTGCAGGAGGGTTTTCCCAGGCTTGGAGTCTCCTCACAGGCAGCTCCTCTCTTGTCCTGCCCCGGTGCGGCTCCGAGGAGAAGGGAGGGAGAACAGGACACAGTGCAGCGCTCTTCTCCAATGCTTCTTGCTGCTACTTCTGCAGGACTCTGCCAGGAGCTCTCGGAGGGATGGCCGTGGGGAGATCCTTTCCCTGGTCTCCAGCCTGTCTCTCACCGCCCCTCTCTCCTTCGTTCTCTTCCCGGGAAAACTGCTCCCCTCTTTTAACCAAGCCTCTCAGCCAATCCCAGGCCAGGGCTCTTCTTGGCCTGTTGCTACTGTCTCTCATTCTAACCCTGCTGGGGTTACATCACCCTTCCCACTTCCAAGAGAGTTACCTTCAAAGCGGCTTCAGTCGCCACCAGGGCAAACGGTATCCCTACTGGGGCAAACTCTGTCTCTTCGTGCTCTGTCTCTTTGGTGTCCCTCTGCAGGGCAGCCCTTCCTATTCCTTCAGGTGGGTCCATTTTTAATGCTGCTGCCCCTCTACCTATCCATCCCTATATAGTTTCTCCATCTATCTATCCCCATATACACCCACATACCTTTCTATCTCTGCATTCCTTCCCACTCATACCCTCCATCCATCCATGCCCCCATACCCCATCCATCTCTCCATCCATCTACCCATCCTCACATACACGTATATCAATCTACCCATCCACTTGCACATCCTCTCTATCTATAACCTCATCCCTAAATACCACATTTAGCCATATACAGCCAAGTACCTGTCTATCTACCCATCCCTTTCCACATTTCCTCCATCCATCTACCCACCATCCATCCCCAGATACTCCCCTCCATCCATCCACCAACCCCACACTTCATCCATCCCCATATACACCCACCTACCCATCTATCCTCAGACTTTCCATCCATCCATCCATCCATCCATCCATCCATCCATCCATCCATCCATCCATCCAACCTTGACCCACCCACAGTCCATTCATCCACCAATACTCCATCCTAGTTTCATCTGCTCCCACTGCAAAAGTCTCCCAAACCCCACCCAGAAGCTGACACTTGCTCACCTACACCATAGAGCTGCCGGAAACGTGAGGAAGACAAGGATGCAAAAGGACCTTCTGGCCTCTGGCCTAAGCTACCCCAAGCTGGGTGGACCTGAGTGGTGCATAGGGACCAGGGACTTTTATAACCCTGAGGGTAGTGGGAGGGGGAAAGGGGAGAGGTTGGAGGTGGCCTAGTTTCCTGTCATGAACCAAGTTGGGGAGGGGAGAGGAGAGGAGGTCCTTATTGGTGGGGAGATGCTTCTGGGGCAGGAAGTGGGCAGGGAGTGGCAAGAACTCTGGAGCGCAGAGGAAACCACCTTGCTAACCACATGCACTGTGGCTTTGCTTAGGGGGCAAAAGAAACAGGCATCCAGGCTCTCAGCTCATGGCCAAGCCCTGTTGCTCTTTGGTGGCCACAGACAAGAGCACCACGCACGTGAGCCCCTGTGGAGCCTGAGCATGCCATGACCTGGTCTGAGTGTGTGGGGAAATCACCCGTGACGGGGAGATCCCTTCCAGCTCCACTGTCCCCATGATCCTGTGGGTCCCTGGTAGATCTCTTCTGGCCCCTGTCACCGTGATCCTCGTAGATCCCTGTGATACCCCCTCCAGCCTCATGGTCATCATGATCCTGGGAGATCCCTGGTGCGTTTCTTCCAACTCCTCTGTCCCCATGATCCTGGTAGATCCCTGTGATATCCCTTTCAGCCTGTCAGTTCTCATGATCCCCGTAGATTCCTAGGATATGGGATATACCTTCCACCCTCATTGTCTCCATGATCCTGTGGATCCCTGTGATATTCCTTCCAGCCCAGCAGTCCCCACGATGCTGGGAGATCCCTGCTGGACCCCTTCAAGCGCCACTGTTCCCACAATCCTGGGAGATCCCTTCAAACACCATGATCCTAATAAATCTCCAGTGGGTCCTTTCCAGCCCTGCTGTCCCAGTGCTCCTGGGATCCAGCTGCTTTGGATGCTGCCTTCAGCACCATGGACACAGCCACTGGACAAGGCCAGGGCAGATGGACAGGGGCTGGAGGTCCTCGAGCAGGGCCGGGGACGTTGGGGCAGCACTTATGACCTACCAGCTGCCAGCACAGGGAGAGAACCCAGGATTCCCGGCTCCCAGGAGCCCTGCATCCCCCCTGCCCCAGTCCCCAGTCCCTCCTACAACTGGAGAGAACCCAGGAGCCCGGGCTCCCGGACCCCTCCCTACCAAACCGCCAGGGCCCATTTCCCTCCTAAGGCTGGGATAGAGGCCGGGTGTCTGGGCTCCTCGCCCCCCATCTCTTTCCCTTTCCCAATCAGGGAGAGATGGGAGGGGGGGGGCGCAGAACAGTGGAGACCGGGTGCCCGGTAGGGGGAATCCGTCCACCCCGAGGTGCCCAAGCAGTATTCCCCGGGGCAGCCACTAGGGGACAGCAGAAGGCCACGCTTAAGACAAGCTGCTGCCTTTCACAGCTACTGGCCTGGAAAAGAGCCCAGGGGTCCGAGGCAGGGAGGAGGGCGGTATGGACCCAGGCAATCTGAAAGGCTGGGGGAGGAAGGGAGGGACGCAGGCATCCTGGGTGGGGGGAGGAAGGGGAAGGAAGCAGGCATCCTGCCTCCCAGCCTCACCGCACTTCCTAGCCTAGAGCTGGAGGCAGAACCCAGGGGTCCTGGCTCCCAACCTCGCCTCCAACCCCTCTCCCCATGAACCCAGAAATTCCCACTCCACTCAGGAGAACCCAAGGGTCCTGGGAGATTTCCCCCCAGCCCCCACTTCCCAGAAGTGACACCAACCCAGTAGTCCCGAGTCTCAAGCCCCTTCCTCTGATCCACTAGATCCCATCTCTCTCCCAAACCTGGGAGAGAACCAAGGTGTCTGGGCTCCCAGGCCCCCCTGCTGCAACCCCCACACCCCACACTGAACTCCCAGAGCTGGAGAGATGCCAGGTGTCTGGGTCTGAGCTTTCCAATCCTAGCTCCATAAACACCAATACCATTTCTCCATATCTCTGGGAGGGGACTGGGAGCTGGGACCTGGGGCTGCTGGCAGGCCAGATACCTGGGCTTTCCCCACAGTCCAGGGGGAAAGTGTGGGGCTTGGGGTATTAAAACATGGGTGCCTGAAGCCTAGACATTTGGGTTTAATCCCAGCTCTGGGAGAGAAGTGAGGCATGTGGGGCTGGAGGAGGGGGCTAAGATGCCCAAGTTTTCTCCCCAGCTACAGGAGAGGAGAAGGCACTGGTGGATTACAGTATGGGAAGTTGGGATCCCAGACACCTGGGTTCTCTATCCAGCTCTTGGGGAGGAGTGTGGATGGGGAGGAGCGGGGGTTGGAGAAAGGGGATTTGGGAGCTCGGATGCCTGGGTTCTGTGGAGGGGGAGTGGGGTCTTGGGGGCCAGGATCCTGGGTGGATATAGGGTTTTGATGCTTCTTCAAGCCCCTTTTACCATATGTAAAAACACAATGCATCTTTTCCTCCAATTAAAGAGCATTTCAAACTCTACTGAGATTTCCAGAGCCTGGCCCTGCCTCAGTCCAGTTTTGTTTAAAAAAAACCAACCACAGACCTTGCTGGAATGGGCACAACTTCACTAGCTTCGTATATGAAAGGCTTAAAAAAACCTCCAATGACTACCTGGGCCAAAATAGTCCAGAGAAATCATTTTGTTTACCCAAAAGTTAGTTTAATTAAATGTCTGTCACTTAGTCAGAAATCAGGAAAACAAAGCCTCGCCTTCTTGACAATGCCTCCAATATGTCACTGTCCATCATCACCATGCCTGCATCAGATAGGTCCACCCCTGCATCAAGGTATTTAGGTACAAGTAAAAACAGGTATGAAGGGCTACGGAATAGAAGAGAGACATTACTGGAAGTGGCCAACAGAGAGCAACAGGGCAGAAGAATGAAGAGCATGATTAGTGGAACATCAAGATTATTCAAAGGGTGGGGGTGGCATTAACACCTACAGAATAAAAATATTAGCAGGGATTGGGTAAGCTATAATAAAACGGGAAATCAGTAGACCCCCCTCAGTCTAAAAAACAAGTTCTTGTTGTCTTTTACTTGGGTTGCCATCCTCAGCTCCATGGTAGCTTTGGCCCGTCTAACTGCCTCCCTACAAGCGCGAGCAGAGGAGGTATATTCGTCTTTGGTGATCTCTCCCTGTTTCCACTTTTTATGTGCTCCCCTTTTGTCCCTTAGGCTGCCCTGGATTTCTCTGGTCAGCCAGGGAAGCCTCCTGGCCCCTTTCCCTCTTTTGCCTCGCTCGGGGATCGTCTTGCTTTGTGCCCGAAGGATCGTTTCCTTTAGGCACAGCCACCCTTCTTGGGCTCCCATCCCATCAAAACTCCTACTCTGCAGTGCTTCCTTGACTAATCGCCTGAGTGCAATGAGATCAGCTTTCCTAAAGTCTAGCACTTTCACCCTACTAGTTACCTTACCCACTCGACGTCTTATGGTTTATTCAATTATTAGGTGATCACTGTCCCCCAGATGGCTACCGATCTGGAGGTCCCCTACCATGTCATTCCCCGTTGCCAATACCAGGTCCAGTATGGCATTCCCCCTAGTGGGACCATGCACCTCCTGTGTCAGGTGGAGGTCCTGTACACAGGTTAGAAACCTGCGTGAGCGATGGGACTTTGCTGTCTGCGTCTCCCAGAAGATGTCCGGGTAGTTTAGGTCCCCCATGACTACCGCCTCTTTAGCTTTTATGGTCTCCGAGAGTTGCCTCAGGAATCCCGAATCTCTTTCTTCCCCTTGATGTGGGGGTCTGTAGCAGACCCCTACCACCAAATCCCTTTCTCTCTGCCCCCCACGTAGCCTAACCCACAATCCTTCTACTTCCTCATCCTCGGATTCTGTCTTGATGAGTGTTGATGTATATTGCTCACTGACATAGAGCGCAACCCCTCCCCCTTTCTTCCCCACCCTGTCCTTTCTGTACAATCTATAGCCCTCAATATGTACCGCCCAGTCATGGGATGAATCCCACCAGGTTTCCGGTAGCCCCACTAAGTCATAGATGTTTTGTGCAAGCAGGAGCACTAGTTCACCCACTCGCCGTGGGTGGCCCAGCTTGAGCACTGCCACCCCTGCCTCTATCTCCACACCCACACATCCAGCCATACCCACAGCCTTCCACCCCTCCCTTGTCTCCATCCACCCACACACCCTTTCGCCTTTCAATCCACCCTTCTTCCTTTAATCCCATTCCATCATTCCAGCCTTCCATTCATGCATTCCCCTTCTCACTGCTCCCATCCATCCATCTCACCTCAGCTGAGCACCACTAGTTAGTTTGGAGACCAACTGGCTTGGGGGACGGAGTGGGCAGGAGATTCTGTCAGCAACAATCTACTGCATGTGGTGCCAGGAAGGGTGGGCAGAAAGGAAGGGTTTTGTGGACTAAAGGAAGGGATGGGGGTGATGCTGCTAAAAGCTGATGAGTGGGTCTGTTAGGGTAATGAAATGGATTTTAGATGTTGGGGCTAGGATATGAAATCTGGGGGTGCTAAATGTAAAGCTGAATGAAGGTTTTTTTCCTGTGTCTCAGCAAAAAGCTGCTGGTCACAAGGCTGGATGCTATATGAAAAGTAACTAACTTTGTAAATGTTTAAGGAAGTGATTTTCTAAACAAGGTAGTGTTAGAGTCCATTATGTAAGAAGAACAAGATGCAACCCACCAGCTAGTATCAGGAGATAAGACAGAAGCCAAACCTTGGAGATGGTGCTGAAATCAGGAAAGAACAAGAAAGAACCAGCAAGTGACTGAGAGTGCCCGAGTTCATGGTCTTACATGTGCGCTTTTAGTAGAGGCGCATGTAAATGAAGGAAATGCATAAGCAATTCCATGTTAATGAAGTAAAGAGAGGTGGAGCTTGAGATGGGAGGAAAAATGGGTGGACCAGAGGTGGAACAAGGCAGGGTAAATGTAAATATGTATAAACCAAAGTGCATAAATATTGCAAAGAACTGTTGTTCAGGGCGGCTCCACGTATTCTATCAGTGAGGGAGCTGGCCCGAAGCTGTGTCCATTCTGAATATATTTCAAAGATTTCATAGACATTTGGGCTGGAAGGGACCCCGGAGGATCACCGAGTCCAGCCCCCTGCCCCAGGGGCAGGAAGTCTGCAGGGATCATAGGATCCCAGCAAACTAAACATCCAAAAGTGTTTTGAAGGCGTTCAAAGTGGGTGCTTGAACCACCTCTGGCGGCAGTCTATTCCAGACCTTGGGGGCTTGGACAGTAAAGGAGTTCTTCTTTATGTACAGCCTGAAACAGTCGCAGAAGAGTTTGTGACCGTTCGACCTTGTCATCCCTTGGGGCGCTCCAGTGAACAGATGTTTCCCCAGATCCTGCTGAGCACCCCTAATAAACTTATTCGCAGCCACCAGATCACCCCTGAGCCTGTGCTTTTCCAGGCTGAAGAGTCCCATAGCTCTCAGCCTGCCATCATAAAGTCTGTTATCCGGACCTCTGATCATATGCGTGGTTCTTCTCTGCACTCTGTCAAACTTCTCCACATCCTTTTTGAATTGTGGAGCCCAAAACTGGACGCAGTACTCCAGCTGAAGCCTCACCAAGGCTGGGTACAAGGGGAGATTGACGTCCTGGGATTTGCTTGAGAAGCATCGATGGATGCAAGCCCGCGTTTTCCTCGCCTTACAAGCTGCAGCATCACATTTAGGGCTCATGTTCATCTTGTGGTCAATCATGACCCCCAAGTCCCTTTCATGCATAGTGCTAACCAGCGTAGCACTGCCGAGCCTAGAAAAATGCTGCAGGTTTTTCCTTCCAAGGTGAAGAACCTTGCATTTTTCGGTGTTAAACACCGTCAGGTTCTCATCCGCCCATTTCCTGAGCCTTTCAAGATCTGGCTGGATCACCCTCCTGTCCTCAGGTGTGGATGCTTTACCCCAGAGTTTGGTGTCATTGGCGAACTTGACCAGCCCACTTCTGACACCATGGTCTACCTTATTAATGAAGATGTTAAAAAGTAAGGGCCCCAGGACAGAGCCCTGAGGGACCCCACTGGTTACTGGGCACCACGACGATTGACTTCCATCAACCACCACCCTCTGGTTCCTGCCATGGAGCTAATTCCCCAGCCAGCGGATCGTGGTGAGGTTGAGGCCGCAGTTAGCCAGGTTTGCCAAGAGGTGATCATGGGATACCGGACTGAAGGCTTTTTAAAAGTCAAGATATACAACATCAATCTCTTCCCCCTTGTCCAGGTGACAGGTCAACTGGTCACCTGGTCATAAATGGAAATGAGATTGGTCAAGCAAGACCTACCCACAACAAACCCATGCTGGGTATCCCTCAGGATATTGCTGTCAGCTAGCCTGTATAGGATGGCCTCTTTGATAATCTTTTACAAGACCTTGCCCAGGATAAAGGACAGTTTGGTGTGTCTGTAGCTTGCTGGATCGACTTTCCACCCTTTTTTGAAGATAGGCACCACATTGGCCTTCTTCCGATTGTTGGGCACTTCACCAGAGCACCAAGAGTGCTCAAAGATCCGTGCCAGGGGTTGAGCTATGATTCCTGCCAGCTCTTTGAGTACCCTTGGGTGTAAATGGTCAGGACCGGCTGACTTGAAGGTATCCATCCTCTCAAGGTGTTCCTTTACAAGGTCAGCTTTGATGGATGGTAAGTAATCTCCCTCACTCGGGCCTCCCTGTCTCGCAGTGGGCAGGGTTGTCCCATGGGACTGGTGAAAAACTGATGCACAGTACCCATTTAGTACCCAAAAAGCTGTTGCGAGCAATGTGTGCTGTGTTTGCTCCCTGCTCTGCTCTGGCTAATGAGCAACAGGATCCATGGGCAATTGGACCATTGTCTTTCTAGTTGTTGGGTGCTGCATGGAGTCGGGGTCTAACAGGGTCCATTAGATTCATGGAGAAGAACAAGTCAGCTGACACCTGGAGATGACTCCATCATGAATCCCTCACCTCTGCTGAGACCACAGTTGGTACAATCCATTTTTGACCTCTGAGGATCTGTCCTTGTCCAAACCCCCTCACAACAACCATCTAAAACATGAAAAAAATCACCCAGAGACTGGGCTGAGTAGCCAGGTATCAGATCACCTGTAGCACAACTTCACTGATCCCTGGAAGCAACAGGGCTGATGAGACAAGGGTCTCCCCATATTACACCTCCCTCCACCCTTCCACTCCAAGTTGCCTTCTTGCAGATGTGGGCACCTTTCAGTAGGAGAAGAGTTTCCACCATGCTTTGAAAGGGACAATTGATGAAGCCAGGCTGAAAGAACTAGGGTCACTGAATGTGGAGAAGAGAAGAGAAGACTGAGGTGGGGATTGGATTGCGGTCTTCCAATCCCTGAAAGGCAATGACAGAGAGGATGGAGATGGGCTTTTCTCTATGACCATAGGGGACAGGACTTGGAGCAACAGGGCTTCAAGCTGCAGCAGGGGAAACTGAGGCAGGAGATGGGAAGGAACTCCCTGAAGTGGACCAGATTACCTAGAGATGTGGTGGAATCTGCATCCTTAGAGATCTTGATGAGCAGGTTGGATGGACACATGGCTGGGATTGTTGAGTTAGGGGTGATCCTGCTGTGAGCAAGGGGCTGGACTAGATGTAACCTCATAAGGTTCCTTGTAGCTCAAATTCCCCATGATCCTATGGTCTGTTACATTGCTGAGACCCATGTGACTGAGCAACATATGGCCAAGACCATGGCATGGAGATTCTCTCTCACTTCCCCACTTGCATCATCTCCTCCCTCTTTTCCTTGGTGTCTCCTAAAACTCTTCTGCTCAGAGAAGAAGAGGAAGCCTGATTTGGCTTCTGACTAATGCTGGAGGGACCTGGATGCTTGGGTTCCTCCCTGAGTCTGCTCCAGACACCAATAAGCAATCACCACGGGTAATGGGAATTCCCTGCGTTTTCCCTAAAACTGAAAAAGGGGAAGTGACTCCTTGGCTGCTGAGACTTGGATGGTGTTGGGGGATTGGCCCAACTGGGTTGTAATGGGAGCACGGATGACCCTACCCAGCCAACTGGGAGGCTGAGGGGTGTGGCTATCTGGACTCATCCCAGCTGGCCAATGATTTAGGGCTGATAAGAGGCAAGGACTGTGAGTCATTGGGATCCAGGCATCCCCATCCCCATAACTATGGATTCCCTGCACCTTCCTTATTGTCTTAGCCACTTGGTTGCATGAACAGACATCCATCAGAAACTCACTGTTATTGACTGCTTTCATTCCATCAACAGTTAACAAGACTTAATGGATCCCAAACCCATCTCAAGGAAAAAGGAAACAAGGCTTCCAAAGAGGCTTCTCCACAAAGTTCCTTTGCCTGGTAGAATACACCTCTGATGGGGCTGATCCCAGGATGGGTCATTACATGAGAAACCATTGGCCAGTAAAGCCCATGAAATATGCAAGCAAATGCACCACGAGTAGCTAATTTTGAGGGACAGTTGCAGGTCATATGTCAGGAAATATGGAAATCACTTCACCTAATACAGAACATGGGGGTCTCATCAAACTAGTGAACAAAACATTGGAATAACATCAAAGGGGCATATGTAGAGGCTGGAAGTAGCTTGAAAGGGCTGGGGCTGGAAGAAACATCCAATAGTAGTAAGAAATTCCATCAGCATTCAGATGGAGCCCATTGGTCAACTGAAAAGGTTCAACACCAAAGTTTCTTCCTGGAAAAGCAAGGATGAGACCTAGGACAATTCCTACCAGGCCACTGTTACTATCTCCATGGAGATGAAGCTGCAGGAGAAGGTCTATTGGTTGACAACTTCTCTTCCTACTCCAGAGATAGTGGGAATGGGAGAGGCCTGGAGGAGGAGTCTATAAGGCCTGGGAGTCTGACTTCATGGTGGACTGAGTCTGGACAGCCACTATGGGGGCATCCTCAGTGAAGGCCTTCTCAAAGGCCAAGAACAGTGAGTGTCGTAGCTTCTCTTTGAAGTCATGAGCCATGAAAACGTAGAGGATGGGGTTGAGGCAGCTGTTGACGAAGGCCAGGCTGGAAACCAATGGCATGCCGATGTGGACGGCTGTCCTAAACTTAGGCAGGTCATCCATCTCAAGGAAGGAGAAGACATGTAAGGGGAACCAGCAGAGGAAGAAGACCACGATCACCACAGCAATGATCTTGAAGGGCTTGCTGGAGAGTGCCAGTTGGCTGGTGAGGAGCTTGACCACGATGACCCCGTAGCAGATGACAATGATGTAGAAGGGGATGATGAAGCTAAAGATGAAGCGGCTGATGACTGTGGCTCGGCTGTTGGAGGTGCTCACCCACTTCCACTCCTCCTCCGTGGCCTCCTCACCAGTTGTGCCAAACTCCTTATAGCAGTAGGTGACATTCTTGGAGTCATCGTAATCTATCTCCCGGAAGTACCAGTAGGGAATGCAAAGGATCAAGGACAGGATCCAGATGCCCAAGGCCACAAGTGAGGCTAGGCGGGGCTGACGATGGTTCTGTGTCCACACAGGAGACACCACGCAGACACAACGGTCCAGGCTGATGACCGTGAGGAAGAAGACACTGGCATAAAGGTTGAGGGAAGCCAATCCCCCGTTGAGTTTGCAGAGGGCTCTCCCAAATGGCCAGTGGAAGTTCATAGCTATGCTGGTGATGTTCAAGGGGAGGAAGAAGGTGAAGATAAAATCCGCGATGGCCAAGTTGAGGAACCACACAGTGTTGACTGTTCGCTTCATGTGGAAGCCTGTGACCCAAATCACCAGCCCATTTCCCGTCACACCCAGCAGGAAGGCAATGCTGTAGATGATCATGCTGAAGATATGAATGCCCCTCGTAAGCTTGTCATGGTTGCCAGTGCCTGGGGAGCTTGTAGGGCTTGAGGTCTCCATGCCGGTGGGAGCTGTCCCTGGCTCTGTCCTCACCTGAAGAAGACGGATTGTTCACCACATGTCTCCAGGCCCCAAGGGGGCATCATAGAAATTTGGGGATAGTAGGTCCCTCAGGGGGGCCCAGCCCCCTGCTCCAGGAAGGCACAGCCCCCTAGTCCAGCCCCCTGCTCCAGGAAGGCACAGTACCTTCTGAAGCAAACCAGACAGCAGGGTGGCCAGCCTAAGGATCCATTTCTCACTCAGTGATCATACCCATTGCCAAGCCATGAACACCACTGTTGGCCTTGCCCTTGGTCAAGCTGGGGGCTGAGGCCTCCACCCAGGTCCTGCCCCTGCCAGGCCAGGAAGGCACACGTTCAAATCCCCTCCAGGGATCCATGTTCTCCACTCCAAAGGCAAGTGAAGGCCTCCCAGGTCCATGGGGGTCCAACCCATCAAGGTGTCAGACTGAGCAGAGGGGCAAGACCCTCTAGCCAGGAGCCTCCAGGTTTTCTATGTCCATTGGCTATGGGAAAACAGGACACCTGGGTTCTCAGCCCTTTGTACTGAGCTTGAGAGATGGTTGCTTGATCCTTCCATGCCTGCGGGTCACAATATCTTCAGCCCCATCCTCCATACCTCAGCAAGTAACTTGAGTATGGGACATCTGAGATCTGCATCCAGGTGCAGGCCCAGGTGAAGGGGGAGGGTTGGGTGCCAGGACACTTGGGTTCTCCCCTTGCTCGGGGTGGGGTGTGAGAACTGGCAGTTAGAAAGCAGCTGTGGTGTGAAGGGGGAGAGGCAGAGGAGGGGAAGTAGGGGCCAGCTCAGCCCAACCAGCCAGCAGTTCCTCTTTTGCGAAGGAGGCAACGTGAATAGCTTTACCTTTTCAGCCACGGCCCCATGAGAATAGGACCCAGGTGTCTGTGCTGCCTCACTCTAGGGAGCACTCACCAAGCCCTATTCACTTCCCAGAGCTGAGGGCATCCAGGATCCTAGCCCCACTCTGCTTTGCCCAAACAGGTGCCACTCCCCTGCCCAATCTCAGAGAGAACCCAGGTGTCCGAGCACCGTGCTCTACCTCACCAGACCTCTGCCCTCCCAGAGCTGGTATAGGACCCAGGGGTTCCTATCCCACCAGTCTCATGCCCTATAAGGCCTGCCCCCCATACCTTCTCCCCCCTCTGAGCTGTCATAGGACCCAGGTCTCTGGCACCTTTAGCCCATGGAGTCCCTATTCCCTGACCTGATGTAGGAGAGAACCCAGGTGTCCTGGATCCCTGCTCTCTCCCCCCAGTCCCCACACCCCTCCCAGAGCTGGAGACAACCCAGGCTTCCAGGCTCCCAGGCTCCCCTTGCTCACACTCCGCAGCCCGCCCCCCACAAGGGAAAACCCAGGTGTCCAGGCTCCCAGCCCCACTTCCTCTAAACCCCCAGCCCTCACTCCCCTCCCAGAGTGGGGAGAGAACCCCGGTGTCCAGAGCCCCCTTGCCCTCAGCCATTACCTACTAGGTGCCCCTGGTCCTCTCTGCTCGCACTGGGCTCTGAGTTCCTGGGAGGCTGAAGATTGGCCAACACAGGAAGTACAGTTTTATTTTTCCACTCCACAGCCCCTTGAGACAGGAAACAGGAGTGAAGTAACCCAAGAGGCACACAGCTGGGGATTGTAACCCAGCAGGCAGGGGCAGGGGCTGGGAGCCCGACACCTGGTTTCTGCCCCAATTCCATCCCCACACACCCTGCCCATCCATCTATGACCATGGATGGATGCACGGATGAATGGATGGGTGGATGGATGGATATCTCCCTTGTGCTTCTTCTATCCATCCATTCATGCATCCATACTTACACCCTCTATCCATCCATCTAACCATCTGTCTGTATATACGCTGATATCTACACATTCCTCCATCCCACACCCTTTCTACTCATCTATCCCCATGTACCTTTCTATCCCTTCACCCCTTCCCATACATTCCCTCCATCCACTCATCCCAACATACACCAACATCTATCCATCCTTCCACCTCAAACCCTCTGTAACTGTGAGCGTGATACTACTCGCGCTCTCACCTGAATAGTGGGTACCCAGTAGCCAGTGGCCCCGCTCAGCTCCCTGGGTAGCTGCTGCAGGGTCCCCAAGCGGAGAGCCTCCCCTTACAATTAAACAACCTTGCAGACTGTTATAAAACTATTTACAGGATTCAACTATTTACAAGGTAACATATAACCAATACAATAGAACAAATGTTACACCGCATGACCTGGTGATGGTGGCTTGAGGGTTAATGCTTCTTGGATAGACTTTACACTAGACAAAGGTATGCAAATTACCCATGATAAATAAGGAACCAATATATAAATACATTGATGCTCCAAGTAATAAACCATCAATAACTTATTTACACAGTCTATAACTCGTACAGTGAGTGCTGAGGACCCCATGTGCACTGCTCCTGGTGGGGCGACTCAGGGACTAGGACTGTCTGTGTCCCTGCACAGGATCTGAAGGTGGTCCCTGGTGCTGGTGATCCTCGCACAAGCTCCGGGAGTGTTGGTGCAGCAGGCGGTGGCTCCTCCCCAGCAGTCCCTGCAAGGGAGCTGATTCCTGCCCAGACCCCGGTCCTGGCTCAGCAGGGAGCAGTGTCTGGGTTGCAGGTTGTAACAGTTTCCCCTGCCCAGCACAGCCTCACAGCACCCAGGAAATGCAGCCCCTTCCCAGTGCCTTCCCACTCACAGGGGAAAAAACCTGGGCAGTCTCCAGCCTCTTGCCCTGGCCCTGCATCCCTCTCCCCTGCTGCACTCACCCAGCCACACAGGGGCTTGCAGGAGGGTTTTCCCAGGCTTGGAGTCTCCTCACAGGCAGCTCCTCTCTTGTCCTGCCCCGGTGCGGCTCCGAGGAGAAGGGAGGGAGAACAGGACACAGTGCAGCGCTCTTCTCCAATGCTTCTTGCTGCTACTTCTGCAGGACTCTGCCAGGAGCTCTCGGAGGGATGGCCGTGGGGAGATCCTTTCCCTGGTCTCCAGCCTGTCTCTCACCGCCCCTCTCTCCTTCGTTCTCTTCCCGGGAAAACTGCTCCCCTCTTTTAACCAAGCCTCTCAGCCAATCCCAGGCCAGGGCTCTTCTTGGCCTGTTGCTACTGTCTCTCATTCTAACCCTGCTGGGGTTACATCACCCTTCCCACTTCCAAGAGAGTTACCTTCAAAGCGGCTTCAGTCGCCACCAGGGCAAACGGTATCCCTACTGGGGCAAACTCTGTCTCTTCGTGCTCTGTCTCTTTGGTGTCCCTCTGCAGGGCAGCCCTTCCTATTCCTTCAGGTGGGTCCATTTTTAATGCTGCTGCCCCTCTACCTATCCATCCCTATATAGTTTCTCCATCTATCTATCCCCATATACACCCACATACCTTTCTATCTCTGCATTCCTTCCCACTCATACCCTCCATCCATCCATGCCCCCATACCCCATCCATCTCTCCATCCATCTACCCATCCTCATATACACGTATATCAATCTACCCATCCATTTGCACATCCTCTCTATCTATAACCTCATCCCTAAATACCACATTTAGCCATATACAGCCAAGTACCTGTCTATCTACCCATCCCTTTCCACATTTCCTCCATCCATCTACCCACCATCCATCCCCAGATACTCCCCTCCATCCATCCACCAACCCCACACTTCATCCATCCCCATATACACCCACCTACCCATCTATCCTCAGACTTTCCATCCATCCATCCATCCATCCATCCATCCATCCATCCATCCATCCATCCAACCTTGACCCACCCACAGTCCATTCATCCACCAATACTCCATCCTAGTTTCATCTGCTCCCACTGCAAAAGTCTCCCAAACCCCACCCAGAAGCTGACACTTGCTCACCTACACCATAGAGCTGCCGGAAACGTGAGGAAGACAAGGATGCAAAAGGACCTTCTGGCCTCTGGCCTAAGCTACCCCAAGCTGGGTGGACCTGAGTGGTGCATAGGGACCAGGGACTTTTATAACCCTGAGGGTAGTGGGAGGGGGAAAGGGGAGAGGTTGGAGGTGGCCTAGTTTCCTGTCATGAACCAAGTTGGGGAGGGGAGAGGAGAGGAGGTCCTTATTGGTGGGGAGATGCTTCTGGGGCAGGAAGTGGGCAGGGAGTGGCAAGAACTCTGGAGCGCAGAGGAAACCACCTTGCTAACCACATGCACTGTGGCTTTGCTTAGGGGGCAAAAGAAACAGGCATCCAGGCTCTCAGCTCATGGCCAAGCCCTGTTGCTCTTTGGTGGCCACAGACAAGAGCACCACGCACGTGAGCCCCTGTGGAGCCTGGGCATGCCATGACCTGGTCTGAGTGTGTGGGGAAATCACCCGTGACGGGGAGATCCCTTCCAGCTCCACTGTCCCCATGATCCTGTGGGTCCCTGGTAGATCTCTTCTGGCCCCTGTCACCGTGATCCTCGTAGATCCCTGTGATACCCCCTCCAGCCTCATGGTCATCATGATCCTGGGAGATCCCTGGTGCGTTTCTTCCAACTCCTCTGTCCCCATGATCCTGGTAGATCCCTGTGATATCCCTTTCAGCCTGTCAGTTCTCATGATCCCCGTAGATTCCTAGGATATGGGATATACCTTCCACCCTCATTGTCTCCATGATCCTGTGGATCCCTGTGATATTCCTTCCAGCCCAGCAGTCCCCACGATGCTGGGAGATCCCTGCTGGACCCCTTCAAGCGCCACTGTTCCCACAATCCTGGGAGATCCCTTCAAACACCATGATCCTAATAAATCTCCAGTGGGTCCTTTCCAGCCCTGCTGTCCCAGTGCTCCTGGGATCCAGCTGCTTTGGATGCTGCCTTCAGCACCATGGACACAGCCACTGGACAAGGCCAGGGCAGATGGACAGGGGCTGGAGGTCCTCGAGCAGGGCCGGGGACGTTGGGGCAGCACTTATGACCTACCAGCTGCCAGCACAGGGAGAGAACCCAGGATTCCCGGCTCCCAGGAGCCCTGCATCCCCCCTGCCCCAGTCCCCAGTCCCTCCTACAACTGGAGAGAACCCAGGAGCCCGGGCTCCCGGACCCCTCCCTACCAAACCGCCAGGGCCCATTTCCCTCCTAAGGCTGGGATAGAGGCCGGGTGTCTGGGCTCCTCGCCCCCCATCTCTTTCCCTTTCCCAATCAGGGAGAGATGGGAGGGGGGGGGCGCAGAACAGTGGAGACCGGGTGCCCGGTAGGGGGAATCCGTCCACCCCGAGGTGCCCAAGCAGTATTCCCCGGGGCAGCCACTAGGGGACAGCAGAAGGCCACGCTTAAGACAAGCTGCTGCCTTTCACAGCTACTGGCCTGGAAAAGAGCCCAGGGGTCCGAGGCAGGGAGGAGGGCGGTATGGACCCAGGCAATCTGAAAGGCTGGGGGAGGAAGGGAGGGACGCAGGCATCCTGGGTGGGGGGAGGAAGGGGAAGGAAGCAGGCATCCTGCCTCCCAGCCTCACCGCACTTCCTAGCCTAGAGCTGGAGGCAGAACCCAGGGGTCCTGGCTCCCAACCTCGCCTCCAACCCCTCTCCCCATGAACCCAGAAATTCCCACTCCACTCAGGAGAACCCAAGGGTCCTGGGAGATTTCCCCCCAGCCCCCACTTCCCAGAAGTGACACCAACCCAGTAGTCCCGAGTCTCAAGCCCCTTCCTCTGATCCACTAGATCCCATCTCTCTCCCAAACCTGGGAGAGAACCAAGGTGTCTGGGCTCCCAGGCCCCCCTGCTGCAACCCCCACACCCCACACTGAACTCCCAGAGCTGGAGAGATGCCAGGTGTCTGGGTCTGAGCTTTCCAATCCTAGCTCCATAAACACCAATACCATTTCTCCATATCTCTGGGAGGGGACTGGGAGCTGGGACCTGGGGCTGCTGGCAGGCCAGATACCTGGGCTTTCCCCACAGTCCAGGGGGAAAGTGTGGGGCTTGGGGTATTAAAACATGGGTGCCTGAAGCCTAGACATTTGGGTTTAATCCCAGCTCTGGGAGAGAAGTGAGGCATGTGGGGCTGGAGGAGGGGGCTAAGATGCCCAAGTTTTCTCCCCAGCTACAGGAGAGGAGAAGGCACTGGTGGATTACAGTATGGGAAGTTGGGATCCCAGACACCTGGGTTCTCTATCCAGCTCTTGGGGAGGAGTGTGGATGGGGAGGAGCGGGGGTTGGAGAAAGGGGATTTGGGAGCTCGGATGCCTGGGTTCTGTGGAGGGGGAGTGGGGTCTTGGGGGCCAGGATCCTGGGTGGATATAGGGTTTTGATGCTTCTTCAAGCCCCTTTTACCATATGTAAAAACACAATGCATCTTTTCCTCCAATTAAAGAGCATTTCAAACTCTACTGAGATTTCCAGAGCCTGGCCCTGCCTCAGTCCAGTTTTGTTTAAAAAAAACCAACCACAGACCTTGCTGGAATGGGCACAACTTCACTAGCTTCGTATATGAAAGGCTTAAAAAAAACCCCAATGACTACCTGGGCCAAAATAGTCCAGAGAAATCATTTTGTTTACCCAAAAGTTAGTTTAATTAAATGTCTGTCACTTAGTCAGAAATCAGGAAAACAAAGCCTCGCCTTCTTGACAATGCCTCCAATATGTCACTGTCCATCATCACCATGCCTGCATCAGATAGGTCCACCCCTGCATCAAGGTATTTAGGTACAAGTAAAAACAGGTATGAAGGGCTACGGAATAGAAGAGAGACATTACTGGAAGTGGCCAACAGAGAGCAACAGGGCAGAAGAATGAAGAGCATGATTAGTGGAACATCAAGATTATTCAAAGGGTGGGGGTGGCATTAACACCTACAGAATAAAAATATTAGCAGGGATTGGGTAAGCTATAATAAAACGGGAAATCAGTAGACCCCCCTCAGTCTAAAAAACAAGTTCTTGTTGTCTTTTACTTGGGTTGCCATCCTCAGCTCCATGGTAGCTTTGGCCCGTCTAACTGCCTCCCTACAAGCGCGAGCAGAAGAGGTATATTCGTCTTTGGTGATCTCACCCTGTTTCCACTTTTTATGTGCTCCCCTTTTGTCCCTTAGGCTGCCCTGGATTTCTCTGGTCAGCCAGGGAAGCCTCCTGGCCCCTTTCCCTCTTTTGCCTCGCTCGGGGATCGTCTTGCTTTGTGCCCGAAGGATCGTTTCCTTTAGGCACAGCCACCCTTCTTGGGCTCCCATCCCATCAAAACTCCTACTCTGCAGTGCTTCCTTGACTAATCGCCTGAGTGCAATGAGATCAGCTTTCCTAAAGTCTAGCACTTTCACCCTACTAGTTACCTTACCCACTCGACGTCTTATGGTTTATTCAATTATTAGGTGATCACTGTCCCCCAGATGGCTACCGATCTGGAGGTCCCCTACCATGTCATTCCCCGTTGCCAATACCAGGTCCAGTATGGCATTCCCCCTAGTGGGACCGTGTACCTCCTGTGTCAGGTGGAGGTCCTGTACACAGGTTAGAAACCTGCGTGAGCGATGGGACTTTGCTGTCTGCGTCTCCCAGAAGATGTCCGGGTAGTTTAGGTCCCCCATGACTACAGCCTCTTTAGCTTTTATGGTCTCCGAGAGTTGCCTCAGGAATCCCGAATCTCTTTCTTCCCCTTGATGTGGGGGTCTGTAGCAGACCCCTACCACCAAATCCCTTTCTCTCTGCCCCCCACGTAGCCTAACCCACAATCCTTCTACTTCCTCAACCTCGGATTCCGTCTTGATGAGGGTTGATGTATATTGCTCACTGACATAGAGCGCAACCCCTCCCCCTTTCTTCCCCACCCTGTCCTTTCTGTACAATCTATAGCCCTCAATATGTACCGCCCAGTCATGGGATGAATCCCACCAGGTTTCCGGTAGCCCCACTAAGTCATAGATGTTTTGTGCAAGCAGGAGCACTAGTTCACCCACTCGCCGTGGGTGGCCCAGCTTGAGCACTGCCACCCCTCCATCTATCTCCACACCCACAAATCCAGCCATACCCACAGCCTTCCACCCCTCCCTTGTCTCCATCCACCCACACATCCTTTCGCCTTTCAATCCACCCTTCTTCCATTAATCCCATTCCATCATTCCAGCCTTCCATTCATGCATTCCCCTTCTCACTGCTCCCATCCATCCATCTCACCTCAGCTGAGCACCACTAGTTAGTTTGGAGACCAACTGGCTTGGGGGACGGAGTGGGCAGGAGATTCTGTCAGCAACAATCTACTGCATGTGGTGCCAGGAAGGGTGGGCAGAAAGGAAGGGTTTTGTGGACTAAAGGAAGGGATGGGGGTGATGCTGCTAAAAGCTGATGAGTGGGTCTGTTAGGGTAATGAAATGGATTTTAGATGTTGGGGCTAGGATATGAAATCTGGGGGTGCTAAATGTAAAGCTGAATGAAGGTTTTTTCCTGTGTCTCAGCAAAAAGCTGCTGGTCACAAGGCTGGATGCTATATGAAAAGTAACTAACTTTGTAAATGTTTAAGGAAGTGATTTTCTAAACAAGGTAGTGTTAGAGTCCATTATGTAAGAAGAACAAGATGCAACCCACCAGCTAGTATCAGGAGATAAGACAGAAGCCAAACCTTGGAGATGGTGCTGAAATCAGGAAAGAACAAGAAAGAACCAGCAAGTGACTGAGAGTGCCCGAGTTCATGGTCTTACATGTGCGCTTTTAGTAGAGGCGCATGTAAATGAAGGAAATGCATAAGCAATTCCATGTTAATGAAGTAAAGAGAGGTGGAGCTTGAGATGGGAGGAAAAATGGGTGGACCAGAGGTGGAACAAGGCAGGGTAAATGTAAATATGTATAAACCAAAGTGCATAAATATTGCAAAGAACTGTTGTTCAGGGCGGCTCCACGTATTCTATCAGTGAGGGAGCTGGCCCGAAGCTGTGTCCATTCTGAATATATTTCAAAGATTTCATAGACATTTGGGCTGGAAGGGACCCCGGAGGATCACCGAGTCCAGCCCCCTGCCCCAGGGGCAGGAAGTCTGCAGGGATCATAGGATCCCAGCAAACTAAACATCCAAAAGTGTTTTGAAGGCGTTCAAAGTGGGTGCTTGAACCACCTCTGGCGGCAGTCTATTCCAAACCTTGGGGGCTTGGACACCTAATACAGAACATGGGGGTCTCATCAAACTAGTGAACAAAACATTGGAATAACATCAAAGGGGCATATGTAGAGGCTGGAAGTAGCTTGAAAGGGCTGGGGCTGGAAGAAACATCCAATAGTAGTAAGAAATTCCATCAGCATTCAGATGGAGCCCATTGGTCAACTGAAAAGGTTCAACACCAAAGTTTCTTCCTGGAAAAGCAAGGATGAGACCTAGGACAATTCCTACCAGGCCACTGTTACTATCTCCATGGAGATGAAGCTGCAGGAGAAGGTCTATTGGTTGACAACTTCTCTTCCTACTCCAGAGATAGTGGGAATGGGAGAGGCCTGGAGGAGGAGTCTATAAGGCCTGGGAGTCTGACTTCATGGTGGACTGAGTCTGGACAGCCACTATGGGGGCATCCTCAGTGAAGGCCTTCACAAAGGCCAAGAACAGTGAGTGTCGTAGCTTCTCTTTGAAGTCATGAGCCATGAAAACGTAGAGGATGGGGTTGAGGCAGCTGTTGACGAAGGCCAGGCTGGAAACCAATGGCATGCCGATGTGGACGGCTGTCCTAAACTTAGGCAGGTCATCCATCTCAAGGAAGGAGAAGACATGTAAGGGGAACCAGCAGAGGAAGAAGACCACGATCACCACAGCAATGATCTTGAAGGGCTTGCTGGAGAGTGCCAGTTGGCTGGTGAGGAGCTTGACCACGATGACCCCGTAGCAGATGACAATGATGTAGAAGGGGATGATGAAGCTAAAGATGAAGCGGCTGATGACTGTGGCTCGGCTGTTGGAGGTGCTCACCCACTTCCACTCCTCCTCCGTGGCCTCCTCACCAGTTGTGCCAAACTCCTTATAGCAGTAGATGACATTCTTGGAGTCATCGTGATCTATCTCCCGGAAGTACCAGTAGGGAATGCAAAGGATCAAGGACAGGATCCAGATGCCCAAGGCCACAAGTGAGGCTAGGCGGGGCTGACGATGGTTCTGTGTCCACACAGGAGACACCACGCAGACACAACGGTCCAGGCTGATGACCGTGAGGAAGAAGACACTGGCATAAAGGTTGAGGGAAGCCAATCCCCCGTTGAGTTTGCAGAGGGCTCTCCCAAATGGCCAGTGGAAGTTCATAGCTATGCTGGTGATGTTCAAGGGGAGGAAGAAGGTGAAGATAAAATCCGCGATGGCCAAGTTGAGGAACCACACAGTGTTGACTGTTCGCTTCATGTGGAAGCCTGTGACCCAAATCACCAGCCCATTTCCCGTCACACCCAGCAGGAAGGCAATGCTGTAGATGATCATGCTGAAGATATGAATGCCCCTCGTAAGCTTGTCATGGTTGCCAGTGCCTGGGGAGCTTGTAGGGCTTGAGGTCTCCATGCCGGTGGGAGCTGTCCCTGGCTCTGTCCTCACCTGAAGAAGACGGATTGTTCACCACATGTCTCCAGGCCCCAAGGGGGCATCATAGAAATTTGGGGATAGTAGGTCCCTCAGGGGGGCCCAGCCCCCTGCTCCAGGAAGGCACAGCCCCCTAGTCCAGCCCCCTAGTGCAGCCCCCTGCTCCAGCCCCCTGCTCCAGGAAGGCACAGTACCTTCTGAAGCAAACCAGACAGCAGGGTGGCCAGCCTAAGGATCCATTTCTCACTCAGTGATCATACCCATTGCCAAGCCATGAACACCACTGTTGGACTTGCCCTTGGTCAAGCTGGGGGCTGAGGCTTCCACCCAGGTCCTGCCCCTGCCAGGCCAGGAAGGCACACGTTCAAATCCCCTCCAGGGATCCATGTTCTCCACTCCAAAGGCAAGTGAAGGCCTCCCAGGTCCATGGGGGTCCAACCCATCAAGGTGTCAGACTGAGCAGAGGGGCAAGACCCTCTAGCCAGGAGCCTCCAGGTTTTCTATGTCCATTGGCTATGGGAAAACAGGACACCTGGGTTCTCAGCCCTTTGTACTGAGCTTGAGAGATGGTTGCTTGATCCTTCCATGCCTGCGGGTCACAATATCTTCAGCCCCATCCTCCATACCTCAGCAAGTAACTTGAGTATGGGACATCTGAGATCTGCATCCAGGTGCAGGCCCAGGTGAAGGGGGAGGGTTGGGTGCCAGGACACTTGGGTTCTCCCCTTGCTCGGGGTGGGGTGTGAGAACTGGCAGTTAGAAAGCAGCTGTGGTGTGAAGGGGGAGAGGCAGAGGAGGGGAAGTAGGGGCCAGCTCAGCCCAACCAGCCAGCAGTTCCTCTTTTGCGAAGGAGGCAACGTGAATAGCTTTACCTTTTCAGCCACGGCCCCATGAGAATAGGACCCAGGTGTCTGTGCTGCCTCACTCTAGGGAGCACTCACCAAGCCCTATTCACTTCCCAGAGCTGAGGGCATCCAGGATCCTAGCCCCACTCTGCTTTGCCCAAACAGGTGCCACTCCCCTGCCCAATCTCAGAGAGAACCCAGGTGTCCGAGCACCGTGCTCTACCTCACCAGACCTCTGCCCTCCCAGAGCTGGTATAGGACCCAGGGGTTCCTATCCCACCAGTCTCATGCCCTATAAGGCCTGCCCCCCATACCTTCTCCCCCCTCTGAGCTGTCATAGGACCCAGGTCTCTGGCACCTTTAGCCCATGGAGTCCCTATTCCCTGACCTGATGTAGGAGAGAACCCAGGTGTCCTGGATCCGTGCTCTCTCCCCCCAGTCCCCACACCCCTCCCAGAGCTGGAGACAACCCAGGCTTCCAGGCTCCCAGGCTCCCCTTGCTCACACTCCGCAGCCCGCCCCCCACAAGGGAAAACCCAGGTGTCCAGGCTCCCAGCCCCACTTCCTCTAACCCCCCAGCCCTCACACCCCTCCCAGAGTGGGGAGAGAACCCCGGTGTCCAGAGCCCCCTTGCCCTCAGCCATTACCTACTAGGTGCCCCTGGTCCTCTCTGCTCGCACTGGGCTCTGAGTTCCTGGGAGGCTGAAGATTGGCCAACACAGGAAGAACAGTTTTATTTTTCCACTCCACAGCCCCTTGAGACAGGAAACAGGAGTGAAGTAACCCAAGAGGCACACAGCTGGGGATTGTAACCCAGCAGGCAGGGGCAGGGGCTGGGAGCCCGACGCCTGGTTTCTGCCCCAATTCTGGAAGGTAAGTGGGGTCCTGGGTAACAGCAGTGAGACTGGAAGCCTGGATGCCTGGGTTCTTTGGGAGCAGAGTAGGGTCAGGGGGAGGTTGTGAGAGCTGAGGGGGCTGGGAGCCTGGATGCCTGGGTTCTCTGGGAGGGGAATGAGGGCCAGGGGCTGGAGGGAATGCAGGCGCCAGGAGTCCCTCCCAATCTTCTTAGGCAGCTAGTCAGGGTGGGTGAGCCCGGAGGCTTGGGTTCCCTTCAGCAGCCCGGAAGGTACCTCAAGCCTGACTCCAGGCTTCCAGAAAAGGTGGGATGCCTGGCAGGCTGTTGTCTCTCCTCCCCAAGGATTCTGGGTGTGTGGGAACGGAGCTGGGCACCTGCTGGAGGTCCAGGAAGGCTGGAGATGGGGTGCTCAATGAGGGTGGAGGTAGAAAGCGCGAAGCCACAGTGGCTCCTACCCTGCCCCAGGGAAGAAGATATTTTGGAGACACTGAGCATGGTGTGAAGGGAGTGTGCCTGACTGGCAGGGGATGAACATGACCAGAGACATCCACCAGCCCAGTGGGGAGAGGTGTAAGGCAGGGCGGATGGCCAATAGGGCGTGTTTGGTACCTCCCCACTAGTTTCAACACACAAAAACTGCATCAGCTAAACAATTAAATAAAAGTAATAGTATCGTTAATTGGAAGGATCCAAAACAGCACCAGTGGAATTAACAATGTAAACACAAGTGATCGTATTTATTTCTTGCCTACATCTGTTTGTAACATAATCAATGATTATACTCGCCCACTACGCATACACAACAACAAGTTGTGTATGTGCAGTAAGCACCTTGGGGTGAGCTCCTTACTGCCCAAGTGGCACATGAGCAGTAGAAACACCTGAACAGTTTGAATGGATGGCAATAACCACTTGTTTAAGCAGGCAGTGGGGTGCCTCTTCTGATGCCCCGGCCTGGGCAAAGACCAGTTTCCCAGGAACCCATGGGAAACCACAACCCTGCCCGGAGGGGAAAGGGTGGGGCCTGACGCCCTCAGTCATCCAATGCTAGTCTTCAGCTCGCTTTCCTTCTGGAGCCTGTGAGGTGAGTGGTGCTTGCAGGGGCCTGGGCACAGGGCGGGAAGCGGGGCAGGAGACGAAGCTGGCTGGGTGCTGAGGGCATGGAGAAGTTTGCAACTGGCTGGGCACTCTGGCTGGGAGCCAGGAAGCTGGGGGGAGGTTATGGTTTTGAGAAACATAAACAACCTATGTTGTGCTTTATAGCATTGTTGTCATAACCAAACAAAAACTGAACAGATAAAATAAAATTTTAAAAGATGTGAAACTGGATGATACAGTGTGATGGTCCACCTGCCCCACCTGCCCCAGAGTTCACCAGTCGCACCTGAGGCAGAGTCTGCTCCAAGCCCACAGCCCCCGGCCCGGGGAGAGAACCCAGGTGTCCGGGCTCCTGCTCTCCCTGATCCACCCACACCCCACTCCCCTCAGCCTGCAGATAGCACCCAGGCAACCAAGCTCCCAGCTCTCACCCCCAGCCACCACTTGCTCTGCAGGGCAGGGAGAGATCTCCTCCGTCCATCCATCCTACACCTTCCATCCATCTCCTCACATCCCTCCTCTATCCATCCATGCATCTCTCCATGGATCTTGCTATATCCCCCATTTATCCATCAGTCCATCCCCACACACCCTGCCCATCCATCTATGACCATGGATGGATGCACGGATGAATGGATGGGTGGATGGATGGATGGATATCTCCCTTGTGCTTCTTCTATCCATCCATTCATGCATCCATACTTACACCCTCTATCCATCCATCTAACCATCTGTCTGTATATACGCTGATATCTACACATTCCTCCATCCCACACCCTTTCTACCCATCTATCCCCATGTACCTTTCTATCCCTTCACCCCTTCCCATACATTCCCTCCATCCACTCATCCCAACATACACCAACATCTATCCATCCTTCCACCTCAAACCCTCTGTAACTGTGAGCGTGATACTACTCGCGCTCTCACCTGAATAGTGGGTACCCAGTAGCCAGTGGCCCCGCTCAGCTCCCTGGGTAGCTGCTGCAGGGTCCCCAAGCGGAGAGCCTCCCCTTACAATTAAACAACCTTGCAGACTGTTATAAAACTATTTACAGGATTCAACTATTTACAAGGTAACATATAACCAATACAATAGAACAAATGTTACACTGCACGACCTGGTGATGGTGGCTTGAGGGTTAATGCTTCTTGGATAGACTTTACACTAGACAAAGGTATGCAAATTACCCATGATAAATAAGGAACCAATATATAAATACATTGATGCTCCAAGTAATAAACCATCAATAACTTATTTACACAGTCTATAACTCGTACAGTGAGTGCTGAGGACCCCATGTGCACTGCTCCTGGTGGGGCGACTCAGGGACTAGGACTGTCTGTGTCCCTGCACAGGATCTGAAGGTGGTCCCTGGTGCTGGTGATCCTCGCACAAGCTCCGGGAGTGTTGGTGCAGCAGGCGGTGGCTCCTCCCCAGCAGTCCCTGCAAGGGAGCTGATTCCTGCCCAGACCCCGGTCCTGGCTCAACAGGGAGCAGTGTCTGGGTTGCAGGTTGTAACAGTTTCCCCTGCCCAGCACAGCCTCACAGCACCCAGGAAATGCAGCCCCTTCCCAGTGCCTTCCCACTCACAGGGGAAAAACCTGGGCAGTCTCCAGCCTCTTGCCCTGGCCCTGCATCCCTCTCCCCTGCTGCACTCACCCAGCCACACAGGGGCTTGCAGGAGGGTTTTCCCAGGCTTGGAGTCTCCTCACAGGCAGCTCCTCTCTTGTCCTGCCCCGGTGCGGCTCCGAGGAGAAGGGAGGGAGAACAGGACACAGTGCAGCGCTCTTCTCCAATGCTTCTTGCTGCTACTTCTGCAGGACTCTGCCAGGAGCTCTCGGAGGGATGGCCGTGGGGAGATCCTTTCCCTGGTCTCCAGCCTGTCTCTCACCGCCCCTCTCTCCTTCGTTCTCTTCCCGGGAAAACTGCTCCCCTCTTTTAACCAAGGCTCTCAGCCAATCCCAGGCCAGGGCTCTTCTTGGCCTGTTGCTACTGTCTCTCATTCTAACCCTGCTGGGGTTACATCACCCTTCCCACTTCCAAGAGAGTTACCTTCAAAGCGGCTTCAGTCGCCACCAGGGCAAACGGTATCCCTACTGGGGCAAACTCTGTCTCTTCGTGCTCTGTCTCTTTGGTGTCCCTCTGCAGGGCAGCCCTTCCTATTCCTTCAGGTGGGTCCATTTTTAATGCTGCTGCCCCTCTACCTATCCATCCCTATATAGTTTCTCCATCTATCTATCCCCAAATACACCCACATACCTTTCTATCTCTGCATTCCTTCCCACTCATACCCTCCATCCATCCATGCCCCCATACCCCATCCATCTCTCCATCCATCTACCCATCCTCACATACACGTATATCAATCTACCCATCCATTTGCACATCCTCTCTATCTATAACCTCATCCCTAAATACCACATTTAGCCATATATAGCCAAGTACCTGTCTATCTACCCATCCCTTTCCACATTTCCTCCATCCATCTACCCACCATCCATCCCCAGATACTCCCCTCCATCCATCCACCAACCCCACACTTCATCCATCCCCATATACACCCACCTACCCATTTATCCTCAGACTTTCCATCCATCCATCCATCCATCCATCCATCCAACCTTGACCCACCCACAGTCCATTCATCCACCAATACTCCATCCTAGTTTCATCTGCTCCCACTGCAAAAGTCTCCCAAACCCCACCCAGAAGCTGACACTTGCTCACCTACACCATAGAGCTGCTGGAAACGTGAGGAAGACAAGGATGCAAAAGGACCTTCTGGCCTCTGGCCTAAGCTACTCCAAGCTGGGTGGACCTGAGTGGTGCATAGGGACCAGGGACTTTTATAACCCTGAGGGTAGTGGGAGGGGGAAAGGGGAGAGGTTGGAGGTGGCCTAGTTTCCTGTCATGAACCAAGTTGGGGAGGGGAGAGGAGAGGAGGTCCTTATTGGTGGGGAGATGCTTCTGGGGCAGGAAGTGGGCAGGGAGTGGCAAGAACTCTGGAGCGCAGAGGAAACCACCTTGCTAACCACATGCACTGTGGCTTTGCTTAGGGGGCAAAAGAAACAGGCATCCAGGCTCTCAGCTCATGGCCAAGCCCTGTTGCTCTTTGGTGGCCACAGACAAGAGCACCACGCACGTGAGCCCCTGTGGAGCCTGGGCATGCCATGACCTGGTCTGAGTGTGTGGGGAAATCACCCATGACGGGGAGATCCCTTCCAGCTCCACTGTCCCCATGATCCTGTGGGTCCCTGGTAGATCTCTTCTGGCCCCTGTCACCGTGATCCTCGTAGATCCCTGTGATACCCCCTCCAGCCTCATGGTCATCATGATCCTGGGAGATCCCTGGTGCGTTTCTTCCAACTCCTCTGTCCCCATGATCCTGGTAGATCCCTGTGATATCCCTTTCAGCCTGTCAGTTCTCATGATCCCCGTAGATTCCTAGGATATGGGATATACCTTCCACCCTCATTGTCTCCATGATCCTGTGGATCCCTGTGATATTCCTTCCAGCCCAGCAGTCCCCATGATGCTGGGAGATCCCTGCTGGACCCCTTCAAGCGCCACTGTTCCCACAATCCGGGGAGATCCCTTCAAACACCATGATCCTAATAAATCTCCAGTGGGTCCTTTCCAGCCCTGCTGTCCCAGTGCTCCTGGGATCCAGCTGCTTTGGATGCTGCCTTCAGCACCATGGACACAGCCACTGGACAAGGCTAGGGCAGATGGACAGGGGCTGGAGGTCCTCGAGCAGGGCCGGGGACGTTGGGGCAGCACTTATGACCTACCAGCTGCCAGCACAGGGAGAGAACCCAGGATTCCCGGCTCCCAGGAGCCCTGCATCCCCCCTGCCCCAGTCCCCAGTCCCTCCCACAACTGGAGAGAACCCAGGAGCCCGGGCTCCCGGACCCCTCCCTACCAAACCGCCAGGGCCCATTTCCCTCCTAAGGCTGGGATAGAGGCCGGGTGTCTGGGCTCCTCGCCCCCCATCTCTTTCCCTTTCCCAATCAGGGAGAGATGGGAGGGGGGGGCGCAGAACAGTGGAGACCGGGTGCCCGGTAGGGGGAATCCGTCCACCCCGAGGTGCCCAAGCAGTATTCCCCGGGGCAGCCACTAGGGGACAGCAGAAGGCCACGCTTAAGACAAGCTGCTGCCTTTCACAGCTACTGGCCTGGAAAAGAGCCCAGGGGTCCGAGGCAGGGAGGAGGGCGGTATGGACCCAGGCAATCTGAAAGGCTGGGGGAGGAAGGGAGGGACGCAGGCATCCTGGGTGGGGGGAGGAAGGGGAAGGAAGCAGGCATCCTGCCTCCCAACCTCACCGCGCTTCCTAGCCTAGAGCTGGAGGCAGAACCCAGGGGTCCTGGCTCCCAACCTCGCCTCCAACCCCTCTCCCCATGAACCCAGAAATTCCCACTCCACTCAGGAGAACCCAAGGGTCCTGGGAGATTTCCCCCCAGCCCCCACTTCCCAGAAGTGACACCAACCCAGTAGTCCCGAGTCTCAAGCCCCTTCCTCTGATCCACTAGATCCCATCTCTCTCCCAAACCTGGGAGAGAACCAAGGTGTCTGGGCTCCCAGGCCCCCCTGCTGCAACCCCCACACCCCACACTGAACTCCCAGAGCTGGAGAGATGCCAGGTGTCTGGGTCTGAGCTTTCCAACCCTAGCTCCATAAACACCAATACCATTTCTCCATATCTCTGGGAGGGGACTGGGAGCTGGGACCTGGGGCTGCTGGCAGGCCAGATACCTGGGCTTTCCCCACAGTCCAGGGGGAAAGTGTGGGGCTTGGGGTATTAAAACATGGGTGCCTGAAGCCTAGACATTTGGGTTTAATCCCAGCTCTGGGAGAGAAGTGAGGCATGTGGGGCTGGAGGAGGGGGCTAAGATGCCCAAGTTTTCTCCCCAGCTACAGGAGAGGAGAAGGCACTGGTGGATTACAGTATGGGAAGTTGGGATCCCAGACACCTGGGTTCTCTATCCAGCTCTTGGGGAGGAGTGTGGATGGGGAGGAGAGGGGGTTGGAGAAAGGGGATTTGGGAGCTCGGATGCCTGGGTTCTGTGGAGGGGGAGTGGGGTCTTGGGGGCCAGGATCCTGGGTGGATATAGGGTTTTGATGCTTCTTCAAGCCCCTTTTACCATATGTAAAAACACAATGCATCTTTTCCTCCAATTAAAGAGCATTTCAAACTCTACTGAGATTTCCAGAGCCTGGCCCTGCCTCAGTCCAGTTTTGTTTAAAAAAAAACCAACCACAGACCTTGCTGGAATGGGCACAACTTCACTAGCTTCGTATATGAAAGGCTTAAAAAAACCCCCAATGACTACCTGGGCCAAAATAGTCCAGAGAAATCATTTTGTTTACCCAAAAGTTAGTTTAATTAAATGTCTGTCACTTAGTCAGAAATCAGGAAAACAAAGCCTCGCCTTCTTGACAATGCCTCCAATATGTCACTGTCCATCATCACCATGCCTGCATCAGATAGGTCCACCCCTGCATCAAAGTATTTAGGTACAAGTAAAAACAGGTATGAAGGGCTACGGAATAGAAGAGAGACATTACTGGAAGTGGCCAACAGAGAGCAACAGGGCAGAAGAATGAAGAGCATGATTAGTGGAACATCAAGATTATTCAAAGGGTGGGGGTGGCATTAACACCTACAGAATAAAAGTATTAGCAGGGATTGGGTAAGCTATAATAAAACGGGAAATCAGTAGACCCCCCTCAGTCTAAAAAACAAGTTCTTGTTGTCTTTTACTTGGGTTGCCATCCTCAGCTCCATGGTAGCTTTGGCCCGTCTAACTGCCTCCCTACAAGCGCGAGCAGAGGAGGTATATTCGTCTTTGGTGATCTCTCCCTGTTTCCACTTTTTATGTGCTCCCCTTTTGTCCCTTAGGCTGCCCTGGATTTCTCTGGTCAGCCAGGGAAGCCTCCTGGCCCCTTTCCCTCTTTTGCCTCGCTCGGGGATCGTCTTGCTTTGTGCCCGAAGGATCGTTTCCTTTAGGCACAGCCACCCTTCTTGGGCTCCCATCCCATCAAAACTCCTACTCTGCAGTGCGTCCTTGACTAATCGCCTGAGTGCATTGAGATCAGCTTTCCTAAAGTCTAGCACTTTCACCCTACTAGTTACCTTACCCACTCGATGTCTTATGGTTTATTCAATTATTAGGTGATCACTGTCCCCCAGATGGCTACCGATCTGGTGGTCCCCTACCATGTCATCCCCCGTTGCCAATACCAGGTCCAGTATGGCATTCCCCCTAGTGGGACCGTGTACCTCCTGTGTCAGGTGGAGGTCCTGTACACAGGTTAGAAACCTGCGTGAGCGATGGGACTTTGCTGTCTGCGTCTCCCAGAAGATGTCCGGGTAGTTTAGGTCCCCCATGACTACCGCCTCTTTAGCTTTTATGGTCTCCGAGAGTTGCCTCAGGAATCCCGAATCTCTTTCTTCCCCTTGATGTGGGGGTCTGTAGCAGACCCCTACCACCAAATCCCTTTCTCTCTGCCCCCCACGTAGCCTAACCCACAATCCTTCTACTTCCTCAACCTCGGATTCTGTCTTGATGAGGGTTGATGTATATTGCTCACTGACATAGAGCGCAACCCCTCCCCCTTTCTTCCCCACCCTGTCCTTTCTGTACAATCCATAGCCCTCAATATGTACCGCCCAGTCATGGGATGAATCCCACCAGGTTTCCGGTAGCCCCACTAAGTCATAGATGTTTTGTGCAAGCAGGAGCACTAGTTCACCCACTCGCCGTGGGTGGCCCAGCTTGAGCACTGCCACCCCTGCCTCTATCTCCACACCCACACATCCAGCCATACCCACAGCCTTCCACCCCTCCCTTGTCTCCATCCACCCACACACCCTTTCGCCTTTCAATCCACCCTTCTTCCTTTAATCCCATTCCATCATTCCAGCCTTCCATTCATGCATTCCCCTTCTCACTGCTCCCATCCATCCATCTCACCTCAGCTGAGCACCACTAGTTAGTTTGGAGACCAACTGGCTTGGGGGACGGAGTGGGCAGGAGATTCTGTCAGCAACAATCTACTGCATGTGGTGCCAGGAAGGGTGGGCAGAAAGGAAGGGTTTTGTGGACTAAAGGAAGGGATGGGGGTGATGCTGCTAAAAGCTGATGAGTGGGTCTGTTAGGGTAATGAAATGGATTTTAGATGTTGGGGCTAGGATATGAAATCTGGGGGTGCTAAATGTAAAGCTGAATGAAGGTTTTTTTCCTGTGTCTCAGCAAAAAGCTGCTGGTCACAAGGCTGGATGCTATATGAAAAGTAACTAACTTTGTAAATGTTTAAGGAAGTGATTTTCTAAACAAGGTAGTGTTAGAGTCCATTATGTAAGAAGAACAAGATGCAACCCACCAGCTAGTATCAGGAGATAAGACAGAAGCCAAACCTTGGAGATGGTGCTGAAATCAGGAAAGAACAAGAAAGAACCAGCAAGTGACTGAGAGTGCCCGAGTTCATGGTCTTACATGTGCGCTTTTAGTAGAGGCGCATGTAAATGAAGGAAATGCATAAGCAATTCCATGTTAATGAAGTAAAGAGAGGTGGAGCTTGAGATGGGAGGAAAAATGGGTGGACCAGAGGTGGAACAAGGCAGGGTAAATGTAAATATGTATAAACCAAAGTGCATAAATATTGCAAAGAACTGTTGTTCAGGGCGGCTCCACGTATTCTATCAGTGAGGGAGCTGGCCCGAAGCTGTGTCCATTCTGAATATATTTCAAAGATTTCATAGACATTTGGGCTGGAAGGGACCCCGGAGGATCACCGAGTCCAGCCCCCTGCCCCAGGGGCAGGAAGTCTGCAGGGATCATAGGATCCCAGCAAACTAAACATCCAAAAGTGTTTTGAAGGCGTTCAAAGTGGGTGCTTGAACCACCTCTGGCGGCAGTCTATTCCAAACCTTGGGGGCTTGGACAGTAAAGGAGTTCTTCTTTATGTACAGCCTGAAACAGTCGCAGAAGAGTTTGTGACCGTTCGACCTTGTCATCCCTTGGGGCGCTCCAGTGAACAGATGTTTCCCCAGATCCTGCTGAGCACCCCTAATAAACTTATTCGCAGCCACCAGATCACCCCTGAGCCTGTGCTTTTCCAGGCTGAAGAGTCCCATAGCTCTCAGCCTGCCATCATAAAGTCTGTTATCCGGACCTCTGATCATATGCGTGGTTCTTCTCTGCACTCTGTCAAACTTCTCCACATCCTTTTTGAATTGTGGAGCCCAAAACTGGACGCAGTACTCCAGCTGAAGCCTCACCAAGGCTGGGTACAAGGGGAGATTGACGTCCCGGGATTTGCTTGAGAAGCATCGATGGATGCAAGCCCGCGTTTTCCTCGCCTTACAAGCTGCAGCATCACATTTAGGGCTCATGTTCATCTTGTGGTCAATCATGACCCCCAAGTCCCTTTCATGCATAGTGCTAACCAGCGTAGCACTGCCGAGCCTAGAAAAATGCTGCAGGTTTTTCCTTCCAAGGTGAAGAACCTTGCATTTT
Organism: Alligator mississippiensis; assembly: GCF_030867095.1. Classification (NCBI taxonomy): domain Eukaryota; kingdom Metazoa; phylum Chordata; order Crocodylia; family Alligatoridae; genus Alligator; species Alligator mississippiensis. The sequence goes on from NC_081838.1 coordinate 29,862,261, forward strand.
TCGGTGTTAAACACCGTCAGGTTCTCATCCGCCCATTTCCTGAGCCTTTCAAGATCTGGCTGGATCACCCTCCTGTCCTCAGGTGTGGATGCTTTACCCCAGAGTTTGGTGTCATTGGCGAACTTGACCAGCCCACTTCTGACACCATGGTCTACCTTATTAATGAAGATGTTAAAAAGTAAGGGCCCCAGGACAGAGCCCTGAGGGACCCCACTGGTTACTGGGCACCACGACGATTGACTTCCATCAACCACCACCCTCTGGTTCCTGCCATGGAGCTAATTCCCCAGCCAGCGGATCGTGGTGAGGTTGAGGCCGCAGTTAGCCAGGTTTGCCAAGAGGTGATCATGGGATACCGGACTGAAGGCTTTTTAAAAGTCAAGATATACAACATCAATCTCTTCCCCCTTGTCCAGGTGACAGGTCAACTGGTCACCTGGTCATAAATGGAAATGAGATTGGTCAAGCAAGACCTACCCACAACAAACCCATGCTGGGTATCCCTCAGGATATTGCTGTCAGCTAGCCTGTATAGGATGGCCTCTTTGATAATCTTTTACAAGACCTTGCCCAGGATAAAGGACAGTTTGGTGTGTCTGTAGCTTGCTGGATCGACTTTCCACCCTTTTTTGAAGATAGGCACCACATTGGCCTTCTTCCGATTGTTGGGCACTTCACCAGAGCACCAAGAGTGCTCAAAGATCCATGCCAGGGGTTGAGCTATGATTCCTGCCAGCTCTTTGAGTACCCTTGGGTGTAAATGGTCAGGACCGGCTGACTTGAAGGTATCCATCCTCTCAAGGTGTTCCTTTACAAGGTCAGCTTTGATGGATGGTAAGTAATCTCCCTCACTCGGGCCTCCCTGTCTCGCAGTGGGCAGGGTTGTCCCATGGGACTGGTGAAAAACTGATGCACAGTACCCATTTAGTACCCAAAAAGCTGTTGCGAGCAATGTGTGCTGTGTTTGCTCCCTGCTCTGCTCTGGCTAATGAGCAACAGGATCCATGGGCAATTGGACCATTGTCTTTCTAGTTGTTGGGTGCTGCATGGAGTCGGGGTCTAACAGGGTCCATTAGATTCATGGAGAAGAACAAGTCAGCTGACACCTGGAGATGACTCCATCATGAATCCCTCACCTCTGCTGAGACCACAGTTGGTACAATCCATTTTTGACCTCTGAGGATCTGTCCTTGTCCAAACCCCCTCACAACAACCATCTAAAACATGAAAAAAATCACCCAGAGACTGGGCTGAGTAGCCAGGTATCAGATCACCTGTAGCACAACTTCACTGATCCCTGGAAGCAACAGGGCTGATGAGACAAGGGTCTCCCCATATTACACCTCCCTCCACCCTTCCACTCCAAGTTGCCTTCTTGCAGATGTGGGCACCTTTCAGTAGGAGAAGAGTTTCCACCATGCTTTGAAAGGGACAATTGATGAAGCCAGGCTGAAAGAACTAGGGTCACTGAATGTGGAGAAGAGAAGAGAAGACTGAGGTGGGGATTGGATTGCGGTCTTCCAATCCCTGAAAGGCAATGACAGAGAGGATGGAGATGGGCTTTTCTCTATGACCATAGGGGACAGGACTTGGAGCAACAGGGCTTCAAGCTGCAGCAGGGGAAACTGAGGCAGGAGATGGGAAGGAACTCCCTGAAGTGGACCAGATTACCTAGAGATGTGGTGGAATCTGCATCCTTAGAGATCTTGATGAGCAGGTTGGATGGACACATGGCTGGGATTGTTGAGTTAGGGGTGATCCTGCTGTGAGCAAGGGGCTGCACTAGATGTAACCTCATAAGGTTCCTTGTAGCTCAAATTCCCCATGATCCTATGGTCTGTTACATTGCTGAGACCCATGTGACTGAGCAACATATGGCCAAGACCATGGCATGGAGATTCTCTCTCACTTCCCCACTTGCATCATCTCCTCCCTCTTTTCCTTGGTGTCTCCTAAAACTCTTCTGCTCAGAGAAGAAGAGGAAGCCTGATTTGGCTTCTGACTAATGCTGGAGGGACCTGGATGCTTGGGTTCCTCCCTGAGTCTGCTCCAGACACCAATAAGCAATCACCACGGGTAATGGGAATTCCCTGCGTTTTCCCTAAAACTGAAAAAGGGGAAGTGACTCCTTGGCTGCTGAGACTTGGATGGTGTTGGGGGATTGGCCCAACTGGGTTGTAATGGGAGCACGGATGACCCTACCCAGCCAACTGGGAGGCTGAGGGGTGTGGCTATCTGGACTCATCCCAGCTGGCCAATGATTTAGGGCTGATAAGAGGCAAGGACTGTGAGTCATTGGGATCCAGGCATCCCCATCCCCATAACTATGGATTCCCTGCACCTTCCTTATTGTCTTAGCCACTTGGTTGCATGAACAGACATCCATCAGAAACTCACTGTTATTGACTGCTTTCATTCCATCAACAGTTAACAAGACTTAATGGATCCCAAACCCATCTCAAGGAAAAAGGAAACAAGGCTTCCAAAGAGGCTTCTCCACAAAGTTCCTTTGCCTGGTAGAATACACCTCTGATGGGGCTGATCCCAGGATGGGTCATTACATGAGAAACCATTGGCCAGTAAAGCCCATGAAATATGCAAGCAAATGCACCACGAGTAGCTAATTTTGAGGGACAGTTGCAGGTCATATGTCAGGAAATATGGAAATCACTTCACCTAATACAGAACATGGGGGTCTCATCAAACTAGTGAACAAAACATTGGAATAACATCAAAGGGGCATATGTAGAGGCTGGAAGTAGCTTGAAAGGGCTGGGGCTGGAAGAAACATCCAATAGTAGTAAGAAATTCCATCAGCATTCAGATGGAGCCCATTGGTCAACTGAAAAGGTTCAACACCAAAGTTTCTTCCTGGAAAAGCAAGGATGAGACCTAGGACAATTCCTACCAGGCCACTGTTACTATCTCCATGGAGATGAAGCTGCAGGAGAAGGTCTATTGGTTGACAACTTCTCTTCCTACTCCAGAGATAGTGGGAATGGGAGAGGCCTGGAGGAGGAGTCTATAAGGCCTGGGAGTCTGACTTCATGGTGGACTGAGTCTGGACAGCCACTATGGGGGCATCCTCAGTGAAGGCCTTCTCAAAGGCCAAGAACAGTGAGTGTCGTAGCTTCTCTTTGAAGTCATGAGCCATGAAAACGTAGAGGATGGGGTTGAGGCAGCTGTTGACGAAGGCCAGGCTGGAAACCAATGGCATGCCGATGTGGACGGCTGTCCTAAACTTAGGCAGGTCATCCATCTCAAGGAAGGAGAAGACATGTAAGGGGAACCAGCAGAGGAAGAAGACCACGATCACCACAGCAATGATCTTGAAGGGCTTGCTGGAGAGTGCCAGTTGGCTGGTGAGGAGCTTGACCACAATGACCCCGTAGCAGATGACAATGATGTAGAAGGGGATGATGAAGCTAAAGATGAAGCGGCTGATGACTGTGGCTCGGCTGTTGGAGGTGCTCACCCACTTCCACTCCTCCTCCGTGGCCTCCTCACCAGTTGTGTCAAACTCCTTATAGCAGTAGGTGACATTCTTGGAGTCATCGTGATCTATCTCCCGGAAGTACCAGTAGGGAATGCAAAGGATCAAGGACAGGATCCAGATGCCCAAGGCCACAAGTGAGGCTAGGCGGGGCTGACGATGGTTCTGTGTCCACACAGGAGACACCACGCAGACACAACGGTCCAGGCTGATGACCGTGAGGAAGAAGACACTGGCATAAAGGTTGAGGGAAGCCAATCCCCCGTTGAGTTTGCAGAGGGCTCTCCCAAATGGCCAGTGGAAGTTCATAGCTATGCTGGTGATGTTCAAGGGGAGGAAGAAGGTGAAGATAAAATCCGCGATGGCCAAGTTGAGGAACCACACAGTGTTGACTGTTCGCTTCATGTGGAAGCCTGTGACCCAAATCACCAGCCCATTTCCCGTCACACCCAGCAGGAAGGCAATGCTGTAGATGATCATGCTGAAGATATGAATGCCCCTCGTAAGCTTGTCATGGTTGCCAGTGCCTGGGGAGCTTGTAGGGCTTGAGGTCTCCATGCCGGTGGGAGCTGTCCCTGGCTCTGTCCTCACCTGAAGAAGACGGATTGTTCACCACATGTCTCCAGGCCCCAAGGGGGCATCATAGAAATTTGGGGATAGTAGGTCCCTCAGGGGGGCCCAGCCCCCTGCTCCAGGAAGGCACAGCCCCCTAGTCCAGCCCCCTAGTGCAGCCCCCTGCTCCAGCCCCCTGCTCCAGGAAGGCACAGTACCTTCTGAAGCAAACCAGACAGCAGGGTGGCCAGCCTAAGGATCCATTTCTCACTCAGTGATCATACCCATTGCCAAGCCATGAACACCACTGTTGGACTTGCCCTTGGTCAAGCTGGGGGCTGAGGCCTCCACCCAGGTCCTGCCCCTGCCAGGCCAGGAAGGCACACGTTCAAATCCCCTCCAGGGATCCATGTTCTCCACTCCAAAGGCAAGTGAAGGCCTCCCAGGTCCATGGGGGTCCAACCCATCAAGGTGTCAGACTGAGCAGAGGGGCAAGACCCTCTAGCCAGGAGCCTCCAGGTTTTCTATGTCCATTGGCTATGGGAAAACAGGACACCTGGGTTCTCAGCCCTTTGTACTGAGCTTGAGAGATGGTTGCTTGATCCTTCCATGCCTGCGGGTCACAATATCTTCAGCCCCATCCTCCATACCTCAGCAAGTAACTTGAGTATGGGACATCTGAGATCTGCATCCAGGTGCAGGCCCAGGTGAAGGGGGAGGGTTGGGTGCCAGGACACTTGGGTTCTCCCCTTGCTCGGGGTGGGGTGTGAGAACTGGCAGTTAGAAAGCAGCTGTGGTGTGAAGGGGGAGAGGCAGAGGAGGGGAAGTAGGGGCCAGCTCAGCCCAACCAGCCAGCAGTTCCTCTTTTGCGAAGGAGGCAACGTGAATAGCTTTACCTTTTCAGCCACGGCCCCATGAGAATAGGACCCAGGTGTCTGTGCTGCCTCACTCTAGGGAGCACTCACCAAGCCCTATTCACTTCCCAGAGCTGAGGGCATCCAGGATCCTAGCCCCACTCTGCTTTGCCCAAACAGGTGCCACTCCCCTGCCCAATCTCAGAGAGAACCCAGGTGTCCGAGCACCGTGCTCTACCTCACCAGACCTCTGCCCTCCCAGAGCTGGTATAGGACCCAGGGGTTCCTATCCCACCAGTCTCATGCCCTATAAGGCCTGCCCCCCATACCTTCTCCCCCCTCTGAGCTGTCATAGGACCCAGGTCTCTGGCACCTTTAGCCCATGGAGTCCCTATTCCCTGACCTGATGTAGGAGAGAACCCAGGTGTCCTGGATCCCTGCTCTCTCCCCCCAGTCCCCACACCCCTCCCAGAGCTGGAGACAACCCAGGCTTCCAGGCTCCCAGGCTCCCCTTGCTCACACTCCGCAGCCCGCCCCCCACAAGGGAAAACCCAGGTGTCCAGGCTCCCAGCCCCACTTCCTCTAACCCCCCAGCCCTCACTCCCCTCCCAGAGTGGGGAGAGAACCCCGGTGTCCAGAGCCCCCTTGCCCTCAGCCATTACCTACTAGGTGCCCCTGGTCCTCTCTGCTCGCACTGGGCTCTGAGTTCCTGGGAGGCTGAAGATTGGCCAACACAGGAAGAACAGTTTTATTTTTCCACTCCACAGCCCCTTGAGACAGGAAACAGGAGTGAAGTAACCCAAGAGGCACACAGCTGGGGATTGTAACCCAGCAGGCAGGGGCAGGGGCTGGGAGCCCGACGCCTGGTTTCTGCCCCAATTCTGGAAGGTAAGTGGGGTCCTGGGTAACAGCAGTGAGACTGGAAGCCTGGATGCCTGGGTTCTTTGGGAGCAGAGTAGGGTCAGGGGGAGGTTGTGAGAGCTGAGGGGGCTGGGAGCCTGGACGCCTGGGTTCTCTGGGAGGGGAATGAGGGCCAGGGGCTGGAGGGAATGCAGGCGCCAGGAGTCCCTCCCAATCTTCTTAGGCAGCTAGTCAGGGTGGGTGAGCCCGGAGGCTTGGGTTCCCTTCAGCAGCCCGGAAGGTACCTCAAGCCTGACTCCAGGCTTCCAGAAAAGGTGGGATGCCTGGCAGGCTGTTGTCTCTCCTCCCCAAGGATTCTGGGTGTGTGGGAACGGAGCTGGGCACCTGCTGGAGGTCCAGGAAGGCTGGAGATGGGGTGCTCAATGAGGGTGGAGGTAGAAAGGGCGAAGCCTCAGTGGCTCCTACCCTGCCCCAGGGAAGAAGAAGATATTTTGGAGACACTGAGCATGGTGTGAAGGGAGTGTGCCTGACTGGCAGGGGATGAACATGACCAGAGACATCCACCAGCCCAGTGGGGAGAGGTGTAAGGCAGGGCGGATGGCCAATAGGGCGTGTTTGGTACCTCCCCACTAGTTTCAACACACAAAAACTGCATCAGCTAAACAATTAAATAAAAGTAATAGTATCGTTAATTGGAAGGATCCAAAACAGCACCAGTGGAATTAACAATGTAAACACAAGTGATCGTATTTATTTCTTGCCTACATCTGTTTGTAACATAATCAATGATTATACTCGCCCACTACGCATACACAACAACAAGTTGTGTATGTGCAGTAAGCACCTTGGGGTGAGCTCCTTACTGCCCAAGTGGCACATGAGCAGTAGAAACACCTGAACAGTTTGAATGGATGGCAATAACCACTTGTTTAAGCAGGCAGTGGGGTGCCTCTTCTGATGCCCCGGCCTGGGCAAAGACCAGTTTCCCAGGAACCCATGGGAAACCACAACCCTGCCCGGAGGGGAAAGGGTGGGGCCTGACGCCCTCAGTCATCCAATGCTAGTCTTCAGCTCGCTTTCCTTCTGGAGCCTGTGAGGTGAGTGGTGCTTGCAGGGGCCTGGGCACAGGGCGGGAAGCGGGGCAGGAGACGAAGCTGGCTGGGTGCTGAGGGCATGGAGAAGTTTGCAACTGGCTGGGCACTCTGGCTGGGAGCCAGGAAGCTGGGGGGAGGTTATAGTTTTGAGAAACATAAACAACCTATGTTGTGCTTTATAGCATTGTTGTCATAACCAAACAAAAACTGAACAGATAAAATAAAATTTTAAAAGATGTGAAACTGGATGATACAGTGTGATGGTCCACCTGCCCCACCTGCCCCAGAGTTCACCAGTCGCACCTGAGGCAGAGTCTGCTCCAAGCCCACAGCCCCCGGCCCGGGGAGAGAACCCAGGTGTCCGGGCTCCTGCTCTCCCTGATCCACCCACACCCCACTCCCCTCAGCCTGCAGATAGCACCCAGGCAACCAAGCTCCCAGCTCTCACCCCCAGCCACCACTTGCTCTGCAGGGCAGGGAGAGATCTCCTCCGTCCATCCATCCTACACCTTCCATCCATCTCCTCACATCCCTCCTCTATCCATCCATGCATCTCTCCATGGATCTTGCTATATCCCCCATTTATCCATCAGTCCATCCCCACACACCCTGCCCATCCATCTATGACCATGGATGGATGCACGGATGAATGGATGGGTGGATGGATGGATGGATATCTCCCTTGTGCTTCTTCTATCCATCCATTCATGCATCCATACTTACACCCTCTATCCATCCATCTAACCATCTGTCTGTATATACGCTGATATCTACACATTCCTCCATCCCACACCCTTTCTACCCATCTATCCCCATGTACCTTTCTATCCCTTCACCCCTTCCCATACATTCCCTCCATCCACTCATCCCAACATACACCAACATCTATCCATCCTTCCACCTCAAACCCTCTGTAACTGTGAGCGTGATACTACTCGCGCTCTCACCTGAATAGTGGGTACCCAGTAGCCAGTGGCCCCGCTCAGCTCCCTGGGTAGCTGCTGCAGGGTCCCCAAGCGGAGAGCCTCCCCTTACAATTAAACAACCTTGCAGACTGTTATAAAACTATTTACAGGATTCAACTATTTACAAGGTAACATATAACCAATACAATAGAACAAATGTTACACTGCACGACCTGGTGATGGTGGCTTGAGGGTTAATGCTTCTTGGATAGACTTTACACTAGACAAAGGTATGCAAATTACCCATGATAAATAAGGAACCAATATATAAATACATTGATGCTCCAAGTAATAAACCATCAATAACTTATTTACACAGTCTATAACTCGTACAGTGAGTGCTGAGGACCCCATGTGCACTGCTCCTGGTGGGGCGACTCAGGGACTAGGACTGTCTGTGTCCCTGCACAGGATCTGAAGGTGGTCCCTGGTGCTGGTGATCCTCGCACAAGCTCCGGGAGTGTTGGTGCAGCAGGCGGTGGCTCCTCCCCAGCAGTCCCTGCAAGGGAGCTGATTCCTGCCCAGACCCCGGTCCTGGCTCAGCAGGGAGCAGTGTCTGGGTTGCAGGTTGTAACAGTTTCCCCTGCCCAGCACAGCCTCACAGCACCCAGGAAATGCAGCCCCTTCCCAGTGCCTTCCCACTCACAGGGGAAAAACCTGGGCAGTCTCCAGCCTCTTGCCCTGGCCCTGCATCCCTCTCCCCTGCTGCACTCACCCAGCCACACAGGGGCTTGCAGGAGGGTTTTCCCAGGCTTGGAGTCTCCTCACAGGCAGCTCCTCTCTTGTCCTGCCCCGGTGCGGCTCCGAGGAGAAGGGAGGGAGAACAGGACACAGTGCAGCGCTCTTCTCCAATGCTTCTTGCTGCTACTTCTGCAGGACTCTGCCAGGAGCTCTCGGAGGGATGGCCGTGGGGAGATCCTTTCCCTGGTCTCCAGCCTGTCTCTCACCGCCCCTCTCTCCTTCGTTCTCTTCCCGGGAAAACTGCTCCCCTCTTTTAACCAAGCCTCTCAGCCAATCCCAGGCCAGGGCTCTTCTTGGCCTGTTGCTACTGTCTCTCATTCTAACCCTGCTGGGGTTACATCACCCTTCCCACTTCCAAGAGAGTTACCTTCAAAGCGGCTTCAGTCGCCACCAGGGCAAACGGTATCCCTACTGGGGCAAACTCTGTCTCTTCGTGCTCTGTCTCTTTGGTGTCCCTCTGCAGGGCAGCCCTTCCTATTCCTTCAGGTGGGTCCATTTTTAATGCTGCTGCCCCTCTACCTATCCATCCCTATATAGTTTCTCCATCTATCTATCCCCATATACACCCACATACCTTTCTATCTCTGCATTCCTTCCCACTCATACCCTCCATCCATCCATGCCCCCATACCCCATCCATCTCTCCATCCATCTACCCATCCTCATATACACGTATATCAATCTACCCATCCACTTGCACATCCTCTCTATCTATAACCTCATCCCTAAATACCACATTTAGCCATATACAGCCAAGTACCTGTCTATCTACCCATCCCTTTCCACATTTCCTCCATCCATCTACCCACCATCCATCCCCAGATACTCCCCTCCATCCATCCACCAACCCCACACTTCATCCATCCCCATATACACCCACCTACCCATCTATCCTCAGACTTTCCATCCATCCATCCATCCATCCATCCATCCAACCTTGACCCACCCACAGTCCATTCATCCACCAATACTCCATCCTAGTTTCATCTGCTCCCACTGCAAAAGTCTCCCAAACCCCACCCAGAAGCTGACACTTGCTCACCTACACCATAGAGCTGCCGGAAACGTGAGGAAGACAAGGATGCAAAAGGACCTTCTGGCCTCTGGCCTAAGCTACCCCAAGCTGGGTGGACCTGAGTGGTGCATAGGGACCAGGGACTTTTATAACCCTGAGGGTAGTGGGAGGGGGAAAGGGGAGAGGTTGGAGGTGGCCTAGTTTCCTGTCATGAACCAAGTTGGGGAGGGGAGAGGAGAGGAGGTCCTTATTGGTGGGGAGATGCTTCTGGGGCAGGAAGTGGGCAGGGAGTGGCAAGAACTCTGGAGCGCAGAGGAAACCACCTTGCTAACCACATGCACTGTGGCTTTGCTTAGGGGGCAAAAGAAACAGGCATCCAGGCTCTCAGCTCATGGCCAAGCCCTGTTGCTCTTTGGTGGCCACAGACAAGAGCACCACGCACGTGAGCCCCTGTGGAGCCTGGGCATGCCATGACCTGGTCTGAGTGTGTGGGGAAATCACCCGTGACGGGGAGATCCCTTCCAGCTCCACTGTCCCCATGATCCTGTGGGTCCCTGGTAGATCTCTTCTGGCCCCTGTCACCGTGATCCTCGTAGATCCCTGTGATACCCCCTCCAGCCTCATGGTCATCATGATCCTGGGAGATCCCTGGTGCGTTTCTTCCAACTCCTCTGTCCCCATGATCCTGGTAGATCCCTGTGATATCCCTTTCAGCCTGTCAGTTCTCATGATCCCCGTAGATTCCTAGGATATGGGATATACCTTCCACCCTCATTGTCTCCATGATCCTGTGGATCCCTGTGATATTCCTTCCAGCCCAGCAGTCCCCACGATGCTGGGAGATCCCTGCTGGACCCCTTCAAGCGCCACTGTTCCCACAATCCTGGGAGATCCCTTCAAACACCATGATCCTAATAAATCTCCAGTGGGTCCTTTCCAGCCCTGCTGTCCCAGTGCTCCTGGGATCCAGCTGCTTTGGATGCTGCCTTCAGCACCATGGACACAGCCACTGGACAAGGCCAGGGCAGATGGACAGGGGCTGGAGGTCCTCGAGCAGGGCCGGGGACGTTGGGGCAGCAGTAATGACCTACCAGCTGCCAGCACAGGGAGAGAACCCAGGATTCCCGGCTCCCAGGAGCCCTGCATCCCCCCTGCCCCAGTCCCCAGTCCCTCCCACAACTGGAGAGAACCCAGGAGCCCGGGCTCCCGGACCCCTCCCTACCAAACCGCCAGGGCCCATTTCCCTCCTAAGGCTGGGATAGAGGCCGGGTGTCTGGGCTCCTCGCCCCCCATCTCTTTCCCTTTCCCAATCAGGGAGAGATGGGAGGGGGGGGGGCGCAGAACAGTGGAGACCGGGTGCCCGGTAGGGGGAATCCGTCCACCCCGAGGTGCCCAAGCAGTATTCCCCGGGGCAGCCACTAGGGGACAGCAGAAGGCCACGCTTAAGACAAGCTGCTGCCTTTCACAGCTACTGGCCTGGAAAAGAGCCCAGGGGTCCGAGGCAGGGAGGAGGGCGGTATGGACCCAGGCAATCTGAAAGGCTGGGGGAGGAAGGGAGGGACGCAGGCATCCTGGGTGGGGGGAGGAAGGGGAAGGAAGCAGGCATCCTGCCTCCCAGCCTCACCGCACTTCCTAGCCTAGAGCTGGAGGCAGAACCCAGGGGTCCTGGCTCCCAACCTCGCCTCCAACCCCTCTCCCCATGAACCCAGAAATTCCCACTCCACTCAGGAGAACCCAAGGGTCCTGGGAGATTTCCCCCCAGCCCCCACTTCCCAGAAGTGACACCAACCCAGTAGTCCCGAGTCTCAAGCCCCTTCCTCTGATCCACTAGATCCCATCTCTCTCCCAAACCTGGGAGAGAACCAAGGTGTCTGGGCTCCCAGGCCCCCCTGCTGCAACCCCCACACCCCACACTGAACTCCCAGAGCTGGAGAGATGCCAGGTGTCTGGGTCTGAGCTTTCCAACCCTAGCTCCATAAACACCAATACCATTTCTCCATATCTCTGGGAGGGGACTGGGAGCTGGGACCTGGGGCTGCTGGCAGGCCAGATACCTGGGCTTTCCCCACAGTCCAGGGGGAAAGTGTGGGGCTTGGGGTATTAAAACATGGGTGCCTGAAGCCTAGACATTTGGGTTTAATCCCAGCTCTGGGAGAGAAGTGAGGCATGTGGGGCTGGAGGAGGGGGCTAAGATGCCCAAGTTTTCTCCCCAGCTACAGGAGAGGAGAAGGCACTGGTGGATTACAGTATGGGAAGTTGGGATCCCAGACACCTGGGTTCTCTATCCAGCTCTTGGGGAGGAGTGTGGATGGGGAGGAGCGGGGGTTGGAGAAAGGGGATTTGGGAGCTCGGATGCCTGGGTTCTGTGGAGGGGGAGTGGGGTCTTGGGGGCCAGGATCCTGGGTGGATATAGGGTTTTGATGCTTCTTCAAGCCCCTTTTACCATATGTAAAAACACAATGCATCTTTTCCTCCAATTAAAGAGCATTTCAAACTCTACTGAGATTTCCAGAGCCTGGCCCTGCCTCAGTCCAGTTTTGTTTTAGAAAAAACCAACCACAGACCTTGCTGGAATGGGCACAACTTCACTAGCTTCGTATATGAAAGGCTTAAAAAAAACCCAATGACTACCTGGGCCAAAATAGTCCAGAGAAATCATTTTGTTTACCCAAAAGTTAGTTTAATTAAATGTCTGTCACTTAGTCAGAAATCAGGAAAACAAAGCCTCGCCTTCTTGACAATGCCTCCAATATGTCACTGTCCATCATCACCATGCCTGCATCAGATAGGTCCACCCCTGCATCAAGGTATTTAGGTACAAGTAAAAACAGGTATGAAGGGCTACGGAATAGAAGAGAGACATTACTGGAAGTGGCCAACAGAGAGCAACAGGGCAGAAGAATGAAGAGCATGATTAGTGGAACATCAAGATTATTCAAAGGGTGGGGGTGGCATTAACACCTACAGAATAAAAATATTAGCAGGGATTGGGTAAGCTATAATAAAATGGGAAATCAGTAGACCCCCCTCAGTGCTGCCTGTGGCAGAAATGCCACCGTCGGTGCCCCTCTCCAGAAATGTGTCTCTGCCAGCGTGACAGGCTGGTGTTGAATTCCTCAGGGCGGGGATCTTCCTCCCTGCTTACATGACAAAAGCCTGGTGCCTCGGAGGTGGATTCTTTGGTCACCTGGGGGAGGGGAGAGGGAAAAGCCCCGCTCACCGGCCCAGGTAGCCAGTGATGCTTTTTTAGATTGGTTGGCTTGTGGCCGGCACTGGCAGCTTCGATTGGACCGGGCTGCTGAGGTCAGAGAGGTTATTTAAAGGCCCGGGCCAGGAAGAAGGCAGCCATTAGCCATGTGGTCACCCAGGTAAATCTGAAACAGGCTCCCTCCTCATAACCGCATGCTCAAACAGTGCCCTGCCTCCAGAGGAAAACTCCAACCACCTCTGGATGATGCGTGTGAGTAAGCTACTCGAGATCAGACTAGATATGTAGCTTACAGTAACTCAGATGCGAGATCAAAAGGCTACCTCAACCATTCTAGTTTGCTCTATGGGATTCCTCTGATATTTCTATGATACTGCTCTACTTTTACCCCATTTTCACCCTACCCTCTGTAATCAATAAAGTTCTCCTTTGTGACCGGTGTGGGAAACTTATTGAGGTGGGGTCTAAATTATGCTGAGGAGGCCCCTTAGGTCTGTGGACTAAGGGAGACTTTCCTAATAAGCCCCAGACTTGGGGAAGTGCCCCAAGTGCCTGTATTGGGTCTAGTACTCATTGGACAATCAGGTCTGTGTTTTCCAAGGTGCGCAGAGCCACAATTGAGTCCAGAGCCTTGGATGGTGGCAACAGGAATCCCAGGCTAGCAGGTGTGCTCCAGGGAAGGGGTGGGCCAGACGTGAGGCACCCCAGGGAGGGCACTTGGAGCCTGGAAAGTGGTCAGGCGCAGTGAGGTGGGTGGCTCAATGCAGAAGCACCTCCTACTGGCCCACCACACTGCCCGAGTAGAAATGTCACTGTCTCTACTGGACATTGGGTGGGGCAGGCATCAAAGTGAGAGTTGTGACTGCCTCCCTCCACCCCCAGATGTGTTCCCGTCTAGATGCCCGAGTTCTCCCTGCATTCCAAGAGAGCCACTACTTCCTGCTCAGATGTGTGATGCCTGCTCCAGGTGGATCCCTGAGTCCCCAGTGCGAGATGGGGAGTTCTGACCTAAGTCCTCCTCAAAAGCTGTATGGAAGGTGGCCAGTATGGAGTGTTGGAGCATGTCCCGGCAGCCGCCTCCCATGAAGGCATAGAGCAGCGGGTTGAGGCAGCTGCTGAGGTAGGCTAAGGGCACAGCCACCTCAAAAAAATGTTGCACCCCTGGCTTTTCGTAGTGGCCTGCGAGGGCAAGAAGCCGAGCAATGTGCAAGGGGAACCAGGAGATGAAGAAAGTGACCACCACTGCTACCATGATCTTGAAAGGCCTGGAAGACCGGGTCAAGTGGCTTCTCTTCATAGCAGCTGCCAAGACCCCATAGAAGCTCAAGATGAGGATGAAAGGCACCAGAAAGCCAACCACAAAGCTGGTGAGAACCATCGCCTGCTCCCGGCATGTCCATAGCCTGTCCTCCTCCTCTGGAGAAGAACCATAAACAAGAATGTAGTTTTCATAGCAAGAAATGATTTCTCTCCCTGAGTTCAAGTTGGTCTTAATGTCCCGGAAAACCAGAGATGGGATGCTCAGAGCTACGGCCACTAACCACACAACCAAAGCCACCAGAGAAGCCCGGTGGGGGCAGCGGTGCTGGAGAGCCCAGATGGGGAGACACACAGAGACGCAGCGGTCAGCACTGATGAGTGTGAGGAAGAAGACACTGGCATAGAGGTTGAGGTAGGTAATGGCCCCATACATCTTGCATAGCACCAGCCCAAGGGCCCAGTGGAAACCCAGGGCAGAATAAACCACCTCAACAAGGAGGAACAAGGTGAAGGCAAAGTCAGCCACGGCCAGGTTGAGATACCAGATGGTGACCACAGTCTTTGGCATCCGGAAGCCGATCACAAAGATGACCAAACCATTCCCAGTTATTCCCAGTAGGAAGCCCAGCATGTAGAGGATGGCAAAGATTACCGATTTCCTTTGCATCTGTGTGGTGATGTCTTCCTGGTTCTTGTAGGCATTGGGGTAGGCCGAGGAAATGGAGATGTTCAGGTATGTAGAGGTGGAGTTGAACAAGAAGGACGAGTTCCCCTCCATCATTGTCCCAGCAGCCTGTCACATAGGAACCCAGATCTAATTTCACTTCCAGGGTGAGGAGCTCAGGGAGTGAAGTAGAGTCTAGAGGCTAAGAGCTGGGAGCCTGGACACATTGGTTCACACCCTGCTCTGGGAGAAGAGCAAGGTCTGGGGGATGAGAGATGGGGGAGCTGGGAGCCCAGACACCTGGGTTCTCTCCCAGCTTTGACAGGGGAGTATTGGAGGCCCATAGGTTTGAGTAGGAGAAGCTGTAAAATCAGGACTTCTGGGTTCCACCTCCAGCTCCAGGAACAGAGTTGAGGTCAAATGAATTGGAGCAAGGTGGGATGGGAGCCTGGATGCCTGGGTCCTCTCCCAGCTCTGGGAAGGGAGCATAGCCTTAGAGAGAAGTAGCATAGGAGAGGTTGGGAGCCCAGACACCCATCTTCTATTCCTAATTTTTTTTTTGGGGGGGGTATAGGAGTCTAATGGGTCAGAGCTGGGTGGGTGAGTGTGTGTGGGGGGGGGGGGGGTTCCTCTGTTGTACCCCAGCTTGGTGAGGGGAGCCGGGACTCCTGGGTTCCATCCCCACCCCAGAAAGAGAGAATGGGATCAGACGGGTTCAGGGCAGACCCATGGTTTTCTTACCTGGGTATCAGGACACTAAATAGCTTGCAGAGAGATCCTAGATGCACAGTGCACCATGTCCAGGGCAGGAACCTGCTGGAGAAATGTCCCAGAGAGGCACTGGGGTTTAGAGATGCAGTCCTAAGAACAGACTCCAGGACAATGACCTCAGCGCTTTCATTTCCTGCTTTAATCGGGGCTTACGTGAGTGACAGAACAGGGAAGTGGCCAAGAGAAGCCACAGACCTCAAGTGATACGTACCTCAGGGTCACTTTCCCTCAAGCTAACTGACCTAGGTCCCAGGATGGACCATCAAGGAATAGATCACAGCCATACGCCCTTGCTAGAAACCAGCAGCTGCAGCTAATTCTCACACAGCTCAAGGCAGGATGGGTCAAACTGAGCTACAGACCCACACACTAGCTGTGTGCCCTTGGTCATCCAAGCCACATGCATGACAACGTCCAGGTTCATTCACCTGCTCCTAGAGGATCACGGGAACATCGGGCTGGAAGGGACCTCAGGAGGTGGCATCAAGGCCAGCTTCTGCTCAAGGCATGGTCAGGTCTGGTGGCACCTGAGTGAGACTGCAAGAGCAGATGGAGGAGACAGGGTTGGTTGGAGATGAGGTTACAGGGATGGTCATGTTGGAGGGACCATGACCTCATGGTTGTAAGAGCTACTTCTTTCAATCATCCTCCCTGCCTACATCATAGGACCATGGGTGTGAAGGGACCCCAGGAGGTTGCATCTCAGGGCATGATCAGCTCCAACTAAACCATCCCAAACCAAGCATTCATCCAACCTGCTCTTGAAGATCTCCAAGGATAGAGACCCCACCATCTCTCTGGGAAGCCTGCCCCCCCTGCTGGACACCCTCATGGTCAGGAATTCCTCCTTATCAGCCTCCAATACCCCAGTGGCCAGATGCTGCTATCACCCTTCCCCCACTTCCATTATCTTCCTCCACCAGGCCTGTTATCTCATCTGTTCTAGAAATGCAAAACAGAACAGATGTCACAGCCCAGCCAACAGGAACCCATCACCCCACAACACCTCCCCCCACCCCTCCCCCCCACACTGCAGCCGCTTATCAGTCCTTCCCCTGTTAGCTGGTGTCGTTACAGAAATGTGAGGGCAGCAGAACTAATTTGGGTGTTCATCACTACTGCAGAGTACCCCGTTGGATCCACGGACCCCTTGCTGCTCCATACCCCAGCATCAGTGGCTCTAGGGCTTACAGCAGGGAGTGCCCATGCTGAAATGTGTCATCTCATGGGACAGGCTTCCCAAACACACAAAGGGCCCATGGCCATGTTGTCTCAATGGAGGTGGAAGCAGAAGCCAGGAGCCCTTATTTGTATTTGAGGTCGAAACAACCTGGGGGTAGGGACTGTGAAATCAGAGCTCCATGCCCAGGAGAAGCCACCAACGGCAGAAGGGCAAGAGAATAGGGAGTGTTTTTTTTTTTCCATTCTCTATGACTTGATACATTTTGGCATGCACGAGATAGAGCATCTTCTTCATCCTCTGGATCTCCTGGGCATGGCCAGATCGGAACCAGTTGCAGACCACGATGATGACATCATAGCAACTGGATTCCACCTCCTGATAGGCCTTCATATCCACATCTGCCATGTCCTTATGAAAAAAAAGAGGTATACTCACAGTGGAAGCTAGGGACAGTCCTCAAGGAGGACTATACTTTAGTGGCCAGCACTTGTAGGGAAGTGATCAGGAAAGCCAAGGTAGTGACTGAGATTAGGTTAGCCACAGGAGTCGAGGACAATAAGAAGTCCTTCTTTAGGCATGTAAGCAGTAGAAGGAAAACAAATGGAAGTGTGGGACCCCTGCTTAACACCTTGGGACAGCTGGTACCTGACATTCAGGAAAAAACTGAACTCCTGAATGCCCACTTTGCTTCCGTATTTCACCAGAGCATGGGGAAAGTCAAGCGAGATAAGGCTCATAGAGGACATGCCGGGACTGACAGCCTCCCCACTGTGGATGCTGAGCTGGTGCAATACCAGCTAGAAAAGCTAGACATTTATAAGTCAGTGGGACCAGATGGGCTTCACCCGAGAGTGCTGATGGAGCTGGCTGAGGTCATCAGAGAACCCCTGGCAAAGCTCTTTCAGAATTTGTGGAACTTGGGGGAGATCCCTGAGGATTGGAAGAGGACCAACATTGTACCCATCTTCAAGAAGGGGGAAGAGGGAGGACCCGGGCAACTATAGGCCAATCAGCCTAACTTCCATCCCAGGGAAAAACCTGGAAAACCTCATTAAAGAATCCATGTGCAATACACTTGTGGAAGGTAAGATTTTGAATGACAGTCAGCATAGCTTTGTCGTGGATTGGTCTTGTTTTACTTGGTCGTAGGAGATGAGATTGGTATCTCACCACCTGGACATGGGAGACAAGGTAGATGTTATATACTGAGACTTCCAAAAGACTTTTGATCTTGTATCCCATGATATCCCTGTGGAAAAACTGGAGGATTGTGGGATCAGCTGCTCTATGGTTCATTGGGTGGGAAACGGGCTACAGGGTAGGACCCAGAGAGTTCTCATGAATGGATGTGTGTCATCCTGGCATGAAGCGGCCAGTGGTGGTATACTTTCAATATACATACAAGCTTGGAGGTGACAGCCTGACTTGCACCACAGCTGGAAGGGACCTAGGTGTAATGATTGACCATCACATGAACATGAGCCGTCAATGCAATGTAGAGGCTAGCAGGGCGAATAACATGCTGGCATGCATCAACCGATGCATCTCATGTAAAACTAAGGAAGTGATACTTCCATTGTACTCAGAACTGGTGAGACCGCAGCTGGAGTACTGCATCCAGTTCTGCGTGCCGCACTTCAATAAGAATGTGGAAAAACTTGAGAGGGTCCAGAAAAGAGCCACCTGCATGATCAAGGACTTGCAAGGCAAGCCATACGAGGAAAGGCTGAGGGACCTGGGCCTCTTTAGCCTAACAAAGAGAAGGTTGAGAGGGGACTTGATAGTGGCTTATCACTGTATCAGAGGAGAGCATCAGGAGCTCAGTGAACAACTGTTCACTAGGGCACTCCTGGAGAAGACCAGGACCAATGGATATAAATTCCTGGAAGAACACTTCAGGCTTAATACCAGGAAAAACTCCTTTACAGTCAGGGTGTACAGACTGGAATAAGCTCCCACCAGAGGTGGTGCAGTCACCTACCCTGGAGGTTTTCAAGAGGAGACTGGACAGTCACCTTGCTGGGCTCACCTAACCCCAGTTGTCCTCCTGCCTAGAGCGGGGGTGGGGGGCGGGACGGGGACGGGACTGGATCCGATGATCTGCGAGGTCCCTTCCAGCCCCACAATCTATGAACCTATGACTGAAAATCAGGGATCCGATGCTCGGTAGGTCATATAATGGGATGCTGGGATAGTGGGGACAGTCATAAGGCCCAGGTTCCAGTGTTGTTTCTTTTACCAGTTTCAGCCGCATCACTCTCTCCAGGTCTGGGAAGAAAACCCAGGCATCATGTCTCTCTACCCCACTGCGCTAACCAAACACACCCCTCCCTCCCCTCCCCTCCCAAAGCCCCAAATGGTTGCCCAGGCACCTGGGTTCTATCCCTCGCTCTGGGGAGGGAGTGGAGTCTGGTGGATTAGAGCAGGGGGGCTGGAAGCCCAGACACCTGGTCCCAGCTTGGAGGAGTGAGTGGGTTAGAGCACAGGAGCTGTGGATCAGGACTCCTGGGTTCTCTACAGACCCTGGGAGTGGGCTGAGGTTGGTTGATAATAAGCAGGGGGAGCTGGGGAGAGCAAAAGCCACATAGGGTAACAGTAGCCTGGCTTCACTGTTACTTCCATGGGGTCACACGGCACCTCTGCATCCCAGAGAAGCCTTGAATGGAGTCTCAGACCCCCGTCAGGACCCCCACACAAGAATCCACCTCCAACACCTCTCTAAGTGCTTCCCACCCTTCTTTTTTACTTCTACTGACCCTTCCAGTGCAGATCGGAGCCCTAGATGGGAGCTGGGGTGCAGCACAGCCCAAGGCACCCCAGCCTGCCTGTCCTCTCCCATCACCCCCATACCCTTGGTATAAGCACTTACCTCATCTCCAGCCTCAGTTTTCCCCCAGCTCTTACTTTTTGTGGAAAGGAGGTTCCCTATGGTGCTGCAGTTGGGGGGCAAAAATTAGTCCTAGGCTTCCCACGGTCCCGAAGGAAGACCCCTGAAACTGAAAGCAACAGGCTAACATGACCATCTCTCAGAAACACAAATGAACTATGCAGTGGCTGACTGGGAGCCAGGGTTGACCAAGGCAGGGAAAGGTAGAGACGATAAATCAGTGGGTGAGCATTTGGGAGGCACTGACACAAAGAGAAGTGGCTTGACACGTACCAAGTTTCATCCTGAAGGAGGAGAGGCAGGAAGAATCAGGGTGGCTTTGTCTGGAGAAGTGATGACCAAAGAGAAGACTTGATAATAGTTTTCAAAGACCTGGAGGAATATGACAAAGAAAGGAGATGGACTTTTCTCAGTAGCTGTGGGGGACCAGGGTAGAAGCAACAAACTCAAGCTGCAGGAGGGGAAACTGAGGCTGGAGATGAGGAGGAACTTCCTACCCCTGAGGACGGTCTAGCAATGGTCTGGGCCTCTCCCACCTCTGAGGATGGTCCAGTAATTGTCAAGGTCACCTAAAAAAGTGGTGAAGCCTCCATCCTTGGAGACCTTCAAGACCAGGTTGGATGGACACATGGCTGGGATGGTTTAGTCAGGGCTGATCCTGCCCTGACCAAGAGGCTGGACTAAATGTGACCAATGCCAGGAGCTTAGGGAATAAACAGGAGGAACTTGTCCTCCTGCTCAACACAAATAATTATGATGTCATAGGGATAACGGAGACCTGGTGGGACTCCACCCATGACTGGACCATGGGTATAGATGGCTATACCCTGTACAGGAGGGATCGAGTGGACAAAAGGGGCGGGGACGTACCTCTCTATGTCAAGGAAAGCTACGCATCCCTTCAAGCCGATATTGCCACCCACGGTGGAAGACTTGAGACCCTCTGGGTTAAAATCCATGGGGAACACGGCAGAGGGGATACTATGGTGGGAGTCTACTGCAGACCCCTACCCAGGGTCAAGACCTTGACCAGAAGTTTGCCAGGGAATTGGTTGATCTCCCCTAATGAGTTTGTAGGCAGCCACCAAATCCCCTCCACTTGCTGAGGCTGAACAGGTTCAGGTCCCTCAGCCTCTCCTCCTAGGGTCTGCCCTGTGTCAGAACCCAGTAGTTAGATGCCTATGGCACATTGGAATTTCTTAGCACGTTAAAATTTCTCGACATGGTACAGTGGAATTTCTCGGCACGGAGGAGTTTCCGCTACAGTGGAAAACCCCGGTGCAGAAAAGTTCCCGCCGACTTTATGCAAATGCGCACACCACCCATTGGCTGGTTACAAATTATTTCTACATGGCGACTAGCAATTGGCTCGCTAGCCGTATAAAAGTTAAAGCAGTTTCCGCCCAAGTCGGAGAACTCCGCGCACATCTCGGAGTGAACTTGGCAGACTGATCACCCACCAATGACTCCCCGTCACCGACCGGTCCTGACGTACCCCGTGCCCTGCATGCTCATTGAGTTGTTCACGGACATCTCACCTCGGTTTCTAGAGCTCTCATCTCGGTTTGCAACTGTAACTGAAGTTAACTTTCTGCCTACGCTGTGTACATCGACAGTGTAAGTAAAGCAATTTTAGTTTAACCAATACGCTTCTGTGCCTAATTCCGCTCCATCGGGGAAAAGTACCCACCTGCCGCTTCGGGCTACTGGCCACAGCCCCCCACGCGTACTCGGCCGCCACACCCTGTTGCCCTCCAACCAAGAGGGTGGCCCTCCATTGAACCCTCTCAAGGCAGGCCACATCCTTCTTAAAGTGCGGCACCCAGAACTAGATGCAGTACTCCAATTGTGGCCTGACCAATGTCACGTAGAGGGGGAGGATCACCTCTCTGGACTGGCTTGAGATGCACCTTTGGATGCATGACAAGGTGTGGTTGGCTTTGCCGGCTGTGGTCTGGCATTGGTGGCTCATGTTCATCTTGGAGTCAATAATGAATCCAAGATCCCTTTCCCCCTCTGTACTTATAAGTGGGGAGCTCCCCAGCTTGTACGTATGCTGTGGATTCCTTCTCCCAAAGTGCAGCACCCTCCATTTATCTACATTGAATCCCATCCTATTTCCATCTGCCCAGTTCTGTAGTCTATCTAAATCTGATTGCAGCTTCTCTCTCCCTTCAAGCGTGCCTCCCTCTCCCCACATCTTGGTGTCATCGGCAAACTTGGACGTGTTTTCTACCCCCTCGTCCAAGTTGCTGATGAAAATGTTGAAGAATGAAGGCCCCAGGACTGAGCCCTGGGGGACCCCACTAGTTACATCCCACCAGGTTGAGTACGACCCCGTCCACCACTACTCTCTGGGTGCGCCCCATCAGTCAATTTTTTACCCATCCAACTGTGGAGGCATCAATGCCGCAGTCACTCAAATTATTAATGAGAATGGGGTGAGAGACAGTGTCAAAGGCCTTCTTAAAGTCCAGAAAGACTATATCCATGGCAACACCATCATCCAGGGATTTAGTTACTTGGTCATAAAAGGCAATCAGGTCGGTCAGGCAGGACCTGCCTTTGATGAACCCATGCTGATTTCCCGTTGGGCATGATCGCCCCTGCCGGCCCCTCACACATGTGATCCTTGATAATTATTTCAAGGATTTTCCCCAGGCTTGAAATAATTAGCCAAGACCAATGTGAGGCTTATGGGCCTATAGTTCCCTGGGTCCTCCTTTCTCCCTTTCTTATAAATGGGGACCACATTAGCTAGTTTCCAGACTCTGGGCACTTGGACCACGATTGCTCCTACAGCTGGGCCAAGAGCACAGTAATGACCCCTGCCAGCTCTCTCAACACCTGTGGGTGGAGGGCATCAGGGCCTGCAGATTTAAAAACATCCAGCCCTTTCAGCAGATCCCTAACTACATCTGCACAGACCCGAGGCCTGGCAGTGCTATCCCCAAGATTGCTCCTACCTGTGATGGGAAAGCTGTCCTGATCCCTTTCCAAGAAGACAGAGGCAAATAACTTGTTAAAAATTTCAGCTCTCTCATCTGGCGTAGCCACAAGATTACCATTTGTGGGTAGGTCTTGCTTGACCAGTCTCATTTCCTTTTACAACCAGGTGACCTATCACCGGGACAAGGGGGAAGAGATTGATGTCATATATCTTGATTTTAAAAAAGCCTTCGATCTGGTATCCCATGATCACCTCTTGGTGAAACTGGCTAACTGCGTCCTTGACCTCACCATGATCTTCTGGTTGGGGAATTGGCTCCACGGTAGGACCCAGAGGGTGGTGGTTGATGGAAGCCAGTTGTCTTGGTGCCCTGTGACCAGTGGGGTCTCCCAAAGCTCTGTCCTAGGGCCTGTAGTGTTTAACATCTTCATCAATGATGTGGGCATTGGTATCAGAAGTGGACTGGCCAAGTTTGCCGATGACACCAAACTCTGGTGTAAACCATCCACACCTGAGGACAGGAGGTTGATCCAGGCTGACCGTGACAAGTTCATGAAATGGGTGGCTGAAAACCTGATGGTGGTTAACACTGAAAAATGCAAAGTTCTCCACCTTGGGAGGAAAAACCTGCAGCATACTTATAGGCTCGCCAGTGATACACTGGCTAGCACTACAGATGAAAGGGACTTGGGGGGTCATCATTGACCATGAGATGGACATGAGCCTTCAATGTGATGCTGCAACTAGTAAAGCAAGCAAAATGCTGGCTTGCATCCATAGATGCTTCTCAAGCAAATCCTGGGACGTCATTCTCCCGTTGTACTCAACCTTGGTGAGGCCGCAGCTGGAGTACTGCGTCCAGTTTTGGGCCCCACAATTCAAAAAGGATGTGGAGAAGCTTAAGAGAGTCCAGAGAAGAGCCATGCATGTGATCAGAGGTCAGACCTTATTATGAGAGGCTGAAAGCCATGGGACTCTTTAGTCTAGAAAAGCGCAGGCTCAGGAGTGATCCGGTAGCCACCTATAAGTTTATCAGGGGTGTTCACCAGGACCTGGGGGAACGTCTGTTCATCAGAGCACCTCAAGGGATGACAAGGTCAAACAGTCACAAACTGCTCCATTACCGTTTAAGGCTGGACATAAGGAAGAACTCCTTTACTGTCCGAGCCCCCAAGGTTTGGAATAGACTGCCGCCAGAGGTGGTTCAAGCACCCACTTTGAACGCCTTCAAGACACTTTTGGACATTTAGTTTGCAGGGATTCTATGAGCCCTGCTGACTTCCTGCCCCTGGGGCAGGGGGCTGGACTCGGTGATCCTCCGGGGTCCCTTCCAGCCCAAATGTCTATGAAATCTATGAATTCAGTGAAATGGAGCCTTCTTGACAGTACTTCCCTGCCAGTCATTTATACACCCAAGATCATAGGACCTCCAACAGCAGGTTGCATGGGACAGTCAAGGTCAGGGACGACCCTGCCTGAGCAGGGGGTGGGTGAGATGTGGTCCCCCTGCCCCCCCCAAGGAAACTGGGAAGGGGCAGCTCATGTAGCCATGGGGTCGTGGTCCCTCTGGGGATGAGGCTCCTGGGAGGGTTGTGCCAGCTTGAAGTCCCACCAAATCCACCCCCTAATTAAGGGCAGCTCAAGGGACCCTCCCCTCATTAAGGATGACTTTCCGCTCCAGCCTGGATCCGTAGAGATGCCTACAGCTCAGCAGAGTGGTTAAAAACTACTCTTACCATATTTCTCAGAGGTAATGCACCCTGTGATTTCCAGCAGCTGGTTTTTGAGGGGTGAGGGGAGAAAAAGTTGCATGGGGGACCTGGGGGATGTGAAAAGAGTGCACACGCTACTCCATGGATGGAAAACACAGTATTTAAAGAAAAATCTGACCTCCCCCTCCCATGAAGAACATGGCTCCCCAGTTGGCCAAAAATCAGGGACCTCAGCAGTGACACGCACACGGAGGTGGAGCCCAGGCCCAAGTAGAACTTATTGTGCCAGGAAGCTACACAAGAGAGTAGTGGGATCAGCCGCCAAGTCCCGAGTCCCTATACCCTGCCCTCCCCTGCCCCCCAGACGCTGGTGGGGGAATGCCAGCTCAGCTACCCACACCTGCCCAGAGCCAGCCACCACCAATGCTGCTACACCCAGCCCAGCCCCGCACCGAACCAGCCTCCCCCAGCACTGTTACGCTCAGCCCCCTCCCAGGGCCAGCCACCCCCAGCACCGTTACACCCACCCCAGTCTCGCCCCCGAGTCAGCTGCAGTGCGTGGCTGGCTCTGCGCTTACACACTCCAACAGCCGGGACCCCGTAGAGACGGGCCGAGCAGTTTATTGACCATGGAGAGAAACAGAAAATAGTCAAACTCAAGTTACACAAAAAAAACCAAACAAATGTAAAAAGTGACACTTCACTAATGGTGGGGATGGGACCGAGAACGGCCCCTGTGACGCATTTGTTCCGTGTGTGGCCACCAGGGCAGCGGGGGGAGGGAAGGGGCAGATTCCCGGTGCCCTGGATGCACTATTCAACCTATTTCCCCTGCACAGACAAGCCCAGAGGCAGTTGCATCCCAGCACCAGGTCCATGGTGTACTTGGCCAAGCTCACCCAAGAACTAGCTGCACCTTAGGCCTAGGATCCCTGTTCTACTCTGCTTCTCCCACCCCAGAACTGGCTGTATCTACAGACCAAGCCCATTACACTCAGCCACGCTTCTGCCACCCCAGAACTAGCTGCAACTCAGCCCTAGGAGAATCCCTGTTCTATTCTGCTTCCCCTACCCCAGAACTAGCTGCATCCTGGTGCTAGGGACCCCCAGAAAGGAAGGCAGAAGCCCTGAATAGAGAATCATGGGAGGACCCTGAGCTGAGAAATGACCCCCACTCCCTCCAGCAGTGCCTGGGTCTGGGGCCAACCCAATCCCAGGATTAAGGAGACTTAATTAGCAGCTGGGAAACCTGCCCAGGGGAGTTAGAGGTGCCACTGATCCTCCTCCACCATGAAGGAAAGGATCAAGAGTTACACTCACAAGGGGGAGGGCCCAGGGCATGCTGGGAATGGAGATGCTGCACCCCAAAGGTGGGGGTGCAGCTGGGGCAGGACAAGTTGGGGGTCAGGGTTGATGCTGCTGCTCCCCCTGGTGGCCAGACAGGGAAGGGGGAGAAGTCATCCACATGCATGGAGATGGGAGGAGCCAATGGGGGAAGGGGCGGAGCCTGGAGATCCCTGGAGGGTGGGAAGGAGTCCTCAGCTTCAGGCCAGGGCCAGCACTGTGGGAAGGAAGAGGTGTGATCAGAGCCCTGCCTACTATTGGGGGATGTTAGCCCTATCCCCACTGACCCAGAAGCCCCAGCCCCCAGGTGACAGGGTGGTTGAGGCCCTGCCCCCTTCCCTATGGATCTCCCCAATGGCTGGCAAGGGCTCAACCCACTCAATTGATGCAGGATCCCCAGCCTGGTGGGCAGGGCCTAATGACCCCCAAGAGGCTGCATCAGGGGTTTTGGGGGAGAATCCTCTCGCCCCCATCTCAGAGAAGCCAGGTGTCTGGGCCCCACCCTGGCCCCACCCCCGCACCTGTCAGGGCCTCCTGGGCAAAGTACTTGACATCCACATCTTGGTCCTGCGTCAGCTTCTCCAGCACGGGCTTCACCTCGTTCTGCAGCGTGCTAGGGGTGGGGCCGAGGAGGGGGCGGGGTTAGGCCCACCCACTACCGGAGCCCCAGGCACTCAGGCCAGATCATTCTCCCTCCCCACACCCCTGCTCAGTCCCTTGGCTCCAACCTTTAGCCCCACCCCTCCGTTTAGCCCAGTCTTCCCCTCCACTTCCTTCTGAGGCCTAGCTCCGCCCCTCCTACCACCCCTCCCTCCAAACCCCCACAGCCTGACCTGGCACCAATCAGCAACTTCCTTCCCTAAGCCTAACCCCACCACCCCCTGCTAAGCCCCATCCCTAGCACACTGCCCCAGCCCCAGGCTGTCCCCCCCCCCCCCCCACACCTGTTGTCCAATATGGGGCCGATCTTCTGCAAGGACTTAGCCACATTGAAGCGCACATTGGCGACAGCATCTGCTGCCATCCGCAGCACCGTGGGCAGCATGTGCTTGGTGGTGATCTCCTGGCCGCACACCTCTGACAGCACCTGGGGGGAGGAGGGAGCGGGAAGGGGGGGGGGTGGTGAGGGGACCCAGGCATCTGGGTGATTAGCTCCTCTGTTGTAGTCCCGCTGGCCTCCAAGAGAACCTAGGCATCCAGGCTCGCAGCCTTGCCCTGACCCCCAGCTGCCAGACCTAGGAGGGGGCCCAGGCGCAGCCCCCCTCACCTTCCTGCCCTTCACGGAGGAGAGAACCCAGGAATCCTAGCTCCCCTGCTCGCCCTCCCCTCCCAAGAGAACCCAGGAGTCCAGATCCCCAGCTCCTTGCTCTCAGCACCAGCCCCCTTCCCTTCCCAGAGAACCCAGGCTTTACGGTCCCTGACCCCACTCTACACCAGCCTGCCCCTACAGTGCCCCCCCACTGTAACAACCCCCAAAAGGGCCCCAGCACCCCCAAGAGGCATTGCAGTAGATCTAGAGCTCCCTAGTGAGCCCCACAGGCCACTGAAGCTGAGCTGATGCTGGTCTGGTGCCCTCTGGAGGTTCCTATTGGCCACTGCACAGCCCCCCCCCCCAAATCATTCCTCCCCAACACAGCACCCCTTAGTACCCCCCCCAGGAGACATGGTGCTCAAGAGAACCCAGGTGTCCGGGCTCCTCTAGACCCCAATGCTCACCTGTCTACTTCTGGAGCCTGGGGGAACCCAGGCATCTGGGTTGTCATCCCACCCCCCCTGACAACCCAGGCATCTGGGCTCCCAGCTCCCCAATGCTCTCACCTCTCGAGCCTGGAAGAACCCAGGCGTGCGGGCCCTTAGCCCCCACCCCCGCTCCCCTCCCCGCAGAGAACCCAGGCACCCAGACTCACATTGATGCAGAAGAGCGTGGTCATGCGGTGTAGGTAGTTGGGATCCCCAGCCATGGCCAGCACCTTGGGGATGATGGTGGCGTGGGCCCAATCCTTGCCAAATTTCTCCACCAATTTCTTTAAGTTACTGGTGGCCGCTTCCCGGATGGCATAAACTGGAAAAGGGGAAGAGCAGAAGGGTCACGAAGGGACCCAGGCACCTGGGCTCCCCACCCCACTCTAACCCACACTCTCCCTTGCAGTCTGAAGAGAACCCAGGCATCCAGGATTCTTATTCTCCCATCTTGCCAGACCCTTCACAAAGAAGAGAGGAACCCTAGCTTCTAGCATGCTCTGCTCACCACCTCCCAGACCTAGGATGTCTACCAGCCTCTGGCCCAGCTCACATCCCCCAACCCCACTTCCCACAGTTGGAGGGAACCCAGGCACCCAGACCCTGCTGTTCTAACACCAGCCCCCCAGAGCAGCCTCATCTGCCCCCTCCCACCTGCCTAGGGCAATTAGGGGATCTGCCCCCACCGGGGGGGGGGGGGGGGGGGGGGGGGGGAAGAAACTCACCATGATCCACCAGCCAGGCCATGCACAGCGAGTTCAGCTTCTCGTCGAAAAACTCCACACCCTGCAGGGGGGGGAGGGGGTGAAGGGCAGCCCCAGGACCCCCTCCCCAGAGACCCCCCCTCAAGGCCAGGAAGGAACTCAGGCACCTAGCTCCCACTTGGCCTACAGCACCCCTTAGTACTTTCTACACTGTAATGACCCCTGGAGGTATTGCAGGGGCTCTAGCACCCCCTACTGGCCCACACTGGTCACTGCAGCTGGGTTGATGATTCATAGATGTTAGGGTTGGAAGGGACCTCAATAGATCATCGAGTCCGACCCCCTGCATAGGCAGGAAAGAGTGCTGGGTCTAGATGACCCCAGCTAGATGCTTATCTAACCTCCTCTTGAAGACCCCCAGGGTAGGGGAGAGCACCACCTCCCTTGGGAGCCCGTTCCAGACCTTGGCCACTCGAACTGTGAAGAAGTTCTTCCTAATGTCCAATCTAAATCTGCTGTCTGCTAGCTTGTGGCCATTATTTCTTGTAACCCCCGGGGGCGCCTTGGTGAATAAATCCTCACCAATTCCCTTCGGTGCCCCCGTGATGAACTTATAGGCAGCCACAAGGTCGCCTCTCAACCTTCTCTTGCGGAGGCTGAAAAGGTCCAGGTTCTCTAGTCTCCCCTCGTAGGGCTTGGTCTGCAAGCCCTTAACCATATGATGATGCTCTAGTGCCCCCTGGGGGTCCCCAGTGGCCACTGATAGAGCCCCCCCAGCCCCATAGAAAACATGGTGCCCTCCCTCCAGTGCTATTGTAGGGCACCTAACACTGCCTAGTGGCTCCCATTGACTACTGCAGCCCCAGCTGGGTAGTTTCGTGCCCAGTGCCCCCAGGGAGTTCTTCATTAGGCACGTCACAAGACTCCCTATTGCCCCCCCCCCCCGACCACAGCAGCCCCATAAGAACGCAGCACACCAGGGCTAGTACCCTGCACTAGCCTGCATTGGCCACTGCAGCCCCAGCTGGGTTGAGAATGGCCTGGTGCCCCCTGAGAGTCTCCACTAGCCACTGCAGCCAAGCTGATGATGCCCCGATAGTCCCCGCTGGCCACTGCTGTTCAGCTCTTGATGTTCTGGTGACCCCTGGAGGTCCCCATTAGCCACTGCAGCTGGGCTGATGATGCCCTGGCAGTCCCTGTTGGCCACTGCAGCTCAGCTGGTGATGCAATGGTGCCCCCTGGGGGTCCCCGTTATCCACTGCAGTCCCCGGGGTCCATGTCCCATCCCTCTCAGCACTCACCAGCTGCCCGGCCAGTAGGGGCATGTACTCGATGATGGCCAGGCGCACGCGCCATTTGGCGTCCTCAGCCAGCTCCACGATGGCCGGGAGCAGCGACTGCGACAACTGCCGGATGCCGATCACCTCGTTCACACAGTCCAGGTTGGAGATGATGTTGAGCCGCACCTCGGGGCACTGCCGGGAGAGGGTGGGGCCAGACCCAGGGGAGATGATCAGGGCCTTTCCAATGAGCAGGGAGAATCCAGGAGCCTGGGAGCCCCATGCCAGCCCCTGGCTTTAGCTGTAACGTTTTCCCCGAGCTGGGAGAGAACCCAGGAGTCTGCCCCACCCCGCATCCCAGCCCCCTGCAAGGAAGGTTAGAACCCAGGAGTCCAGGCACTCACCCCAACTCTCTCCTCTTCCCCGAGCTGGGAGAAAACTCCAGAGTCCTGGGCTCTCACCCCCACCACCCCTTGCCCCTCCCAGAGAAAGGACAGAATCCAGGAGTCTGGGTGCCCAAATCCTGCTCCTGAACTGGACGCCTCCTTGGGAAAGCTGGGTATAGGAGCCCAGGGGCAACGCTTGCTGGGTATCAAGCAGCCAGCTCTGGGGTGCAACAGGCGAGGCACAGCCACACAGAACACGGCTCTAGCGTGCAGCTGGCTCTGGGGCACAGCAGCAATATAGAACAGAAGGAGACCCCTCTCTAGGGTCTTGAAATCCCCCCCCCCCCCCCCCCCAGCTGGGTGCAAGAGGAGGTAAATCTGCCTATAACAAAAAACACAAAAAAACAAAAACACAGCACCAGGGAGAGCTCTGGGTCCCAAAAATTTTAGCCAGCTCTGGGGTGGAGCATATCAAAAGACTGCCATATATAAACAGGGCAAAAAAGGGATCTCTGGGTGCCAAGGTGCTTCCAGCTCTGGGGTGTGGCAGCTATTTATAAAAACACAGCAGAGGGAGAGCTCTGTGGGCCCCAAGATGCACCCAGCTCTGGGTGGGGGGAGAGAAAAAACAGCTATGTGTAACAGGTGGGGAGGACCAACCTCATCCTTGAGCTGGGCCAGGAAGAGGGGCAGCAGGTGCTCCACCGTGTTGTCCTTGCCCAGGATGGGCGAGAGCCCCATGATCACTGAAGCCAGTGCCGACTTGACGTGTTGATTGGCATCCGACACCAGCTCCTGCGGGGCCAGGGCCACAGTCAGCCTTACCCCTGTCACCAGGGGACACTTCCCCAAGCCACTGAAGCTGGAGAGAGAACTGAGGTTCCCAGCCCCACTCTGACGATCACCCCCAAGACAGCTGGAACACCTCCTCCCAAAGAGGGCAGAGAACCCAAGTACCTGGGCTCCGTGTCCCCCCTAGCCCCATGCCTTGGGCTAGAGAGAACCTAGGTGTGGCTCCCAGAGCCCCCTGCTCTCACCCCCCACACCCCTACTTCTTTGCCAAAAGGAGCTGGAAAGAACCCCTATGTCCAGGCTCCTGAGACTCCCCAGATCCCCCTCTGCCTCAAATAACCCACGCATTTGGGCTCCCAAACCCACCTGCCAGCTCCCCTCCAAAAGAACCAAGGCACCCAGGCCCCTAACCCCCACCCCCAAATCTCCCAGCCCTACCCTAGTGCCTGGGCTCCCAGCCCCCACTGTGCTCACCCCTCAGCTCCACCTCCCCTTAAAGACCTGGAGAGAACCCAGGTGTGCAGGCTCCCAGCCCCCCATCCACTCCAGGAGCAACAGGATGACAGCACCTTTATGCAGGGCAGGATCTGGGTCATGATGACGTTCTCCCGGCAGTCAGGTGACAGGTTCTCACAAAATTCTGGGGGGGGGGGGGCAAAAAACAGGGTCAGGCCCCTAAAACTGCCCCTAGTCCCCAACAACCCCCCCACCCCTTTGCAAAGCTAGGAGAGGACCCAGGTGTCCAGGTTTCCATTCCCCTGCTCTAACCCCTCTGCCACCAACCTGGCTCGCTCCCAGTGCCCCACAAGGTGATGAGGACCCCAGCTCTGCCCCTCATTAGATAGTTTACGGGTTAGGGTGGGGCGGGGCTAACCTTTGACCTTGTGGGAGGCAGCAGCTCGCACTTCGGCCTCACAGTCCTTCATGAGGTTCTGAAAGGCTGGAACCAGGTCCGTCTTGGTGATCTCAGGGCCCACGGCTTTCTGGAGCTGGGGGGGAGGGGGAGGGCAGTGGGGCGTGAGACAGGAAACAGGAACCCCTGCAGCCTGGTTGGGGCCCCTGCCCCACCCTGCCGGTGCCCCTCACTCCCAACCTGCAGCCTACACTGTTCAGTACCTCGGTGAATTTGTCGGCCACCATGTACCGCACCCGCCAGGATTTGTCTTCTGCCGCCTGCCGTAGTGTCGGCATCACCAGCGACTCCAGGTCCTCCTGCGGCAGCAGCTGGGCAATGTTGACACAGGCCTCCACGGCCAGCAGGCGCACCGAGTCCTGTGGGTACCATGGGGTTAACATGGGACCCGACATCCAGGCTCCCAGAGGATTGAGAGAACACAGGTGTTTGGGCACCAAAACCCACTCATTCCAATCCATTAGGCCTCAATCTTTTAAAGCTTGTGGGTGAACACAGGTGTCCAATCTGCTGGGTCTCACAAGCCCCCCGCTAGGAAAGAACTCAGGCATCCAGGTCTCCCAAGCCCCCCTGCTCCCAAAGCAGCAAGAGAACCCAGGTGTTCAGGCACCTAAACCCCTCTCCATCTAATCCATTGGCTTGCAAACTCTTAAGGCTCCAGAGAGAGCCCAGGTGTCCAGGCTCCCCCACAACCTTCCTAGATGGGACCCAGGCATCTGGGCTGTACTTCCACCCACTCCTCCCAGGTAGGATGCCGGCATCTGGGCTCCTTCCCTGGGTAGGACCCAGGCTCCCCCCATCCCCCCAGCTGTGACCCAGGCATTTGCGGGGGGGACGGACCTGTTCGTCAGAGGCCAGGCTGGAGAACATGGGGATGATCTCGCTCTTGACATGCTCCAGCTCCAGCACCTTGGCGAACTCGCCCAGTTTGGAGGCGGCCGCACGGCGCACCATGGGCGTGTCATCTGAGCACAGGTTCCGGAAGTACCTGCAGGGATCAGGGTCAGCCCAGGCTCTGCCCCCCTGGACCCTTAGCCCCACCCCTGGCTCCTCATCCCCACCCACCTCCCTGTCCCCAAACCCCTAAAATCACCAGGTGACTAAATGGACTCCACCAGCCCCAGCCAAGCCCCACCCCAATCATGCAGGCCCTGTCCTCTGCAACCAAGCCCCACCCCCAACCTGCCCTGCCCACCTGTACCCATCCTAGAATCTCTAATGGACCAAAGTAGAGCCCCCCCAATAAGCCTCACCCCCTCCCTGCCCATTTCCTGCCCCCAAGGACCCCATCTCCTGCCTTAGTCCCTGCCCTGTTTCCTCAAAACTGCCCTACCCCAACAGCCCTGCACCCCCTCCTTGCCTCAGTTTCCCCCCAATGGCCCTAGCCCAACAGCTCTGCCCACTCCCAGCTTGTTTCCCCCAAAATGACCCCTTGTATCTGTTTCCCCCGCCATGGCCCTGCCGCCCCCAAACATCCCCACCCCTCCCAGCCTCTCTTCTGCCCCCAAATCACCCTGCCCCCTGCCTCAGTCCCCCCCACCATGGTTGTACCACCCCCCAGCCTCAGTTTTCCCTCCTCTCCATGACAGGCACTCACTGGCGCAGCTCAGCCTTGACGGCGCTGGACACGCGGGGGTAGCAGACGCTGAAGAGGCCGCAGGCTGAGGTACGGGATGTGAACCAGTCGCCACCCGCTAGGCGCTTCACTAGGGGCACGAAATGAGCCTCCAGGTCAGCCGGCGAGTGCTCATGGGACGTGGCCCGCAGGGACTCCACTGCCTTGTCCCGCACCACGGTCTCCTCCACTGTTGCCAGGCTCTCCAGCGGTGGCTGTGGGACCCAGGCATCCGGGAGCTCAGGGCAGGGTGGGGCAGGCCCGGGGGGAACCCAGGCATCCAGGTCAACTTCCCCCTAAAAGGCCCTGCCCCCCCACCCAACAGTCCTGCCCCCTCTCTGCCTCAGGTCAGGGGAGGACCCAGGCATCTGGGAGGGCAGGCCCTGTAGAATCCTCCCCACCTCCCAGAACCAACACTGAACCCAGGTGTCTGGGAGATCCGGCCCCATCCTGGCCACAGAGACCCAGGTGTCCGGGGGCACCACCACACCCCCGCAAGGGGAGCCCACGGGCCATATAGAGCTGGGAAAGGACCCAGGCATCCAGGACCATGCCCCAAAATCCCAGAGCCAGCCCTGAACCCAGGCATCCGGGCACCCTTGCCCAACTATGCTCCACTGCCCAAGTTCCCAGGACCATCCCCCCCCACCCCCCAAAAAACCCAGGCAACCAGGGCACGTACCAGCAGGCAGTGCACATACTCGGGCCCCCCGACAAGGGCGGTGAAGGTGCCCAGCTGCTCGGCCAGTGCCAGCAGCACTTCATCTTCATCGTAGATAGTGTCTGCGGGGGGAGAAGAGGGACAGAGGCTGCTGACAGCAACCGAAGAATCCAGCTGTCCGAGCCCCCCAACCCTGCTCTGATCCTCTGCCCCCCCGAAGAACCCAGGCATCCAGGCTCCCAGCACCCCGGACTGTCACCCCCCAGCCTCTCCCCCCTCCCAGAGAACCCAGGCCTGTGGGTACCTGTGAGGAAGGGGAGGAGCTCGCTGCGGGTGCGCTCCACGCCCAGCGCCAGCGCGATGGTCGACAGCTTCTTGATGCTGTTCAGCCGGAGCTGTGGGGAGAGTGGGGATCACAGGGGATGGGCAAAGGCTCCTTGAGGTCACGGGGGCACTGAGGCCCGGCTGGCACATCAATGGTTAAACACGGGGGGCACCAGGTCCCTGCTACGGCAGGAGGGGAGGGGAGGCCTGAGGGCACCAGCTAGGTTTGGGGGACAGGGGGCTGCGGGTCAGGAGTGATTGGGGATGGCGGGGGGAGGGGCGCATTGATTCAGGTTTGAGGATGAGCCGGGGGCTCTAATGTGCGTGTCCCCCCGCAGAGCTGGAGAGAAGCCAGGCGTCCGGGCCCCACCCTCAGCTCTGCCCTAGGCCCCGGGCAGAGAACCTGGGTGTCCTGCGACAGACCAGGTCCCTGCCCCTGCATGGCTCCGCCCCTTCCTGTGTCACAGCTGGTCCAACCTGCCCAGCCAGTCCCATATAGCCCCACCCACCCCAGAAGCCCCACCCACTGGGGCAGATCCCCTAACTGCCCCCCCCAGGGGTGGGGGGTATATTTGCCCTCCCCCCACAGACCGTGGGGAGGACTTGCCTCCCCCATAGCAACCTCTGCTCCAGCCAACCAGGTGGGACAGCCTTGCCGGCCACGCCCCCATCCCGGGGAGGGGCGGGCGGCTGAGAAGGCTGCATTTTATGGCTGAAAACTCCGATTGGCTGCTACAAGCCCCGCCCTGCAGGAATATACCATGGGATCCCAGCCAATAGCAGGGAATGCCAGGAGAGCGGGGAAAGGCTGTCATTGGCAGCTGAGGAAGCCTCCTGCAGTCAACCAGACCAGGCGTGACACCGAGAAAGGTTCTGATTGGCTCCTAGGATGGATCTACCACAGGGAACAAGCCAGGATTGGTCCCATAGGCTCTGCCCACCCCACCTAAAAAGAAGGAGCCTTACACCACCCATTCATAGGCAGGAACCCATTATAATCACCCCCCCTCCCCCCGCCTCAAAAGGACCCCTAGTGTGAAACAGCCCCTCCAATTGGCCCCCATAGAGGTACAGGGGTACGGGTACAGGAAGAACCAATCAGTCAACTCCTCTCATCCTGTCCCCCCCCCCCACCACACACACTTTGTTCCCTCAATGCAATAAATCAGGCCCCCCAATAGGTTCTATAATCTCCAGCAAACAACCAATCAGAAACTGCTCTCAGCACCTCCCCCAAAAGGAAATGAGGGGTCTCACGGGAATGAATGGGGGATGCCAGCCAATCAGGGGGCTCGTCCCATCCCACAAAAGACAATGCAGGATTCGACAACAAACAGCGTCCCTCACTGACCCCAGTCCGAAGCTCTGAGCCAATCAGGGGCTTCCTCTCACGCCGAAGAGGATCCAGGGAGTGAGGGGCGCCCCGATAGGCGCTGCTCCGCCCAATCAAGGGGCTCCTCATTCCCCCGAAGGGGTTTCGGGGTTCAGACGAGCCCCCCCACATCGGTCCCCCCGCGTTCATTCCAACGAGGGGCGCCGGCGGCCAATGAGGCACCTCCTCTCATGCCCCGAACCACGCTGCGGCAATGAGACGCGGCGCGTGATTGAGCGCCGGGCTGATGGCGGACGCCGGTGCGGCCTAAGGGGCCCCGACGCCGCCGGTACCTGTACGTCTTCGTTGCGGAGCTCGTCGATCAGCACCGCGATGGGGTAGAGCGAGTCGTCGCCGTCGGCCGCCGCCATCTTTGCTCCCGGCTCCAGCTACTGAAGAGCCGCGGGGACGCCTTAGCCGCCTTGCAGGGGTGGCCCCGCGCTGATTGGCTGGGCCGGGGCCCCTGTCTTGCCCTTCTCTCTTATCACTGGCTGGGCTGGCGGTCACTTAGAGTGTCTCCCCGCTTCCCCTGATGTGATTGGCCGAAGGGGTGTGTCAGCCACATCCAGCCCGCGCTCTAATTGGTTGGATGACACTTGGTCCGTCCCCTCTGCGCTACAAGCGCCATTGGGTTTGGGGCCAGTGCACCCGCCTCTTCCACAACGCCATTGGGCGAGAGCTCAAAGTACCCCACCTTCCTTTAAATCCTATTGGTTGCGTCCCTCTGAATTCCCGCCTCTGCTTTCTCATTGGCTAGATAGTTCCTGTCAATCTCCGTTCACTTACACTCTATTGGGGGAGGAAAACGGCACTCCGTGTCCCAGCGCCCGCCCTCTCTCTCAGATAATTGGCCACTCGATTTGATTGACATGGCACTAGTCCAATCCTAATGTAACCCTCGAGAACGACTGGGGCTTGGGTGGTTCTAAGGCGGGGAATGATACTTGTTGCCCTTAGCAACCGCAAGGTCGGCCATCTTGGCTCTGTCACGGGAGCAGCACTGTGGGTGCCTTCATGATGCCACAGCGCCGTGGGTGACGTCACAAAGCCCTGCGCTGATGAGGTCATACCCAAGATGACATTGCAGCCCAGGGGATGACATAACACTCGCTGTGATGTCAGAGCACCAGCTAGGATCGTTGTGGCCCCCACAGTGGATGTTATGGGGCCCGGGACCTCGCCTGCCGCCCGAGACCCCGATCCGGCTGCCTCCCCCCGCGCCACAGCCCACGGACCCGCTCCCGCCCGGCCTGCCTGCTCCGAGCCCCGCCCCGCTCCCCACCTCTCTCTCCAGCCACCGATACACCGTCTCACCGATCTGCTCCTATACACGTCTATTCACTCGTCCTTCTACCCACCGACACGTCTATCGGTCTATTTATCTACTCATCCACCCACCCATCCATCCCCATGCAGCCCACCTTCTGCGCTACGTCAATCCACCCATCCATCCATCCATCCACCTATGCACATACCTACCTGCCTAGTCCCACACGCTCCTCTCTCGGCCTCTCTCCATTGTTTCATGGTACCCTGCACCAGCCCCCTCTCGGCCAGAGCTGCAAACACGCAACAACTCCCCTCTTCTCTTGACTTCCTAAAAGATGCAGCCGAACGCAAGCATTTAGGAGGTTTTTGATGGTGACCGGGAAAGGAAATCAGCTCCAAAACAGGGGAACCAGCACATTGCTGCCCTCTTACATATACAGGGGCCCTTGCGGCTCCATCTTTCCTGAAGCCTCCTATGTTTTGTCCCCAGAGACCCTGAGCGGCTCCTGAGCATCGCGCCAAGGGGGGACACAGTGGGGAGACCCAGCCCCTGCTCGTGGCCATGGGGCTAATCAAGGCAGAAGAGCGGGAGGAGATACCAGGCTGGGCTGAGATACCAGGCCCCCGATGTAGCAGGGCCGGACGGGGGTCCAGGTCGCATCCGGGCGGCCGTGTGGGGGCTGAGCTCTCACCTCTGGCTGCTTCGTCCCCAGACGTATCCTGCAACAGAGCAGGAAGGGCCGGGGCTGGGGTGAGCCCGTGCCCCCCACGCCCAACCCGCAGCCCCTGCTCCCCCCAGCCCTGCCCCGTCACTCCTGACCCGCATCTGAAGAAGGCATCTGAGCATGCATGGATGGACAGATGAAGAGGGGGGGCCTCTGGGGATGGAGGAGTGAATGAATATAAAGATGGATGATGGATGGAGGGAGGGAGGGAGGCATGGATGGATGGACGCTAGAGGGAGCGATTAAAAGTCTGGCACCATGAGCAGCCTCGGGTCTAACAAGCGGGCCTGGACACATGCACCTTCTATCCCCTGGGAGCCCGGACGCCTGGGATCTCTGGGCAACAGGGGCAGGTGGGTGAGAGCAGGGGGTTGTGCAAGCCCAGACACCTGGGATCTCTCTCCTAACAGCAGGGAGAGGCTGAATCCTGCTTAGGCCCTGGTTTGGGCCACTTCCACATCTGCCCATGACAGCACCTGCCCCAGCCGTGTCTGGCCCGAGGTCCCCACTTCCTGTCCCAGACGGTCACTGACTGTTTCCCGCCAGTTCCACCCCAGAGCTGGGCGCATCTCAGGCCATGGCAAGCCTCCACAGGCACTCCCAGCACCCGAGTCCAACCCAGTAAGTGATTTTGGGCTAAGGTGGCACCATTCGCCTATGTCCCAGCCCTGCTGGTTCCCCTCACTTGACCCCTGATTCCCTGCCTCAGCGCCCCCTACAGGTATGTTTAGGTGGGTGGGGGAGGTAGTGGGAGGTGTTGGGGGAACCAACATAGACAGCTGCAGCATCTAAACCAGGGGCGGGCAATTATTTTCGGGTTCTGGCAAGCTGCTGAGGGCCACATGGGTAGCCCCACCCATTAACAGGTGCCCCGCCCCCTGGTCATCATCTTGGGACTGGAAGTCCTGCCGCCTGCCACCAGAAGTCCAGGGGTGATGCCTAGGGGGTGTACGCAGGTGCACATGCACCCCCTGAGCATGGCAGTGCATCCCCTCCAAAAAGGTGCTTGCAGGTGGTTGCCATTCACCACCTTGCCGCCGGCACTGCCAGTGGCGTCTGTGGGCGGTCAGCGATCCCCATGGGCTGCCGCCAATGCTGCCGGTGGCAGCTGCAGGAGCTCCCCGCTCACCGCCACTGTCCTCCCATTGCTGTCGCCATGCTCCCCCTGCCACTGTGCCCCACCAGCTGCCAGGGGCACGGGTCGTTTATGCACAAGTCCTTCCCCTTGCCTCCAAAAGAACCTTGTCTGTCCTTTCAGTAAGGGGTTTTGCCATCTCAGAACCAGAAAAGTACCAAACTATAGTTTAAAAATCAAACATTGAAAACATGCATTAATTTGGTTTCAAAAATATTTTTGTCCTGATTTACATGTGCTTGCTGAGTCTACACAGAGGTGATTGTATAATAGCTTAAAATGAAGTCTTATGGTTGTCTATTGGGTGGGGCACAGGGGGTGCATATAGATTTGTGGGGGGCTGTGGGTATGCGGGGTGTGGGGGAGGGTGGAGGTGGGAGGATTCTGTGGGGGTGGATAGGCGTGGGGTGAGGGAGCATGTGGGTGTATGTGGATATGTGGGGTGTGGGTGGGTTTGGGGTTTGTGGGAGGTTGTGTGTGGGGAAGAGGGTGGCAGAGATGTGGGAGGGGGAGTGGGTGTGGGG
This sequence comes from Alligator mississippiensis, assembly GCF_030867095.1. Taxonomy (NCBI): domain Eukaryota; kingdom Metazoa; phylum Chordata; order Crocodylia; family Alligatoridae; genus Alligator; species Alligator mississippiensis. The sequence goes on from NC_081838.1 coordinate 29,901,255, forward strand.
GTCTGTGTGTATGGCAATGCAAGCGAGGGTGGGTGTATGTATATAGTGGGGTGTGTGACTTGCCCTATAAACACGCATACTCTGTCATTGCTTTGTCTCTCTCTCCCCCTCTCTCACTGCATGGATGTGTGCAGGCAAACTGCCCCCTACCCCCAACTCCTGTTCCAGGCCCCGGGGTACTGGTGTGGGCCCTGTGCTCCCGCTATCTAGCAATGCAGCCAGGAACCACGTAATGCCAGAGCGGCCAGTGGGCAGGAAAGCAGGAAAATGGCAGCTACAGACCTGTCTATCAGCCTAAGCCCCATCCCATTTGTAGCCCTGGGTTCAGGCTGTTGCCCAAGCCTGGCATCTGCTTCCCTGGTCCCGCCCACTCTGCCTGTCTGTCATCCTCAAGCCCCACCTCTTCTGATTTAAGGTGCAGGCTCTCACCCACCCCAGGCCCTACCCATCACGCCAAGCCCCACTCCCCCAGCCTGTCCAGCACGCTCAGGCCTCATCCTTGGCACTACCAGGCTCAGGCTTTCACCAAACCCAGGCACCCACAGGCCCTGCCCACCCCTCTAAAACCCTCCCCTTGCCTGCAGACCCGTTGGAGGCTGTGTAGCTGGTGCTGGAGCCCTAGGGGCAGGTGCTGGAGGTCACGGGTGTGCGGCTCAGCTGCACCGGGGAAGGGAAGGCGGGGGCTGCCCTGCACCCGCCTGGGCCTGGTACCACAATGATCACCCCTCTGCCCGGGTTTGTGCTGGAGCTGAGTGCCGGCCCCCAGCACTGCAGTGCCTACGCCTGAGAGGCCTGAAATGAGCTGGGCACCACCCAGTCCCTCCCAGCCACCTTTGATGTGCTTTGTGAGTGCAGGCACTGGGGGGAATGGGGGCACTGGGGTGGGGGACATTGCAATGGGGGCACTGAGATGGGGAGCACTAGGGTGACTGGGGGCATGGGGGTGGGGAAGATTGTGATGGGGCATTGGGAGGACTGGGGGCACTGGGACGGGGGATTGTGATGGGACACTGAGTGCATTGGGATGAGGGCACTGGGGTGGGGAGATTGTGATGGGGCACTGGAAGCACTGGGGTGGGAGGGATTGTGATGAGACACTGGGGGCAGTGAGATGGGGCACTGAGATGGGGGGACTGGGGCACTGGGATGAGGGGCATGGAGGGGACAAGGCACTGTGGTGGGAAGCATTAGGATGGGGGCACTGGGATCAGGTCACTGGGGGGAGACTGGGAGAACTGGGATGGGGAAGGGCGGGGATTTTCCAGACGCCTGGGTTCCATGCTCACGTGTGTGTCTGCATCTGTGCGTGTGTGCATGCACATCTGTGTGTGCGTGTGTGCGCAACCCAGACACCTGGGTTCCCTGCACAGCAGGCTGTCCAGGGGTGGGAGTGGGGCGGGGGGAAAGGCGGGCAGGGTGGAGTCCACAGGCAGCAGAGGACTTAGTGGGGCGGGTCCCTGGCAGGGGCATGGCTAGCCAGGAAGGTGGGCGGAGCCTGGGCCTGGAAGGGGACGTGGCCTGGTGGGCAGTGGGTGGAGCCTTGTCCTGACTGACAGCTCCCCTGTCCCCCATTTCCCCCCAGTCTGGCTGCAGGAGGTGGAGGTGGAGCTGTGGGCAGGGGGCGACGGCCCCCCCCAGAATGGCGCTGGCCCATGGAGCTGTGCTGTGTCGTGGGCAGTGCCCAGTCCCCACCTTCACCCGGGTCCTTGATGACGCTGTGCTGGGCCCCCCCAGCCTCGATCTGGCGCTGCATCTGCCCCACGCCCACCCCCGCCATGCCGGATGCTATTGCTGCCACATGCAGAACACCGCTGGCACTGCTGGTAGCCCCCACACGCTGCGATCTCAGCGTCCGCTGAGTCGCACCCCACCCCCCATCCTGACCCAGAAGTCCAGGAGGGTCCTGAGCCCCCCCGCACCTCCAGTGGGACCCACATGTCTGGGCCCTGACCCCTGGGCTGAGAATCTAGGTGTGCTGACCTGTGACCCCAGGCAACTGACCCTAGAGCTTCGACCCCAGGCATCCAGGCCCTGACCCCAGGACTTGGACCCCCGGTGCCCGACCCCTGCCTTAGGGCATGGAACCCAGGCATCCAGGCCGTGACCCTTGACCCCGTGCCCCCGCAGCCCCCCTGCAGGCAGTGTGGCTGTGGGCAGAGCCAGGCAGGTGCCTGGTAGAGGCGAGGAAGGGGGGTGGGGGCTATGCTGTGCTGAGAGGCCGACGTGCGCCCACCCCTTATGACTAGTACCATGAGTGGGCGTGGCTGGGCTGGGGGGTGGAGCTAGCTGAGACCTTGCCCCACCTCCAGCTCCAGGCCACCAGGACCTACCACTGCTAGGTCACCAACCAGACGGGGACCGCCGATGACCCCTCGCTTCCCCTGTTGTCCTCACCATGCACTGTAAGGAACCCAGGCGTCCAGGAACACGCCCCCCCAAACCCAGGCAACTGGGAAGCCCCCACCCCCAGAGAGCCCAGGTGTCCAGGAACCCCCTGAGGCCCCCTGGAGAACCCAAACATCCAGGACCCCCCCCTCCCTCCCGATCCGATAGAGAACCGAGGTGTCTGGGCCCCCCCCGCTCTCACTCCTCCCTTGCAGACAGCGCAGCCACCATGGGGCGCATCACGGCCGTGACCTTGGGGGGCAGCTTGGCCCTGCTCATCGTGCTGGGGGCGCTGGTGCTGGGCCTGCGGCGCTGGTACGTGCGGGGGACTCAGGCATCCGGGCCCCCACCCTGACCCCCCAGCTCCATCCCCCCAGAGAACCCAGGCATCCGGGGTTCACCCCCCTGCCCCCCACAGAAAGAAGCGGCAGCAGGTGCCCAACGACATTGTCCCAGTGGTTGGGGGTCAAAGGTCATCCCGGGTCAAGCGCAAGAAGGTGAGGTCACGGTGCGGCAGGGGGGGAGTTATTCTATGTGGCTGTTCCCATGAAGCCGCACCCCAGAGCTGGGTGCATCAAGGGATCCACGTTACGCCACGTGCTCCACCCCAGCACTGGCTGCATCTGGGCCCAATCCTGTGCAGGTGCGGGACCAAGAGGGCGGAGCCAGGCTGGGGTTCCGTCCCTCGGGTCCCCCAGGGACCCCTGACGACGCCCTCAACTACTCAGAAATCCGGTTCCCCCCTGGCTCCCATGATGGGCTGGCCGCCTCCCCCAGGTAACCCAGGAGTCCGGGGCCCGGGCTAGGGGGGATCCAGGTGTCCAGGTTGCTTCTCACTGCCTCCTCCCCACAATTTTTCCCAGGATGCCACAGGGTGACACTGTGGTCTACAGTGTCCTAAAAAAGCCGGGCGGACCCCAGAAGGTACCAGCCAGGGTGGGGCTGCAGGTCGGGAGTGAGGGGCACTGGCAGGTGTGGAGGACCCCCACTGCACCCCCCTGTATGAAGGGCGGGGAACCCAGGCGGCCGGGAGAACGCTGCCATAGCGCGGCCTGAGAGAGCTCCATTGGGCCTGAGATGCTCCCAGCTCTGAGGTGGAACGACTGAGAACAGTTGCATTGCCAGGGGTGTTCCACCCCAGAGCTAGCTGCATCTGGGGGGGGGTAGGTGGGGTTGTGTCTGGGTGTTGTGTTGTTGCACCCCAGAACTGGCTGCATCCGGTTGTGATGGGTGGTGTTATGTGTGGCTGTTTCTATTGCTCCACCCCAGAGCTGGCTGCATCCCAGTGTGATGTGAGCCCTTACTGTGTGCTGTTATATCTGGCCATGCCCCACCTTGCTCCACCCCAGACCTGGCTGCATCTGGTGAGCAAATGAGCCCTGGTTTGGATGGTGTTATATGTGGCTGTATCTCTCATTGCTCCTCCCCAGAGCTGACTGCATCACAGTGGTGAGTGAGCTCTATTATTTGTGCTGTTATATGTGACTGCCTCCACCCCCAGAGCTGGCTGCATTTCAGTATGGAACGATCCCTGTCCTCTGCTTTTCCTCCTTACTGCAACACCCCAGAGCTGGATGCAGCCTAGTGTTATGCGTGGTTGTGCCCCATCTTGTTCCACCTTGGAGCTGGCTGCACCTGGGGGTGAATGAACCCTGGTCTGGGTGCTGTTATATGTGGCTGGGCCCCTTGTGGTCCATCCCAGATCTGGCTGCATGTTCCTGTTGTATGAGGCTTGTTTGATGTCACCCCTCCAACAGAAGTGGCTGCATCTCCGTGCTGAGCAAACCCTGTTGTATGTGGCCCCGGCTCCACCCCAGAGCTGACTGCATTGAAAGGAGCCCTGCTATATGTTGTTATGTGTGGACATGCCCCCCCCCCCACTCCCCAGCAACTCCCTCCCCCCAGAGATGGCTGCATCTGGGCCCCTGATATCTGCTGTTGCATGTTCCCACCAGCTGCTACTCCCCAGAGCTGGCTGCATCCCCAGCCGACAATTCTGGCCACAAGCGGGCCGTGTAGCGAGCTGTACGGGATCTTCAATAAATAAATCGCAGCTTGGATCTGGTCATTGTCCCATGAGTGGGGGGGGGGCTAGGCCCGGACACCTGCGTTCCCCCCAGTGCTGGAGCCTGGTGGGTGAGAACAGGGGGTCAGGGGACCTGGACACCTGAGTTCTCCCCCCAGCAGGGATCTGAGGGCTCTCGTGGGAAGGTGCTGATCCCAGCCAGCGCCACATGTCACCCACTTCCCCTTCCGGCTGCCGGAGCTCCCAGGGTCCCCAGTCGGAGAGACCCCCCCCCCACTTCCTGTCCCAAACAGACCTAGGCTGTTCTGCTTGGCCACCAGCTCCTCCCCAGAGCTGGCCACAACCTGAGGCCGGATGTGTCTGCATTGAAGGCAGTGTCTCTGGGGAGCTGATTCCAGCCGCTTCACCCCAGAGCTGGGTGCATCAGGGCACCAGGTAAGTTCTCGACCAAGAGCTGTTCTATGTGGCTGTTCCACCCCAGACCTGGGTGCATCTCAGGCCCTGGATGGGACCCCCACAGGCAGGTGACAGGCTGGTGAAGCAGCCAGGGCCTAGTGGTTTGTAGCCAGGGCTGGGATGCCAGATTGCTGGGTCCCTTGTGGGGGAAATGGGGGCTCGGGGTGAGAGCAGGGGGTGCTGGGAGCCCGGACGCCTGGGGTCTCTGCAGCTCAGGGAGGGGAGCTGGGGGTGAACTGAAAGGGGTCGATTTCTGTAGTGCTAGGCCAAGCCATAGGGTAATATCTCCTCCTACTGTATTTCCAGGTATAGCAGCGCAGCTGAATCTAGGTTCTCTCCAGCTCTGGGAGGGGAATGGGAGCTGCGGGGGACAAGGGAGTGGTCTGGGCACCTGGACGGCTGGGGGTGAGAGTAGGGGGTGCTGGGAGCCCGGATATCTGGGTTCTCTGCAGCTCAGGGAGGGGAGCTGGGGGTGAACTCAAAGCTGGTGGGGGGGAGGGGGGATGTCAATTTTTCTATTGCAGTGCTACACAAAAGCATATGGTAAGCCTCCTTCCTACCGTATTTTCACGTATACCAGTGCAGCTGGATCTAGGGTCTGTCCAGCTCTGGGAGGGGAATGGGGGCTGCGAGGAGGGGTCTGGGTGCCTGGGCAGCTGGGTTTGGGGGATTCTGGACCTGAGTTCTCTTTCTCGCTGCCCTGGGGCAGAGGGGGAAGAGGAAGTTTCCAGGAAGGCCGGGTGGGGGCTGTTCTGGGACATCTCCCCCGCCCAGACTCCTACTTCTGCTTTCGGCTTCCGGCTCATCGTGTTCCCTCCAGTCCGGGGAGCCCCCCCCCACCCCAGCCCTGCCGGTGCCCCTCACTCCCGACCCGCAGCCCCTGCCCCTTTCTCTCTCCCCCTCTCGGGGAAGCCCCAGGTGGGGGGAAGTTCCCTGCCTCAGTTCCCCTCGCAGGTGTGTTGTGGGGGTGGGGGGGGAACACAGAGTCTGGACCCACTCAGCCAGCTCTGGGCCAGGAGCCGGGTGCCTGGGTTGTCTCCTCGACTGTCTCTGGCTCTTTCCCGGTGGAGCAGACCCCTGGAGATGGGATGTGAGTCGGGGGACCGGGGCCTCGGCGGTGGGGCAGGAACTCGAGCTGCCCCCACAGCGATGCTGAGAGCCCTGATCCTCGCCCTGCTCTGGAGGGGTAAGAGCCGGGGGCTGCGGGGCGGGAGTGAGGGGCACCGGGGGAGCACAGGGGGCTGCGGGGCGGGAGTGAGGGGCACAGGGGGCTGCGGGGCGGGAGTGAGGGGCACCGGGGGAGCACAGGGGGCTGCGGGTCGGGGGTGAGGGGCACTGGGGAGCACAGGGGGCCGCGGGTCGGGAGGGAGGGGCACCAGCTTTGTGTCCATCCCAGCTCTCCATCCCCGCAGGGTCCCTTCCCCAGGGGCCCCAATCCACCGACTACTCCTTGATGGTCCCGGCCCAGATCAAGGTCCTGCGTGGCATTTGCGGCCACATCCCCTGTCGCTTCACCTGCCCTTCCTGGATGGATGTACCCTACACCAGGGACAGTCTCCACGGCTACTGGTTCAAGGAACCGGCCGATTACCTCTGGGACTCCCCCGTGGCCACCAGTGACCCATCTCGGAAGGTCTCAGCCGAGGCCCGGGGCCGGTTCCGGCTCTCGCGGGCCCTGCAGGCTGGCGACTGCTCCCTGGACATCCAGGATGTGCAGACCAGCGACGCCGGGACCTATTTTTTCCGCGTGGAGCGAGGGATGTTCAAATACACCTACAAGCCCAACAGAGAGCGACAGCACACCCAGCCCCAGGTCTCTGTGCTGGGTAAGGCATCCCCCCTCCAGCCCCCAACCCTCCTTCCCCTCTGCCCCCAGCCTGCAGAGGCCTGGTCCTGGCCTGGCTGGGCTGTGGTCATCACCCCACCTGCCCCTTCCTCCCACTGGCCACTCTCCAAGGCATACTTGGGACCCATATGTGCCCAGCTCTGGGGTGGAGCAACTGGGGAATGGCCCAGGGGAACAGGGAAGCCAGCCCTTTGTCCCAGCTCTCCTGGTCCTCTTGGAGCCAGGATGCGCCCAGCTCTGGGGGGCGGTGAAACAATCTGCCCTGCTCCCCCCCTCCCCCATGCCAGCCAGAGTGCCCCCATCCCCTGGCCTCGTTGGGCCTCTATAATGCAGCCAGCTCTGGGGAGAAGCAAATGCGGATAACCCTGCCTTGGGGGAAGGCCAGTGCCCCCCACATACCTCAGCTTCTGGCTCAATAGGTCTCACAATGCAGCCAGGTCTGGGGTGGAACTCAGTCGAGTACAATGCCTGCCACAACCCCACACCCCCCAACCCTCCTCTCTCTCCCCACAGACGGGCCCATCATCCAGGCGCCCTGGCTGGACGCCACCCCCGGGAAGCTGCGGGCTGGTAATGCAGTGAATGTAACGTGCTGGACCCCCAGCTCCTGCTCCGAGCCCCCCCCCAGCGTGGCCTGGACGGGGCCCTTGGAGCTACCTCTGGCCCCAGCGAGTCGGGATGCAGGGGGCACCATGTACAGCTCTGAGCGCGGCTTCAGGCCCGTCGCTGGGGATGATGGGAGGGACCTCGTCTGCCGTGTTTCCTACCCTGGGTTCAAGAGGATCACGGCCCAAGCCAGCGTCCAGCTCCAGATCGTATGTGAGTGCCCCTGTCCTCCCCCGGGGCTGCAGGGGACTCAGGTGTCTGGGCCCCCTGCTCTAACCCCTGGCCCCCACTCCCCTAGCAGAGCAGGAGGGAACCCAGGCCAGGTGTCCAGATTTCCGGCCTGATCCCATGCTCTGTGGTTCCCCCCAGATCCGCCCGGGACCCCAGAGGTAAACGGGACGCTGAGAAGAGACGGACATGCTGGTGAGAGGCTGGGAACTGGGGCCACTGGAGGAGAGGGGACCCTCGCAGGCTAAGAGGGGCCTGGGCTGTTTAGTGCCTGGATGGGAGACCAGTGGAGGCTCCACCCCAGAGCCAGCTGCCCCCAGCACTGTTACACCCAGCCACCCACCCCAGACTCACCCGCATCTCCAACCCACCTTGGTCCTAATCATTTTCTTGCCTTCCAGAAGCAGTCATGGTGGTGCTCGCGGGTGACCCACTCTTAGTACTGACCTGGGAGGGGGCCGCACTCAACCTGACCTGCAGGGCTGGGGGCAACCCCCCCGCCTCCGTGCACTGGACCCGAGGGAACAAGACCCTGGGAGACCCCGTCCAGGGGGGGCCGGCACACCTGGAGCTGCACAACTTAAGCGCCACTAACATTGGGGTGTATTGGTGCCAGGCCCAGAACAGCTATGGGGCGGCCAACCGGAGCGTGCGGGTCCCCATGCACTGTGAGGGCCCCAGGAGGGATTTGGGGGGCACTGTGCAGTGGCCAGCAGGGGGCCCTAGGGGGCCCTTTTGGGGGAGTTATGGTCTAGCGGGGTGATGGACAGGGAGGGGGGAGAAAGTCCAGGGTGGGGCAATAACTCTCCCGCTCTGTGTTTCAGAAGCCCCCTGAGAGCCAGCAATGGTCCCCCCCAGAGGTGCTAGGCCAGCTGGGTCTGCAGTGGCCAATGGTGGCCACTAGGGGAAACTATGACTGTAGTGTGTCCATGTGGACCACTAGGGGGCGCTGTGTCACCTCTGGGGGGGGCAGTAGGAGCCCTTGGGCTGGTGGCGGGGCTCTGAGGACTCATCACCTATCCCCTCATCCCGTTGGCAGCTGGTCCTGTCCCCCGGGCTGAGAGGCTCCTCCCTGTCGTGGAGCTCGTGGTCAAGGCCGTGGTCATGGTGGCTGGGTTGGTGCTGACCCATGCCCTAACAAGGCGCTGCTACAGCAGGTGAGTCGCTGCCCATGTGTCTCCCCATCTCCCTCCCCACTCCACCTGCGGCCAGGACCCCCGGACCGGCTCACCGGGCTCTGCTGTCGACTCCCTCCACAGGAACCTCAGGGTGGGAGCCAGCACTGAAGGGGTCGGGGCCGGCACATAGACAGGAGCCCGAGGCCACCAGAGACCTGCCTGAAGGGAGAGGAACCATGGGTGCCACAGACCCCCTGTGCTCTGTCCATCCTTCCCTCCGTCACACACCACCTGCTCCTCCTGTTGTCCACACCTGCCCAGGGAGATTCCCACCATCCATCCATCTATGCATTTATCCATCCATCCATGGACTTTGTTATGCATCCATCCCTTCCTCCAGTCCTGATCTCCCCGAACCCCACCACTCCTCACTGTCCTGTGCCCACCCTGGGCCCATTTTTCAGTGGGGGCTGGGACTCCACTGCACCCACGGTGTCCCCAGGCAGTCCCTCCTGCCCCACTTGGGTCTTGGGGCCCATCCTGCTGGGCAGGGCCAAGGCTGGGTGCCTGATCACCATCCTCCATGGTGCAGACCTGGCACAGCAGCCCCCTTGGCTCTGCAGGAAACTGGCAGACCTCCTGCAGCTAAAAAGAAAGGCCTACAAAGGATGGAGGACTGGATCCACCTCCAAGGAGGAATATTCTACACTGGTCTGGACCTGCATGGAGCAAGCCAGGAAAGCCAAGGCTGCAGCTGAACTCCAAGTAGCTTTGAGTATCAAGGACAATAAAAAGTCCTTTTTTAGATATGTGGGGGGCTGGAGGAAAAGCAGGGGCAACATTGGACCCCTGCTAAACCAGATGGGACAACTGACAACCAACGCCCAGGAAAAAGCCAACCTATTAAATGGGTACTTTGCATCAGTCTTTCATCAGTCCCATGGGACGCCCCTGCCCATTACGGGACAGGGAGGCCTGGGTGAGGGTGATCCCCTGCCCTCCATCAATGCTGACCTCGTGAAGGAACATCTTGAGAAGCTGGATACCTTCAAGTCAGCCGGCCCTGACAATCTACACCCCAGGGTACTCAAGGAGCTGGCGAGCATCATAGCCCAGCCCCTGGCACGGAGCTTCGAGAACTCTTGGCACTCTGCTGAAGTGCCTGAAGACTGGAAGAAGGCCAAGCTTTAAGAAAGGGAGGAAAGTGGATCTGGCAAACTATAGGCCTATCAGCCTGACCTCTATCCCAGGGAAGGTCTTAGAAAAGATTATTAAAGAGACCATTCTTAACAGACCAGCTGACGGCAACATCCTGAGGGATAGCCAGCATGGGTTTGTTGCAGTTACGTCTTGCTTGACCAATCCCATCTCCTATGACCAGGTGACCTATCACCTGGACAAGGGAGAAAAGATTGATGTCATATATCTTGACTGCAAAAAAGCCTTCGATCTGGTATCCCATGATCACCTCTTGACAAAACTGGCCAACTGTGGCCTTGGGTCCACCACGATCCACTGGCTGGGAAACTGGCTCCGTGGTCGGACCCAGAGGGTGGTGATTGACAGAAGTCAATTGTCATGTGCCCTGTGACCAGTGGGGTCCCCCAAGGCTCTGTCCTTGGACCTATTTTGTTCAATATCTTCATTAACACTGTAGACATTGGTATCAGAAGTGGACTGGTCAAGTTTGCTGGTGACACCAAACTGGGGTAAAGCATCCATACCTGAGCACAGAAGCGGAAAGGGATTTTGGAGTCATTATTGACTCCAAGATGAACATGGGCCGCCAATGCCAGACTGCAGCCAGCAAGGCCAGCCATGCCATGTCATGCATCCAAAGGTGCATCTCAAGCCATTCCAGAGAGGTGATCCTCCCCCTCTATGTGACTTTGGTCAGGCCGCAGTTGGAGTACTGTGTCCAGTACTGGGCACCGCACTTCAAAAGGGATGTGGCCAGCCTGGAGAGGGTTCAGAGGAGGGCCGCCCGGTTGGTGAGAGGGCAGCAGGACAGGCCTTACGAGGAGAAACTGAGGGACCTGAACCTGTTCAGCCTCAGCAAGAGGAGGCTGAGGGGGGACCTGGTGGCTGCCTACAAACTCATCAGGGGAGATCAACAGCAAATAGGTAGAGCCCTTTTCTCCCCAGCACCACCTGGGGTGACAAGGAACAAGCTGATGGTTTAGGTTAGAGATCAGAAGGCAATATTTTACAGTTAGGGTGGCCAAAATCTGGAACCAACTTCCCAGGGAAGTGGTCCTTGCCCCTACCTTGGGCAAATTCAAGAGGAGGTTGGACGATCACCTGTCTGGGGTCTTGTGAACCCAGCATTCATTCCTGCCTGTGGCAGGGGGTCAGGCTAGATGATCTGTTCAGGTCCCTCCATACCCTAGCTACTATGAAACTATGAAACTGAAGACAGAAGGGCAATACAGGCTGACCGTGACATGCTCAGCAAATGGGCGGATGAGAACCTGATGGTGTTTAACACTGAAAAACGCAAGGTTCTCCACCTTGGGAGGAAAAACCTGCAGCATCCTTATAGGTTTGGCAGTGCTATGCTGGTTAGCACTACAGGTGAAAGGGACTTGGGGGTCATGATTGACCACAAGATGAACATGAGCCTGCAATGCAATGCTGCAGCTAGTAAAGCGACTAAAACGCTGGCTTGCATCCATAGATGCTTCTCAAGCAAATCCCGGGACGTCATTCTCCCATTGTACTCGGCCTTGGTGAGGCCGCAGCTGGAGTACTGCATCCAGTTTTGGGATTCACAATTCAAAAAGGATGTGGAGAAGCTTGAGAGAGTCCAGAGAAGAGCCACGCGCATGATCAGAGGTCAGGAAAACAGACATTACGATGACAGGCTGAGAGCTATGGGACTCTTTCCTGGAAAAGCGCAGGCTCAGGGGTGATCTGGTGGCCACCTCTAAGTTTATCGGGGTGACCACCAGTATCTGGGGGAACAAATGTTCATCAGAGCACCCCAAGGGATGATGAGGTTGAACGGTTATAAACTCCTGCAAGACTGTTTCAGTCTGTACATAAGGAAGAATTTCTTCATCATCTGAGCCCCCAAGGTCTCCAATAGCCTGCCGCCAGAGGTGGTTCAAGCACCTACTTCAAACACCTTCAAAAGAAATTTGGATGCTTATCTTGCTGGGATCCTATGACCCCAGCTGACTTCGTGCCCCCGGGGCAGGGGGCTGGACTCGATGATCTTCCGAGGTCCCTTCCAGTCCTAATGTCTATGAAATCTCCGAAATCTATGAAGACCCCCAAGGTAGGAGAGAGCACTACCTCAGTTGGGAGCCCATTCCAGAGCTTGGCAGCCGTAATTGTAAAGTAATGCCTCCTAATATCAACCCTGAACCTGCTCTCCATCAATTGTGGCCATTGTTCCTTGTTATCCCAGGTTGTGCCCAGGAGAACAGAGCCTCCCCCAATTCCCGCTGGTCCTCCCTGGTGAGATCACCTCTCAGTCTATTTAGCCTTTCTTGTGGAGGCTAAATAGGTTCAGGCCCTTCAGCCTCTCTTCATAGGGCCTGACCTGCTGCCCCTTGACTACGCGGGTGGCCTCCTCTGGACCCTCTCAGTGCTGGCCACATCCCTCCTGAAGTGCGGCGCCCAGAACTGGACGCAGTACTCCAACTGCAGCCTGACCAGCACTGCATAGAGGGGGAGGATCTCCTCTCTGGACCCGCTTGTGATGCGTCTGTAGATGCACGACAAGGTGTGGTTAGCTTTGCTGACTGCTTCCTCGCATTGTCAGCCCATGTTCATCCTGGAGTCAACAATGACTCCAAGATCCCTCTCTGGCACTGTGTTGACAAGAAAGGTGTTCCCCAGTCCATCGGTGTGTTGCAGGTTCCTTCTCCCCAGGTGCAGCACCTTGCACTTGTCTGTGTTGAACTCCATCCTATTCTCACCCGCCCACCCCTGTAACCTGTCTGGATCTAGCTGGATTCTGTCCCTCCCCTCCAGCATACCCATCTTGCCCCTCATCTTTGTGTCATCAGTGAATTTGGACAGTGAGCTTTCCACACCCACATCCAGATCGCTGATAAAGATGTTAAACAGTGCAGGCCCCAGGACCGAGCCTGGAGGGACTCCACTGCCCACATCCCTCCAGGTAAAAAATTATCTATCCACCACCACTCTCTTGGTGCAACCATCTAGCCAGTTCGCCACCCATCTGACAGTGTAGGCATTAATGCTGCAGTCGCCTAGTTTTTTTGAGAGAATGTGGTGGGAAACCATGTCAAAGGCCTTCTTAAGGTCCAGGAAGATGACATCCACCTCGACGCCCTCATCCACAGACTTTGTGACCTGATCATAAAAGGAAAGCAGGTTAGTCAGGCAGGATCTGCCCTCAGTGAACCCATGTTGGTTGCCCCTGAGCGTTACATCGCCTGCTGGGCCCTTGCAGATGTGCTCCTTGATAATTTTCTCAAAGGTCTTTGCAAGGACTGAGGTAAGGCTGACTGGCCTATAATTGCCAGGGTCCTCCTTTCTCCCCTTCTTGTAAATGGAGACCACATTGGCCCTTTTCCAGTCCTCTGGGACCTGGCCAGTGCCCCACGAGTACTCGTAAAGCCGTGCCAGGGCCCTGCTATGACCCCTGCCCTCGGGTGAAGAGCATCTGGACCTGCTGATGTAAACACGTCCAGCTCCTCCAAAAGTTCCCTAACTAGATTGTCCCTGACCCTAGACATGGCGGTGCCTCCTCTGGGTCCGTCCACAATCCTAGTGCGGGAGATGTCCCAGTCCCTGCTCAGGAATATGGAGGCAAAGAATTCATTGAAGAGGTCAGCTTTTTCGTTTGCCACAATCGCCAGATGCCAAGCCTGTCCTGAAGGCACCAGGTAATGTGGGCCCCTACTTCTTACTCCCTACGTATTTGAAAAAGGACTTTTTATTACCCTTAATTGTGGTTGCTAGCTCCATCTGTGCCTTGGCCTCCCTAACCGCCTCCCTGCAGTCCCAAGCAATGGAGGTGTAATCCTCCTGGGTGTTAGCCCCTTGCTTCCACTGTTTGTATGCCTCCTTTTTTGCCCTCAGTCATCCCTGGATGCCCTTGTCGAGCCATGGGGGCTTCTTAGCACTCCTGCCCCCCTTGGTGCACATTGGGACTGACTCCCTTTGAGCTCAGAGGATCGTCTCCTTGAGGAACAACCACCCATCCTGGACTCCCATGTGATTGAAGCTCCAAGATTGCCTCTCCTACTAACCTTCTTAGCTTGCAGAACTTGCCCCTCCTGAAGTCAAGGACCTCTGCCTTGCTGCTTGCGTTCACCACCCCGCTTTGGATGCTGAATTCCAGCAGGTGATGATCGCTGTCGCCCAGGTGGTCGAGTACCCGCAGACCCCTCACCAGGTCATCGCCCGTGGCCAGGACCAGGTTCAGCAAGGCATTTCCCCTGGTGGGACTGTGCACCTCCTGGGTTAGGTGGAGATCCTGTATACCGGCTAGAAACCTCCATGAGCAGTTGGACCAGGCTGACTGCTCCTCCCAGCAGATATCTGGGTAGTTTAGGTCGCCCCTGACAACCACATCCCTTGTCCTTACAGCCTCCATGAGCTGACCTGAGAATTCCCGGTCCAACTCGCCCCCCTGGTGAGGCGGTCTGTAGCAGATGCCCACTATCAAGTCCCTTTCCCCATGATCCCCTTGCATTTGAACACAGAGAGCCTCATTTTGCCCCTCCAACCCCATCCTGATCATTGAGGACATGTATTGCTCTTTGATGTGTGGCACTACACCCCCACCCTCTTTTCCCTGCTCTGTCTCACCTGTACAGCCTGTATCCCTTGATATCCACTGCCCAGTCTTGGGTAGAATCCCACCAGGTTTCTGTGAGCCCCGCTAGGTCTGGGTTTTTGCTAGCTAGCAGGAGGGTGAGTTCCTTCTGCTTATTCCCCATGCTTTGAGCATTTGTGTAGAGACATTTGAGGCCTCCTGTAGGTGCCCATGCTGCCCCCTGGTTCCTAAGCCTGCCGTAGCCCCTGTCACTTACCTGGGTACTACCTGTGCGCGTCACCGGGCTTGATGGTGATGTGTCCTCATGTTCCTCTCTGTCCCCATCCCCCAGCAAACCTAGTTTAAAGCTCGCCGTAGAGGATCAGCCAACCTGGAAGAAAAAATACTCTTACCTTTTGGGGAGAGATGAAGTCTGTCCCACCCGATCATGTCCTCTGTGCGGAAATGTGGGTCATGGTCCAAGAACCCAAGACCCGCCCGATAACACCAGCTCCAAAGCCACCGGTTGACCTCGCCAATGCATCTCATGGTGCTATCCACATCTGCTCACTGGAAGGATAGGAGAAAAAACCACCTGTGCCCCTGTCTCCTTGAGCTTTGCCCCTAAAGCCTTGTAGTCTCTCATGATGTGGTCCGGGTTCCCCCTGGCCGTGTCATTCATTCCCACGTGGATGAGAACCATGGGGCAATGATCAGAGGATCAGATGAGGTCTGGGATCATCTTCATGATGTCCTGAATCCGAACTCCAGGCAGGCAACAAACCTCATCCATGGCGTCAGAGCGACAGATGGGCCCCTCCATTTCTCTCAGGATGATGAGGACTGGGAGTCTTCCTTTTGGTGCTCTGGTAGCTCTTGGCCTGTGCCGTGCTTGGAGCAGCATCGGTTCCCTTGGAGGCATCCTCTCCTACCTCCTCCTCCACGGCTGCCAGGGCCTCATACCTGTTCCCCAGCTGTACCTGGGGAGCTGACACCGAGATAGCAGGAGTAGCCCTGGCTCTGGAGGTGACCGTCTGCCATACCTCTGCGGTGGGTCCCTCCCAGGTGGCTTTGCCTCTAGGTTCCTGACCCTGCAGAGAACAAAAGGACCCATTAATTTCGTCCTCAGCTGCCCTGATCCCCCCCAGCCCGCTGACCTCAGCCTGGAGCTCCCTCACCTCCAAGGCCTGAAGGTGGGCACATGTGGGACAGGTGAGGGAACTTCCGCTGCTCCCTCCCCACTCAGGCCACCCGGGCCCTGCCTTTTATACCCTCCTGGGCTGGGCTGGCTCAGGCCCAGGCAGCTATCCCACAGCAATCAAACAATCAGCAATCAAGACTCCCTCCCAGCTTCTCAGAGCACGCACACACCCACCACACAAACACACAGACAGTCAGCTAAGCCTGAGCTACAGGCAGCTGGATCCCTTACCTTCTTTCCTGGGCAGGATCTAGTGCCTGGCCTGGCTTCTCTTCTCCTTCCTCCTCTTGCCTCCAGCAACTGCCTAGAAACTGCTCCTGTTGGCAGTCCCTGTTTGCTGGCTCCCTGGTCACAGGCATTTACATTCATTCATTTGGTTTCAAAAATATTTTTGTCCTAATTTACATGCACTTGTGGAGTCTGCACAGAGGTGATTGTAGAATAGCTTAAAATGAACTTGTCTTTTGGGTGGGGCATGGGGGTGAGCATAGGTTTGTGGGGGGCTGTGGGGATGTGGGGTGTGGGGGTGGGTGGGGTTGGGGTCGTTCTGTGGCGGATGGATAGGTGTGGGGTGAGGGAGCATGTGGGTGTGGGTATGTGGGGTGTGGGTGGGTACGGGGTTTGTGAGACGTTATGTGTGGGGAAGAGGGTGGCAGAGATGTAGCAGGGGGTGTGGGTGTGGGAGTCTGTGTGTATGGCAGTGCAAGCAGGGGTGGGTGCATGTATATGGTGGCATGTGTGTAACTTGCCCTATAAACACACACACACACTCTGTCCCTCCCTCATTGCTTTGTCTCTCTCTCTCCCCCTCCCTCATTGCATGGACATGCACAGGCAAAACCCCTGCCCCTCCCAATCCCATTCCAGGTCCCAGGGTACCAACACAGGCCCCATGCTCCTGTGGTCTAACGATGCAGGAAAGCGGGGAAATGGCAGCTACAGGCCAGGGAGTGGCAGCAGGCAAGCGTATGGGAGCATAGTGCAGGGTCCGCTCTGGTGCCCCAGGGCCAGTGCTGATGGAGCCCAGGGTGGCGCAGCAGGCATCCAGGCTCCTGGCACCCCCTGGTCAAACCCATAAGCCCCACTCCCAACCCCAAAAACCCAGGTGTCTGGGCTTGCAGAGCCCCCAAGCCCACTCCCCTCAGGGAACCCAGGCATCCTGGATGCCAAGCCCCTTCTCTGCAGACCCTCCTGGCCTCTGTAAGCTAGTGGGAACCCAGGCGCCTGGGCTCCCAGAATCCCCTGCTCTCACCCCCCAAACCCCATTGGCCTCCTAGAGCTGGAGAGAACTCAGACAGCTAGCTACTTGCATTATGGGAGCTGGGGGGGAGGAGGAGTCATTAGGCCCCACCCCTTGCTGGGGGAGGAGCTTGTAGGGGAAACCCCACCCCCCAGGGCAGGAAGTGGGGAGAGCAGGGAAGGGGGTAGCTAAGCAGATGAAGGCTTGATTGGTGCCTGGATGAGATACTGGTGGCTCTGGGGGCAGGGACGTCCCAGGCCCCACTGCCCCCCACCCAGAACAGAATCCAGGCATGTGGGCTTCCAACTCTTGCCCCATAACCCTCCCAGGCTGGGAGAGAACCCAGGTGTCCTAGAGCCCCGCCCCCTCCCAAGAATAAGCTCTGGCTCCACCCCTACAGCAGGCTGTGGTCCCCCTTGGCCCCACCCTTAAAGAGGCAGCCCCCTCTTTGCCTATATAAGGACACTTCCCCCCACCACAGTGATTGGTGGGAGCCATGGGATCCATCCTCTGCAAGCTGTGACAGGTGGGGGGAGGGGCCTGAGGAAACCCAGGGGGTAAAAGGTCATGGAGAATGTGCTGGTGTCATAGCAACCAAGGCGGAGAAGGGGGCACGGATTCCCCCCCGCCTTGGTTCCTCAGTCTCCTGGTTCCCCTTTCCTGCTGGGTGACCTGGCAGCCTGGACGCTTGGGTTTCCCCCAGTTCTGGGAGAGGTCTGGGATCCCGGACGCCTGGGCTCTCTGGAAGAGGAGTGGGGTGTAGGGAAGGTAGGAACCCAGACATCTGGGTTCTCTGGGATGGGAGTCTGGACTGGGGGGTCCCAGCAGGGAGAGGAGCTCACCCCCGGACACCTGGGTCTCCCCTTCCCAGGCCTGGCAGCACCATGTGGCCTCTCCTCTGTGTCCTGCTGCTCCCAGGTACCTTCACCCCCCATGCCAGGCGCTATACATCTGCCCCAGGCTGGAACTGGGGCTGCGCCAAGCACTGTACCGACCCCCTGTGTGCCCACAAGTGCCCTGAGCTGGTGCTGGCACTCAGTGGAGATGCCTGCAACACTGCTGGACTGGCTGGGAGCCTGCCTGCAGATCCTATGCTGCTACCAGGCTTGCTTTGCCCCCTTCACTGCCACCACCCCGAGGCTCATGCAGACCCTCGTCTGGTACCACCAGCCCCATTGGAAACCCCAGGCCTGGGGCTACCATGGCATGGAGCTGGCCCGGATTGGGGCCACCAAGCAGCCGGTCGTGGCCCCTGGGGTCTCATTCCTGGGCAACCTCAAGGGTAACTGCAGCCTCCTCATCTGGGACGTGCGGCCTGCAAACAACAGCACCTATGAGGTCTTTCTCAGCGCCGCTCACTCCCCAAGGAGGAAGGTGAGGCTGAAGGACAAGCAGGATGAGCGGTGGATGGACACAATCCAGGTGGAAGTTACAGGTGACAGGACCCAAGCATCACGGAGCCCCGGTACTCCCCCTCACCCCCGCAGCCCCCATGCCCGTCCCAGAGCATGAGGGATCTCAGGTGTCTGGGCCCCAGCTCCCGCTGTCCCAGCCCACTTGCCCCCATGGCAAAGGGAGAAGCGGAAACCCGACCCAGGCCCCTCATGGAGCAGGGGGAGAACCTGGAGGGCCCTGGGGGGGCGAGCTGCAGCCCCAATCCTGGGCCCAGCTGGACATGGGCGGTACCGAGACTGTGGCCCAGGTAGATGTCACCCCCCTGGTGCAGGGACAATGGCTGCACACTCACCTGTGCCCTGGATGCCCCAGGTGTGCTCACCACATCCCTGGAGCTTCGTGCTCTGTGAGTGAGGGCAGGGCTAGCAGGGCAGGGGCAGGGCCACAGAGGCAGGGCCAATAGGGTGCAGGGGACAGGGTTGTGCCCAGCTCTAGGGTGGAGCTAGGGGCAGGACCTAGATTGAGGGTGTGTGGCCAGTGGAAGCCCCATTCCCCAGACCACCCTGGGACACCAGCTTGGGGCTGTCCTGGGCTGCCAGTGCCCTGACGTGTCCAGCTCTGGGGTAGAGGTAGGTCCTGATGAAGGGGCTGGAGCTCAGCTGGCAGCCTCTAGGCCCCACCCCTTGTGACCTTCAGCCCCGCCCCCTTCTGGCAATAGGCTCTCCCTTGAGCCAGACCTGTCTATCAGCCTAAGCCCCATCCCATTTGTAGCCCTGGGTTCAGACTGTTGCCCAAGCCTGGCATCCCCTCCCCTGGTCCCGCCCACTCTGCCTGTTGGGCAGGCTCCACCTCTTCCGATTCAAGGTGCAGGCTCTCACTCACCCTAGGCCCTGCCCATCACCCCAAGCCCCACTGCCCCAGCCTGTCCAGTGCCCTCAGGCCCCAGCCCTGGCACTACCAGGATCAGGCTCTCACCCAACCCAGGCACCCACAAGCCCCACCCACCCCTCTAAGACACTCTCCTTGCCCGCAGACCTATTGAAGGCTGTGTGGCTGGTGCTGGAGCCCTAGGGGCAGGTGCTGGAGGACACGGGCGTGCGGCTCAGCTGCACCAAGCAGGATGCCTGCCCTGCACCCGCCTGGGTCCGGTACCACAACAAGCGCCCCCCTGCCTGGGCTGTGCTGGAGCTGAGTGCCGGCCCCCAGCACTGCAACACCTATGCCTGTGAGGCCCAAAACAAGCTGGGCACCACCCAGTCTCTCCCTGCCAACCTTGATGCGCTCTGTGACTGGGGGGAATGGGGTCTTTAAACTAGGCACTGAGGAGAATGGGGGCACTGGGGTGGGGGACATTGCAATGGGGGCACTGAGCTGGGGAGCACTAGGGTGACTGGGGGCATGGGAGTGGGGAAGACTGTGATGGGGCATTGAGAGGACTGGGGGTACTGGAATGGGGGATTGTGATGGGGCACTGAGAGCCCTGAGATGAGGGCACTGGGGTGGGGGGATTGTGATGGGGCACTGGGGCACTGGCAGCACTGGGGTGGGAGGGATTGTGATGGGACACTGGGGGCAGTGAGGCGGGACACTGAGATGGGTGACTGGGGCATTGGGGTGAGGGGCACGGGGGCAGTGAGGCATATGGTGGGGAGCACTAGGATGGGTGCACTGGGGGGCATTGAGATGGGGGACTAGGGGTATTGGAGCAAGGGGCATTGGGTGGACTGGGGGCACTGGGATCAGGTCACTGGGGGGAGACTGGGAAAACTGGGATGGGGAAGCACTGGGGGGCATTGAGATGGGGGACTAGGGGTATTGGAGCAAGGGGCATTGGGTGGACTGGGGGCACTGGGATCAGGTCACTGGGGGGAGACTGGGAAAACTGGGATGGGGAAGCGGGGGGTGGGATTTCCCAGACACCTGGTTTCCATGCTCACGTGTGTGTCTGCATCTGTCCGTGTGTGCATGCACATCTATGTGTGCGTGTGTGTGCAATCCAGACACCTGGGTTCCCTGCACAGCAGGCTGTCCAGGGGTGGGAGTGGGGCGGGGGGGATGGGGGAGCAGAAAGAAGTCCACAGGGAGCAAAGGAGTTTGTGGGGCAGGTCCCTGGCAGGGGTGTGGCCAGCCAGGAATGTGGGCGGAGCCCGGGCCTGGAAGGGGATGTGGCCTGGTGGGCAGTGGGTGGAGCCTTGTCCTGACTGACAGCTCCCCTGTCCCCCATTTCCCCCCAGTCTGGCTGCAGGAGGTGGAGGTGGAGCTGTGGGCAGGGGGTGACGCCGCCCCCCGGAATGGCGCTGGCCCATGGAGCTGTGCTGTGTCGTGGGCAGTGCCCAGTCCCCGCCTTCACCCGCGTCCTTGTCCTTGATGACACTGTGCTGGGCCCCCCTGGCCTCGATCTGGCGCTGCATCTGCTCCACGCCCACCCCCGCCATGCCGGATGCTATTGCTGCCACATGCAGAACACCGCTGGCACTGCTGGTAGCCCCCCCACACTGCGATCTCAGCGTCCGCTGAGTCGCACCCCACCCCCCATCCTGACCCAGAAGTCCAGGAGGGTCCTGAGCCCCCCCGCACCTCCAGTGGGACCCACATGTCTGGGCCCTGACCCCTGGGCTGAGAATCTAGGTGTGCTGACCTGTGACCCCAGGCAACTGACCCTAGAGCTTCGACCCCAGGCATCCAGGCCCTGACCCCAGGACTTGGACCCCCGGTGCCCGACCCCTGCCATAGGGCAAGGAACCCAGGCATCCAGGCCGTGACCCTTGACCCCGTGCCCCCGCAGCCCCCCTGCAGGCAGTGTGGCTGTGGGCAGAGCCAGGCAGGTGCCTGGTAGAGGCGGGGAAGGGGGGTGGGGGCTATGCTGTGCTGAGAGGCCGACGTGCGCCCACCCCTTATGACTAGTACCATGAGTGGGCATGGCTGGGCTGGGGGGTGGAGCTAGCTGAGACCTTGCCCCACCTCCAGCTCCAGGCCACCAGGACCTACCACTGCTAGGTCACCAACCAGACGGGGACCACCGATGACCCCTCGCTTCCCCTGTTGTCCTCACCATGCACTGTAAGGAACCCAGGCGTCCAGGAACACGCCCCCCCAAACCCAGGCAACTGGGAAGCCCCCACCCCCAGAGAGCCCAGGTGTCCAGGAACCCCCTGAGGCCCCCTGGAGAACCCAAACATCCAGGACCCCCCCCTCCCTCCCGATCCGATAGAGAACCGAGGTGTCCGGGACCCCCTGCTCTCACCCCTCTGTTTCAGACAGCGCAGCCACCATGGGACGCATCACGGCCATGGCCTTGGGGGGCAGCTTGGCCCTGCTCATCGTGCTGGGGGCGCTGGTGCTGGGCCTGCGGCGCTGGTATGTGCGGGGGACTCAGGCATCCGGGCCCCCACCCTGACCCCCCAGCTCCATCCCCCCAGAGAACCCAGGCGTCCGGGGTTCACCTCCCTGCCCCCACAGGAGGAAGCGGCAGCAGGTGCCCAACGACATTGTCCCGGTGGTCGGGGGTCAAAGGTCATTCTGGGTCAAGCGCAAGAAGGTGAGGTCATGGCGGGGCGGGGTGTTGTTCTATGTGGCTGTTTCCACGCGGCTGCACCCCAGAGCTGGGCGCATCAAGGGGCCTACGTTATGCCGTGTGCTCCACCCCAGCACTGGCTGCATTTGGGCCCAATCCTGTGCAGGTGCGGGACCAAGAGGGTGGAGCCAGGCTGGGGTTCCGCCCCTTGGGCCCCCTGGGGACCCCTGATGACGCCCTCAACTACTCAGAGATCCGGTTCCCCCCTGGCTCCCATGATGGCCCGACTGCTGCCTCCCGGTAACCCAGGTGTCGAGGGCTCAAGGGTGAGGGAGAATCCAGGTGTCTGGGGCCCAGGCTAGGGGGGATCCAGGTATCCAGGTTGCTTCTCACTGCCTCCTCCCCACAATTTTTCCCAGGATGCCGCAGGGTGACACTGTGGTCTACAGTGTCCTAAAAAAGCCGGACGGGCCCCAGAAGGTACCAGCCAGGGTGGGGCTGCAGGTCGGGAGTGAGGGGCACTGGCAGGTGTGGAGGACCCCCACTGCACCCCCCTGTATGAAGGGCGGGGAACCCAGGCGGCCAGGAGAACGCTGCCATAGCGCGGCCTGAGAGAGCTCCATTGGGCCTGAGATGCTCCCAGCTCTGAGGTGGAACAACTGAGAACATTTGCATGTAACAGAGGTCAAGAGGGCTTGATCGGGCCTGAGTTGCACCCAGCTCTGGGGTGGAATGACCAGGAACAGCTGCTTGTAACAGCCCAGGAGGGCTTGATCACGCCCAAGATGCACACAGCTTTGGAGGGGAGCCGCTGGGCCCTAGGTGAGTGTAACACCGCCTGGTTCTTCCTCTAGGTGCTGTACTGGCCACACACTGGCCACGTGTCCCCCCCCTGGATCCCCCCATCATAAATGTCCTTTCTAGGCCATTAACTCCAGATGCCTGGGTTCTCTGGTATCCCCGGGGCAGGACCTATTGCCAGGGTCACAAGTCTCTATCCCTTCCAGCCCATTACCCTTGAGGCTGTGAGCATGGGGCCATGAACAGCACCTGACACACAGGTGAGATGCGGGGGGTTCGGGCTGGTATCCCAGATGCCCCAAGGGCATGGGTTCTCCCTGCTGGGGAGGGGTCTGGAGTGGGAGGTGTCAGACTCCTGGACGCCTGGGTTCTTTTTCCTTCTCAAGGAGGGGTTGGGGGTGTCCCAGACACCTAGGTTCCCCATGCTCTTGGGCAGCTCCCAGATGCCTGGGTTCCACCCACCCTGGGATGGGTCTGGAAGGGGGTATCCTGGATCCCTGGGTTCCTCATGCCCTTGGGTGGGTCTCAGATGCCTGGATTCCCCCCTCCCCGGGGTAGGTCTTGGAGGGGGTATCCCAGACCCCTGGGTTCCTCATGCCCTTGGGTGGCTCCCAGATGCTTGGATTCCCCCCACCCTGGGGTAGGCCTGGGAGGGGGTATCCCAGACCCCTGGGTTCCTTATGCCCTTGGGTGGCTCCTGGATGCCTGGATTCCCCCCACCCCTGGGTTCTCACTGCTCCAGGATACGGGGGGAGACAGGGGGCTCTCTCAGACGCCTGGGTCCCCTCTCACCCCCCTCTACTCCCCACAAACCTGCCATGCCCCCCCCCCCAGTCTGGCTGGGCCTGTGTGTGAATGCCGGGGTGGCTGCCGCTGCCCTGTTCCGCCTGGCTTGGCTCCCCACCAGACCCTGCCACATTCACCTCCTGCACCTGCTGCTGGCCCTCGTGCTGGGCCTCTGCCTACCCCTGTGTGCCCTTGAAGCCACCTGGCCTGGCTGGGCCCTGTCGGGCCCCCTGTGCCCCCTGGCCATCCTCGGACACCTGGGTTCCCTCTACACCACTGCCTGCTTCTCAGCCGTGCTCAGCGCCAGGCGCTACCTGCTGCCATACCAGTGCTACCGTCAGCTGTGCTATTCCTGCCTCATCTGCAGGGGCAGTTCTGGGGAGCCACGAGGGCCCATGGCCTGGCCCTGGTGGCCCTCGAACGCCCTGCCACCCCCAATGGGATTCTGGCCTCACTTTGCCCATCTCTGCTGCGCCTGGAGCTGTCCGTGGTGCTGTACTTTGTGCTGCTGCCACTGGTGGCCTTCTGCACGGCTGGCTGCCTGCAGGCCCTGGCATGGTCCCGGCCGGCCACAGTCCTCTGCTGCTGGCTGTCTTGGGCCCCCGCAATGTGGCCCATGTGGTGGGCTTTGCCTGGGGCCAGAACATGGCCTGGCGCCACTTGGCATTGCTCCCCACTGCCACCACTGCTGTGCTGGACCCACTGCTGGGCTGCACAGCCAAGGGGCAGGGAACGGAGGGGGGGGGGGGGGGCTGTGTGCTGGGGGTGCTTCAGAGGTGGAGGGGGGCATTGCCAGTGGTGTTCCACCCCAGAGCTAGCTGCATCCGGGGGGGGGGGTAGGTGGGGTTGTGTCTGGGTGTTGTGTTGTTGCACCCCAGAACTGGCTGCATCCAGTTGTGATGGGTGGTGTTATGTGTGGCTGTTTCTATTGCTCCACCCCAGAGCTGGCTGCATCCCAGCATGATGTGAACCCTTTCTATGTGCTGTTATATTTGGCCCTACCCCACCTTGCTCCACCCCAGACCTGGTTGCATCTGGTGAGCAAATGAGCCCTGGTTTGGATGGTGTTATATGTGGCTGTATCTCTCATTGCTCCTCCCCAGAGCTTGCTGCATCACAGTGGTGAGTGAGCTCTATTATTTGCGCTGTTATATGTGACTGCCTCCACCCTCAGAGCTGGCTGCATTTCAGTATGGAACGACCCCTGTCCTCTGCTTTTCCTCCTTATTGCAACACCCCAGAGCTGGATGCAGCCTAGTGTTATGTGTGGTTGTGCCCCATCTTGTTCCACCTTGGAGCTGGCTGCACCTGGGGGTGAATGAACCCTGGTCTGGGTGCTGTTATATGTGGCTGGGCCCCTTGTGGTCCATCCCAGAGCTGGCTGCATGTTCCTGTTGTATGAGGCTTGTTCTATGTCACCCCTACACTGAAAGTGGCTGCATCTCGGTGCTGAGCAAACCCTGTTGTACATGGCCACAGCTCACCCCAGAGCTGGCTGCATTGAAAGGAGCTCTGCTATATGTTGTTATATGTGGACATGCCTCCCCCACCCCAACAACTCCCTCCCCCCAGAGATGGCTGCATCCAGGCCCCTGATGTCTGCTGTTGTATGTTCCCACCGGCTGCTCCTCCCCAGAGTTGGCTGCATCCCCAGCCGACAGCCCTGGCCCCAAGCAGGCCGTGTACTGAGCTGTACAAGATCTTCAATAAATAAATCGCAGCTTGGATCTGGTCATTGTCCCATGAGTGGGGGGGAGCTAGGCCCGGACACCTGGGTTCCCCCCAGTGCTGGAGCCTGGTGGGTGAGAACAGGGGGTCAGGGGACCCGGACACCTGAGTTCTCCCCCCAGCAGGGATCTGAGGGCTCTCGTGGGAAGGTGCTGATCCCAGCCAGCGCCACATGTCACCCACTTCCCCTTCCAGCTGCCGGAGCTCCCAGGGTCCCCAGTCAGAAAGACCCCTCCACTTCCTGTCCCAAACAGACCTAGGCTGTTCTGCTTGGCCACCAGCTCCTCCCCAGAGCTGGCCACATCCTGAGGCCGGATGTGTCCCCACTGGAGGCAGTGCCTCTGAGGAGCACTTCCCCAGAGCTTCCACCCCAGAGCTGGGTGCATCAGGGCACCAGGTAAGTTCTCGCCCAAGAGCTGTTCTATGTGGCGGTTCCACCCCAGAGCTGGATGCATCCCAGGCCCTGCCCAATGGGCAGGTGACAGGGGCCAGAGAAGGAGCCAGGGGCAGGTGGCTGGGAGCGAGGGCTGGGAGCCCAGATGACTGGGTCCCTTGTGGGGGAAGTGGGGGCTCTGGGTGAGAGCAGGGGGTGCTAGGAACCCAGATGCCCAGGGTCTCTGCAGCTCGAGGAGGGGAGCTGGGGGGATGAACTCAAGAGGGTCGATTTTTGTAGCACAGTGCTAGGCCAAGCCATAGGGTAATCCCTCCTCCTACTGTATTTCCAGGTATAGCAGCACAGCTGAATCTAGGTTCTCTCCAGCTATGGGAGGGGAATGGGGGCTACAGGGGGCAGGGGAGGGATCTGGGCACCTGGACAGCTGGAGTTAGGAGCAGGGGATGCTGGAAGCCTGGATGCCCAGGTACTCTGCAGCTCAGGGAGGGGAGCTGGGGGCTGAACTCAAAGCAGGGGGAAGGGGGAATGTCAATTTTTGTAGTGCAGTGCTACACCAAGGCATATGGTAATCCCCCTTCCTACCGTATTTCCAAGTATACCAGCGCAGCTGAATCTGGGGTCTGTCCAGCTCTGGGAGGGGAATGGGGCTGTGGGGAGGGGTCTGGGTGCCTGGACTGCTGGGTTTGCGGGGATCTGGACGTCAGTTCTCTTTCTAGATGCCCTAGGGCAGGGCAGGACGGGGCGGGGGGGGGGAAGAGGTAGATTCGAGGAAGGGTGGGTGGTGGCTTTTCTGGGACAACGTCTCCCCCCGCCCAGACTCCTACTTCTGCTTTTGGGTTCCAGCTCAATGTGTTCCCTGTGGTCTGGGGAGCACCCCCCACCCCAGCCCTGCCCATGCCCCTCACTGCTGACCCGCAGGCCCAGCCCCCCCTGCCCTTCTGCCACTTTCTCCCTGCCCCAGGTTGGGGGAAGTTCCCTGCCTCAGTTCCCTCAAAGGTGTGTTGGGAGCGGGGATGCTGCAGCGGCTGGACCTGCTCAGCCAGCTCTGGGCCTGGAGCTGGGTGCCTGGGTTGTCTCCTGGACTGTTTCTGGCTCTTTCCCCAGTGGAACAGACCCCCGGAGATGGGATGTGAGTTGGGGGACCGGGGCCCCGGCAGGGGGGCATGAACTTGAGTTGCCTTCACGGTGATGCTGAGAGCCCTGATCTTCGCCCTGCTCTGGAGGGGTAAGAGCCGGGGGCTGCGGGGCAGGAGTGAAGGGCACCAGGGGAGCACAGGGTGCTGTGGGTCGGGAGTGAGCGGCACCAGCTCTGCGTCCATCCCAACTCCGTCCCCACAGGGTCCCTTCCCCAGGGGCCCCAATCCACCAACTACTCCTTGATGGTCCTGGCCCAGATCAAGGTCCGGCGCGGTGTCTGTGGCCACATCCCCTGTCGCTTCACCTACCCCTCCTGGGTGGATGTATCCTACACCATGGACAGGCTCCATAGCTTCAGGTTCAAGGAACCGGCCCATTACCTCTCAGGCTCCCCCGTGGCCACCAGTGACCCATCTTGGAAGGTCTCAGCCAAGGCCCGGGCCGAGTTCTGGCTCTCAGGGGACCTGCAGGCCAGCAACTGCTCCCTGGACATCCAGGATGTGTAAACCAGCAACTCTAGGACCTATTTTTTTCTGTGTGGAGCAAGGGATGTTCAAATACACCTACAAGCCAAATGCAGAGCGGCAGCACACTCAGACCCAGGTCTCTGTGATGGGTAAGGCGTCCCCACTCCAGCCCCCAACCCTCCTTCCCCTCTGCCCCCAGCCTGCAGAGGCCTGGTCCTGGCCTGGCCAGGGTGTGCTTATCACCCCACCTGCCCCTTCCTCCCATCGGCCAGTCTCCAAGGCGTACTTGGGACCCATATGCACTCAGCTCTGGGGTGGAGCAGCTGGGGAATGGCCCAGGGGAACAGGGAAGCCAGCCCTTTGTCCCAGCTCTCCTGGTCAACTTGGAGCCAGGATGCACCCAATTCTGGGGGGGTGGAGAAGCAATCTGCCCTGCTCCCCCTCTCCCCCATGCCAGCCAGAGTGCCCCCATCCCCTGGTCTCATTGGGCCTCTATAATGCAGCCAGCTCTGGGGAGAAGCAGATGCAGATAACCCCCCCTTCGGGGAAGGCCAGTACCCCCCACATACCTCAGCCCCTGGCTCAATAGGTCTCACAATGCAGCCAGGTCTGGGGTGGAACTCCCCCAGGTACAACCCCACACCCCCCAACCCTCCTCTCTCTCCCCACAGACGGGCCCATCATCCAGGCACCCTGGCTGGACGACATCCCCGGGAAGCTGCAGGCTGGAAATGCAGAGAATGTAACATGTTGGACCCCCAGCTCCTGCTCTGAGACCCGCCCCCAGCATGGCCTGGATGGGGTCCTTGGGGCTGCCTCTGGCCCCAGTGAGTCAGGACGCAGGGGGCAACATGTAGAGCTCTAAGCATGGCTTCAGGCCCATCACTGGGGATGATGGAAGGGACCTCTTGTGCCGTGTCACCTACCCTGGGTTCAAGAGGATCATGCCGCAAACCAGTATCTGGCTCCAGATCATCTGTGAGTGCCCCCATCTTCCCTGTAGCTGCAGGGGCCTCAGGTGTCCGGGCCCCCTGTGTGATGTCCAGAACCAAAAGGGTTAATGAGCAACTTGTAGCAAAAAGAAATTTACTTTTTGAAGGTATCTGAAATAAAGCTTATAAAACTGCTTATGAGATACTTCCTGCAGACGCTTCCTGTCTGTCTGGAGTATAACCCATAACGAAATATATAACTGTTTGTATCAATCATGAGATTGGCATAAGTTTTTAAAAAGCAGAACTAAAAAATAACTGCTGACTTAGCTAATGTAGTGAATTTTTGCTTGGGGTCAATGAGATTGCTTGGGGTCAATTAATCTCAGACCCCAAAGTCATGTGGCATGATTTGTTATTGGGTAAACCCAAGCTTGGGCAGTAACCTATTAAAATGATTTCTAACACCTTTTAACCCCATAGGGTAACAGGTATAGGGTAAGATTGTGAGTGGCTCTAAGGCCAACAGATTAGCATAAACAGAATATAAAAGAACACACATGTTAAGTGACCAGCAGGAAGGACAGAACAGAAGGGTCATTGCTGTCCCGTGCCCCCGGATTTCTTACTCCCAGTGTGAGTGAGGACCAGATCCTGACTGAGGGACATTCCCCGGTATTTTCCTGTGACAGCGTGGATTGGGGACGCCTGACTTCGCTGAATCAACTTGACATGTACCTAACACTGAGGAACTATCGATGAGTTACTAACCAAGTGGAAACTCTTGGTTAATTTGTCTGTCTGTTTTTATTATCACGGCCAATTTTAACTTTTATTGTTATTTTGTCTGTTTATTAGCTTAACCTTTTTACTATTGTATGTGCAAACTATATCTTTTGTTGTTATAAGTAAAATTCATTTTTACTGTGGTAAGTAAAACTTGTCATTGCTTCCATCCCAACATCACCTCCTCGATCCCGAACGAAACAGCCCAGTGGCTAATACAGTTGCAGTACTTGGTTAGCCTGCAACTAAATTGATATACTCACAGTGCCCAGCTGGCCTGTGACAAATGGTGTCATGAACAGGACTGAGGATGGAGATTTCAGAGGGGAAGTATAGTGTAGAGGGGGCAGAGGGGTGGACCCCACTAATTGCTTTAATAAAAGAGGTTACAGGTATTAAGAATCCAGGGTGAGATAAAGAGAGATTGAAACCCACCTGGAGTGATCCTGCCACAGTTCCCTGTCAGTGGGCTGCATTCACTGCCATGCAGAAAGGCAGACCACAAAAGGATGTCTGTTCTGGCTACTGGCAACTTGCCTAAGACTGGGGGCAGAGGAAGCCACTCAGCTCCATCAAAAGATTCAATCCCTAGAGAGTTGAGTAATCCAGCTTGAAAGTGAATTAAGAGAAGAAAAGGATTCTAGTAGCGTGGCATGTGTGGCTGCTAAAACAGCTCAAAACTGACTAGAAATACTAGAGCATCAGGAGGGAAAAATATTAGTCACACAGGCAATCACCTCCCTTGAACAGAAGGTGCAAGTGGCACGATCAGTCGAACTTTCCCCTGAAAATGTCCGGCAGTGTCTTTATGGTGGAATTCCAAAAACTGAGCTGTGGGATGACCCAGAAAGCGAAAGTCTGTATGGTGAAATTGCAGAAATTAAGTCAGAAGATAATGAGTATGTGAGGCTTGCAGAAAAAGCCCATAAGATCCCACCTTCTTATGCCCCACCGGCCCAAGAAAATTTAGAAGGAGTTAGCCCAAACCTTCCCAGTAGTGATGACCCATGCAGGGCCACAAGGGGAAAATCTCCGGATGGAGACACAGTCCTTTACTCACACAGAAATCAAAGAATTGCAAGAGCAACATAAAGCCAAACCAGGGGAGCCAGTAATAGATTAGTTAGTTCAAATGTATGGTGAAGGAGCCTTGGCAGTATCTGTGAGTCGCATGAAGGCAGCACAATTGGTTCTCCATCCGGAAATCCGGTTGGGCCAGTGGGTCGGGCAGGACCACAGTACTACTTTGTTTTCTGCTGCAATGCAAGTGGCTGCCATGGGTTACGGTAACATGAAAGAAGAGCTTAACCCTCCCCCACAGACATGGGCTAACTTAGAGGAAGCTATCCACTGTCTGTATCAACTAGCCTTAACTGAAATCATTCGAGCAGGAAATTGGAGGCACTAAATGAAGAATTAGTAACAGAAGCCGTATAAAGGAAGTTCTGCCAGCAAGCACCGACGGACTGCATGTCAGCTCTGCTGACATTACAACAAGAGTTAGTAACTCACCCGGTAAGAAATTCAATCCGGCGGTTGGTACAGCTTCTACCCATCTTGCAGAAGCTGGGGCTTCCCAAACCAATGAAAACTGCCAAGACAATGGCAGTGGTCCCTGAGAAAGACAACCTGGCAGGGCCCCCCAAGTCCAGGAAAGTGGGAAATAAAAAACCTAAAGCCCCGCGGGCACAAATGTGGAAAGAGTTACTGGCAGCAGGGTTTAGTAAAAAGCAAATTGATGGACTGCCTACCACGGTCCTGCAAGTGTTAAGGATCAAACACTGTGAGGGTGGGGAAGGAAAGAAAACAGAACCCTCGGCATCCCCTGACCCCCTGCAGTAGGAGTCCCAGCTGACCCAGCCCCTCGAGCAAGGAGTCATTATGGGGGGCAGTAGAGGATCGGGGACTGGTAATACAGAATAATATTGGCCCCTTAATCCAAGTGCCTATAAAGATTTGTTTAAATGGAAGGAAAAAGTAAATTAACATGCTACTAGACATTGGTGCCCAGCTATGCGTTTTGGACTGTGCAAAATGGAAAGGGGCACGGGTAACTCCCTACCAGGTAGTAGGAGTTGGAGGTGCCAGACGACCAGGACATTTGGTCCAGCCCACTTTCACCTTGCCTAACAGCTCTGTAGTAACAGCAGCCGCTGTCATGCTCCGGGGAGGGCCGAACCTACTGGGACTAAACGTGTTGCAGGGGCAGCGGTTTATTCTTAAGCAGGAAACCTGGCAGTTTGGCTGCGCCACAGCCCAGGAAATCGAGCAGGAAGACATAATGATGGCAGTAACCTGATGTTCCATGACCCTGCTCATCCTGCCGGCCATGAAGGGGGTACACCAACCTCAATACTGCACACCCCCCCGAAGCAACACAACCCATTCAGGACATCATCAATTAGCAGCTGGAGGATGGAACCATCATTTGAACTCATTCTCTGTATAACAACCCGGTGTGGCCGGTACATAAACCAAATGGGAATTGGCAATTGACTACTGACTTTAGGGCTTTGAATGCCAATACCAACCATCTGACAGCTGCAGTCCCATCCATGCCTGCATTAACAGAAAACGTTAGGTGTTATGGACCCCAGTGAATGGGATCCATGGACAGTAAAGACATGTTCTTTTCTATCCCCATCCATAAAGATCACTGGCTTTTGTTTGCCTTCACATGGCTGGGACAGCAGTGCACCTACACAGTCCTACCCCAGGTTTGGGTGCACAGCCCCACCTTGGCCCACTGAGTGTTAGCTGCGGTGGTCCATGAAGTCCAGTTGAGCCACCCGAAGGTGCATGTTTGTCACTATGTCGATGATGTCATGGTGGGAGGCCAAGACCAGAAATTAACCATTTGTGCTTTTGAGTCCCTAAAGGAAAAGGTGCAGGCATTTGGATTCACGCTGTCCAGCAAAAAGATCCAAGAAGTTGGGCCCAAGTGTGAATTCTTGGAAATCCAATGGCAACAAGGTGGACCCACCATACCAGCTAAGAGCTCCACAGCCTGGAAGATACCCCTGCCCCCAACAATGTAAAAGAACTGCAAACCCAGCTGGGAGCGCTTAACTTCTGGCGCCTACATGTCCCTGAGTTTAGAGTGTTGGCCCAGCCTCTGTATAATTTGGCAAGAAAAAGGCACAGTGAGAATGGGGCCCTGAGCACCAACATGCCATTTGGGCCCTCAAGGAGGCAGTAACCACCCACGCCTTCCTAGCAGCACGATGCCCAGAAGGGGAGCTCTGGCTTCATGTAAACATGTCTAACGGGGGGACCCATTGAAGCTTATGGCAGAAAAATACACCTAAGGCAGAGGGAAAGCCCCTTGGGTTTTGGAGCTGAGACTGAAAGGGGGCTAAAGCCCAATACACCCTGCTAGAACAAATGCTGTGTGCAGCAGCCGCAGCTCTAGAAACCACAGAGGCCCTGAGATGGGAGCTTCCCACTGTCATAACCACTCCGGTGCCCATCCTGGGAATGGCATTGTCTGACCCGGAGGAAGGGCCCAAAAAACAACAGTGCAGAAATGAATCTATTATATTTTAAATCAGGCTCAGCAGGTAACCCCAAAGGGACGTCCAGCACTAATGGAAAAAGTCACAGAAAGCACGGTTAAC
The DNA here is from genome assembly GCF_030867095.1 of Alligator mississippiensis. Lineage (NCBI taxonomy): Eukaryota > Metazoa > Chordata > Crocodylia > Alligatoridae > Alligator > Alligator mississippiensis. Next base: position 29,933,655 of record NC_081838.1, read on the forward strand.
GTATACCCAAACGCAGCCAGCTCTGATGGGTCATCTCCCATCAAGGAAGCACCTCTCTTCTCACCCAACATGCAAACATCAGAAGACACAGAGGTCTGGTTTACTGACAGCTCAGCCAAAGGTTGCACCTGGAGGAGTGCTGCCATACGGGTTCAAGATGCTAAGCAGCTTACAATGTGGGGAAATGGCCAGAGTGTGCAGTATGCTGAACTGGCTGCTGTAGTCAATGTGGCCAACTATAAACTGTTACTAGGGTCAGGCTATACAAAACCCATTTGTATCTACTACAATTCCTAAATGGTAGTAGAGGGTTGCACCAAATGACTACCCCTGTGGAAAAAGAAAAACTTCAAAAGGTGAGGCAAAGACATTTAAAGCTGTAATGAGCGGGAGGCTTTGTGGACAATGGCACAGGGAGGCCTTCCCCTACGTATACAACATGTTAGTGCAACACATGGAAGCAAAAAAGCTGAAGAGCCTAAGCAAAATGGAACAGGCAAGTAAAAGACCTAACCAAAGACAGCACAGAAGCCCTTGTTGCTGAAGTAGAGGCTCAGCCACCCCCAGAGAAGGCGCCCTGCCCCTCCCTCCAGCAGACCCCTAGAGTGCTAACTGCATCGGCAGCATGGGCACCCTGGCCACAGTGGCACTGCTCGCCTAGCAGCCACCTGGGGCATTCACCTAACTAATAGGGAAGCACAGAAATTAGTCAACTCCTGCATCACCTGCCAGGAAGTCAAAGCCTGACTAACCCCTGTCTCAACTACCCCTTTGTTGTTACGCGATGGAAAAGTAATATGGCAAGTTTAGCAATGTGACTTTATAGGCCCACTTCCCCGCACCCCCAGAAAGCGACAGTATGTGTTTGTAGCAGTGAAAGTAGTCACTGGAATGATGTTCGCCCGGGCCTCCACCAGGCCACTGCACAGGACACCTGTTAGCCATCTATCCACCTCCCATAGAGCTGCAAAGTGACAACGGTTCACATTTTTGCAACCATCTCGTCTATGAGTGGACTGCAAAACATCATGTGCTGTGAACCTATCACATTCCCTATCATCCGCAATCTAATGGACTGGTAGAACGAGCCAATGGTATCTTAAAGTACAACCTGCGAATTGCCTTTGGTTCGGCCCTCAAGGACTGAAACCTGCCCCTGAATCACTCAGTCAACTGGGCCAACAATTGGCCCCACCCCAGAGGAAGCCCCATGCAGCAAGCCCCATGCAGCAAGCCTTCAGTTAAAGCGGGCCCTGAGAGCCAGCAGTAAGATGGCCAAGGGGTGGCTAGGGGAAACTCCAGGTGGGAGACCAGGTAGTAGTTAGGCATCCGCAGGGGGACAAATGAAAAGGGGTGCTAATGGCACGGGACACATTTCACTCCTGGTGGGTGTCAAGGTCAAATCCATCTAATGGGAGCCAGACTCCATTTTTCCCTCTTCCTGCAGATTGGGTCCATATGCAGGCACAGCCATAGCAACCTCGAGGCTCTCTGGAATCATAATCCTGCTCCAGAGCAACACCGCCACCCTCATCCAGGAACGAAGGGGTGGAACATCATCATGATGGAACTGCGTGCCGTTTGCTATTGTTTGACTAATGTGAGGCATTCCTATGCTCCCGCACCCCAGATCACACCCACTGCCAAGGCCGCAGACACACTGGGATACTAAAAGCGCCCAGCTGCAATCAAAGAAATGCGAAACTGGCCTCTCAGCCATCGGTGGGGGATTGTAGACTGGCAAGGGGGAACCTGTCAATATTACTGTGGGACAGGGGGGTTACTCGGTTTCCTCCCATATGCCAGAATCAGGAAAAATGAGTGTGGAAGAGAAGAAAATTATTGTGGTTTCTTCCAATGGCCCTAGTGCTGTTATATTCTGCCTGCAGGTACTCCGCCCACCCCCGGTCCCAAAGTGACCGCTGCCGCAACCCCGCCTGCAGCTCGAAATACTACAACCACCCAGAGCCCAAGGAGGCGACCAAAACCTCTGATGCCACCTCCATGGGAAACAATAGCTCTAGGAGTTCCCCTGCCCGATGGCACTTTGGCACAATGGTATACAGCTTGTCATTGCTTCCCTCCCATCATCACCTCCTCGATCCCGAATCGAACAGCCCAGTGGCTAATACAGTAGCAGTACTTGGTCAGCCTGCAACTAAATTAATATATTCACAGTGCCCAGCTGGCCTGTGACACCCCTGCTCTAACCCCTGGCCTCTTCTCCCCTACTAGAGTGGGAGGGAACCCAGGCCAGGTGTCCAGATTTCCGGCCTGATCCCATGCTCTGTGGTTCCCCCCAGATCCACCTGGGACCCCAGAGATCAACAGGACACTGAGAAGAGACAGATGCACTGGTGAGAGGCCAGAAACTGGGGCTAGTGGAGGGGAGGGGACCTGCCCCAGGCTAAGCAGTGCCTGGGCTGTTTGGTGCCTGGATGGGTGATTGGTGGAGGCTCCATCCCAGAGCCAGCTGCCCCCAGCACTGTAACACCCAGCTGGCTCTGGGGTGGGCAGCTACCAGTCCTGTTACATCCAGCCCCCCACCCCACACCCAGCCACGTCTCCAAACCACCTTCGTCCTAATCATTTCTTGCCTTCCAGAGCAAGTCATGCGGTGCCTGTGGGCCATCCCCTCTTGGTGCCAGCCCGGGATGGGGCTTCACTCAGGCTCACCTACAGGGCTAGGGGCAACCCCCCTGCCTTTGTGCACTGGACCCGGGGGGACAAGACCCTAGGAGACCCCGTCCAGGGGGGGCCGGCACACCTGGAGCTGCACAAGTCCAGCGCCGCCAACATTGGGGTGTATTGGTGCCAGGCCCAGAACAGGGCCAACTGGACCATGTGGGTCCCCATGCACTGTGGGGGCCCCAGGAGGGATTTGGGGGGCACTGTTCAGTAGCCAACAGGGATCCCCAGGGGGTGCCAGAGGTGGTGGATCAACCAAGCTGGGGCCTGCGGTGCCTAATGAGAGCCACTAGGGGGCACTAGACCCATTGGAAAGGCCAACAAGGGCCCCTAGGGGGCCCTTTTGGGATATTTGTGGCCTAGCGGGGTGATGGACAGGGATGGGGGAGGAAGTCCAGGGTAGGGCAATAACCCTCCCCCTCTGTGTGTTTCAGATGCCCCCCGGGACCTAGACATTAACGTCTCCATCTCTGGAGCCAATGGGAGGAACTTCAAGATTATCCAAGGTAACGTCGGGGACCTCTGGCTCTGCCCTCCAGCACAGCGCCCCCTAGAGGGGAGATCCTGTGGGGGGGTATCAGTGACTCCCCAGGGGGACATTGAATTGGGTCTAGGGCCCATAGTGGCTTCCATTGTTCATCGCCAGTTGGGTTGATGCCACCCTGGTGCCCCCTGGAGGACCCCAATGGCTACTGCACAGCACCCCTAGAGCCCTCCCAGATCCAGATAGGATGTGGCACCCCCTGGTGATTCTCAGGGGGATTGCAATGGGTCTAGTGCCCCCTAGTGGCCCCCTTTGGCCACTGCAGCCTCCAGTTGAGTTGATGCCACCCAAGTGCCCCCCAGAGGACCCCGTTGACCATTGCTAGTACCCAGCCAGGCTGTGCCTCAGTTTCCCTCCTTCTCTCCCAGGCAACAACTTGAAGCTGAAGGCTGTGGAGGGAGGCTCCGTGTTGGTGCTGTGCTCCATGGACAGCAGCCCCCCAGCCCAGCTGAGCTGGGGGTTAGGGGGCCGTGACCTCAACACCTTCCAGCTTGGAGTGGGGGGAAGTGGGGGCATCCTGCAGCTGTTGAAACTCCACCCCAAGCACACCAGGAACTACCAGTGCCAGGCCACCAATGACCTTGGGGGCGACCAGGGTGGCTTCCAGCTGGTGGTGCAGTGTGAGTGGGGGGGCCCAGATGCCTGGGTTCCCTGGGAGATGGGGGCTGGGAGCCCAGAAACCTGGGTTCTCTGGGGGCATGGTAAGTGGGAGCAGGGGAATTAGGAGACCAGACACCTGGGTTCCCTGACCCCCTCCACCCCCCACAGACAGCACCCACACAGCTGCCAGCCCTGATCCCAGCCTGTGGTGCAAGCACAAGCCCAGGGGGCTGTGGTGCCACTGCTCCCTGTGGGCAGAGCCCCCGGCCCAGCTGTGCTGGCAGGTAAATGGGGCCATGGTGCCCAGCAAGGGCCCCCAGACCAAGGGGGACTGCACGAACAGTGCCATGCACTGGGAGAGTCTTGGGGACCCCATCATCATCTGCATTGGCTCCAACTACCTCAGCTCCTACATGCTGCAGAGGCCTGTCCGTGTCCCCCCTGCAGGTCAGCCCCCCCCCCCCCGCCCCCAGATGCCTGGGTTCTTTGGGGGTTGGTGAAACAGCCTGCCCTGCTCCCCACCTCCACCATGCCAGCTGGAACTGCCCCCCCCACCCCAATCCCCTGGCCTCATTGGGCCTCTATAATGCAGCCAGCTCTGGGGAGGAGCAGATGAGGATAACACCCCCAGGGGAAGGCCATTGCCCCCGCATACCTCAGCCTCTGGCTCAATAGGTCTCACAATGTGAGGACCCCAGGGGTTGCTATGCTGGGGGGGTAGGGTGGGGGGCTCTGGGGGCACCAGAAGGGGCTGTTCAGTGACCAGCCATGGTCCCCCACATAGGTGCTAGGCCAGCTCGGGCTGCAGTGGCCAATGGTGGCCACTAGGGAACACTATGACTGTAGTGTGTCTATGGGGACCACTGGGGGGCGCTGTGTCACCTCTGGGGGGGGCAGTAGGAGGCCTTGGGCTGGTGGCGGGGCTCTGAGGACTCATCACCTATCCCCTCATCACATTAGCAGCTGGTCCTGTCCCCTGGGCAGAGAGGCTCCTCCCTGTCGTGGAGCTCGTGGTCAAGGCCGTGGTCATGGTGGCTGGGTTGGTGCTGACCCATGCCCTAACAAGGCGCTGCTACAGCAGGTGGGTTGCTGCCCATGTGTTTCCCCATCTCCCTCTCCACTCCACCTGCGGCCAGGACCCCGGAGCCGGCTCACCGGGCTCTGCTGTCCATTCCCTTCACAGGAGTCTCAGGGTGGGAGCTGGCACTGAAGGGGCCGGGACCAGCATGTAGACCGGAGCCCGAGGCCACCAGAGACCTGCCTGAAGGGAGAAGAGCCACGGGTGCCACAGACCCCCTGCCCCCCTGTGCTCTGTCCATCCATCCCTCCTTCACACTCCACCTGCTCCTCCTGTTGTCCACACCTGCCCAGGGAGATTCCCACCATCCATCCATCTATGCATTTATCCATCCATCCATTCATCCATGGATTTTTTTATGCATCCATCCATTCCTCCAGTCCTGATCCCCCCGAACCCCACCACTCCTCACTGTCCTGTGCCCGCCCTGGGCCCATTTCACAGTGGGGCCTGGGATGCCACTGCACCCAAAGTGTCCCCAGCCAGTCCCTCCTGCCCCTCTTGGGCTTTGGGGCCCATCCTGCCGGGTAGGGCTAAGCCGTGGACTCGGTGCCTGAGCACCATCCTCTGTGGTGCAGACCTGGCACCAGTGCCAGATTAAGATATACTGGGCCCAGGGCATACATAAAATTGGAGGTTTCCCACACCCCATTATAAACATGAATGTATCCAAAAGCATTAATCACCAGACCTGTTAAATGCTTACGTGGCTCTGGCACTGTGGTGGGGAAACCTTTTGTTTGAGTTGAACCTTTTATTACTGGACCATAAAAGTAACTGGTGGCAGGATGGGTCCATTAAAAAGGGTTGCAAGGGCATTTGCAGGTACTCACCATGTCTATGCAGATCCCACACTGGCATTTTGGCTTCAGTTGGCGAGGCCGAGGCTTTTCATGAAGTTTATCCTCCACTTTGGACCATTTTGTTGTCCTGAAGATGCAAAGGGATGAATAGATTGGCCTGTATCAAAACCATAAACAGGTTAGTGAATCATTTATTTAGCCAGCTTTCATTACGAATGCTCATGTGAACTGGGCCCATAGCAGCATGGCCTCCTGCTCCTACTGAAGTTAATAATGAGGCTCGTAGTGATTGTGCTGCAGGAGCAATCATTTGGAGAGCACTGAACTCCCCTGTAAAGCTCATGCATCAGGTTCCTACGTGGAATATGGCAGAGCCGTAAGTAATTTGGGGTCTGCCCATCATTGCAAACAAACCAAAGAAGCAGCAGAGCCGAGTGGGCTAGATCGGGGCCCTGTTAACAGCCTTCAGATTAACAGCCTTCAGATTTCATTCTGCGAGGGAGCTGGGACAAAAGGCTCCAGGGGCTGGTCTTTTACTGATTGGGGTAGGCAAAATTACCATGCACCCAAACTGTGGACACCAAAATGGACTGAGCACTGGTCAGAGCCCTGTGAAGCAAGAGGACAAAGCCGCTCTGATGACTTGCCCCATCCAACTGCAGAGATCAAGCCTGTGGGGCTGGGCTGTGATTGCTTATACATATCACAAGCAGATGGGGAACAGGGAAGACAGCCTTTCCTCCCAACTCTGGAGACCAATTTTCAGCCAAGATGTGCCCAGCTCTGGGGGATGGCAAAATGGCCTGCCCTGCTTCCCTCCTCCATACCAACCAGAGTCCCCCCATCCCTTTATTGGCCCCTATAATGCAACCAGCTCTAGGAAAGAGCAGGTGAGAATAACATACCAGGGGTGGGAGGGAGAGGGTGGGGCTGGTGCCCTTCCCTGTACCCCAGGCCCTGGAGCAATAGGTCTCACAATGCAGGCAGCTCTGGGGTAGAACAGCTGGGGATCAGCTGAGTAGAAAGCCTGCCAGAATACCACCCCTGCAAACCCTTCTCTCTCTCCCCACAGATGGGCCCACCATTCAGGCAACCTGGCTGGATGGGACCCCCCAGGAGGCTGTGGGCCGGGACCATGGTGAATGTCATGTGCCAGACCCCCAGCTCCTGTTCTGAGACCCCTCCCAGCATGGCCTGGATGGAGACTTTGGAGCTGCCCCTGGACCCAGTGCACCAGGACGCTGGGAGCACCATGTGCAGCTCCTAGTGTGGCCTCATGCCCAGCTCTGGGCACAACAGGAGGGACCTTGTCTGCCACGTCTCATACCATAGGGTCAACGAGATCATGACCCAAATCCAACTCGAGATCTCTGTGAGTGTCCCTGTCTCTCCCTGGAGCTGCAGGGGACCCAGGTGTCCAGGCCCACTGCTCTCATCCCCAGCCCCCATTCCCTTCCCAGAGTGGGAGGGACCCCAGGCATCCGGGCTCCTAGTGTCATCCCATGCTCTGTGGTCCCCCCTACCAGACGTGCCTGGGACCCCAAAGATCAGTGGGACCCTGAGAAGAGACAGACACACTGGTGAGAGACTGGGAACTGGGAGCACTGGAGGGGACCCCCCCCCCCCCAGGGCTAAGCAGGGCCTGGGCTGTTTGGTGCCTGGGTGGGAGATGAGGTGGAGACAGCACCCCAGAGCTGGCTGTACATCCAAGCCACCTGGCATGAGGCTCAGTGCATGGGGGATCCTAACTATCTCTTCCCTTCCAGAGCCGGTCATGATGGAGGCTGCGGGCAACCCTCTGTCAGTGCCCGCCTGGGAGGGGGATGCACTCAGCCTGACCTGAAGGGCTGGAGCTCCGCCCCCCTCCCCCAGCCTCTGCCCTGCCTCTGTGCACTGGACCAGGGGGAACAAGACCCTGGGAGGCCGGTGCACCTGGAGCTGCACAACCTCAGCATGGCTGACACCGGGCTGTATCGGAGCCAAGTCCAGAATGACTCGCGGGAGGGGGGGAGACAAAGTGTGCAGGTCACTGTGCAGTTTGAGGGCCCTAGGGAGCTCTGTGGGGAGCCAGGCAGTGGCCAGCGGGGATCTCCAGGGTAAACCAGAGGCAGATTAGCCTAGGTGGGAGCTGCAGTAGCCAACAGCAGCCACTAGGGGGCACTAGACCCATTTCAATGGCCTGAGAGCCACCAGGTGGTGTTGGGGCCTCTTTGGGGGTTGTTATGGCCTAGGGAGGCACCAGGGGGCACTGTGGGGAGGAGGGCAGGCCAGGACAGGACAACTACCTCCCCCCCGCACCCCCGATTGTTTCAGATGCCCCCGCCCCCGGGACCTGGGCATCAATATCTCTGTCTCCGAAGCCAAGATTGTCCAAGGTAACAACAGGGACCACCAGGTCTGGTCCCCAGCACAGCGCTCGCTAGAGGTGGGGGCTGGAGGGGTCTCAGTGCCCCCCAGGGGTCCCCAGGGAGTCCCCAGGGGGTGATTGCACCTGGTCTAGTGCTCCCTGGTTGCCTCCATTGGCCGCTGCAGCCTCCAGTTGGGTTGATGCCACCCAAGAGCCCCCTGGGAGCCCCATTGGCCATTACATGGTGCCTCCTAGAGGCCCCCCAATTCTCCTCTTAGCACAGGGGCCCCTAAGCCAGAGCTCCAGACAGGCTGTAGCGCCCTCTCATGGCCCCCAGTGGGATTGCAGTGGGTCTAGTGCTTCCTAGAGGCCTTCGTTGGCCACCGCAACCACCAGCTTGACAGATTCACACCTGGTGCCCCCTAGAGGACCACTCTGACTACTTCCAGTGCCCCCTAGTGCCCAGCCAGGCTGTGCCTCAGTTTCCCTCTTTCTCTCACAGGCAACAGCTTGGAGCTGAGAGCCATGGAGGAGGGCTCCTTGTGGGGCCTTGTGCTCTGTGGACAGCAGCCCCTTGGCCCTGGTGAGCCAGCAGAGAGGGGGCTGCAGCCTCAAAACCCCCCAGTTTGGAGCAGGGGGCAATGGGGTGGGGATCCTGGAGCTGCTTGGCCTCCTCTCTGAGGAAACCAGGGTCTACCAGCGTCAAGCCCACAACACCCAGGGGAGTGACTGGGGGGGGCAGGGGGGGTGTTTCTGGCTCCTGGTGGAGTGTGAGTGGGGGGGCCCGGGTTTGGGGTTTCCCTGTCCCAGTGTGGGGTTGGGAGCTCAGATGCCTGGGTTCTCAGGGAGGAAGGCTGGGGCTGGGTGGGGATCAGAGCAGGGTTTCCCTGCTGGGTACCTGGGTTCTTTATGCCCTGACCCCCCACCCCCCAGACAGCCCTGCCCAGCTGTTGGTCCCAATTCCAGCCCGTGGTGCAAGTGTGGGCCCAGTGGGCTGTGGTGCTGCTGCTTCCTGTGGGTGGAGCCCCTGGCCTGGCTGTGCTGGGAGGTGAATGGGGTCACAGTGAACAGGGTCAACCCCTGGACTGAGGGTGGCCACACAGGCAGCACTGTGCACTTGTTGGGGCACTAGGGACCATATCATCACCTGTGTCAGCTCCAACTGCCTCAGATCCTATGAGCTGCAGGGGCCCATCAGTGCTCCACTACCCCACACGTGAGAGGGTTTCCTCACCTGGGGGTGCTAGCTTTGGACCAGTGGGTGCAGCCAGCACTAAGGTGGGGCCCATGGTCCATGCAGGTCTGCCAGTGGCATCGTTCTTCCTATTGGGAGAAGCCGGCAGGTGCTCATCAAGTTTGGCTGCAAACTGGCCTTTGTGGTAACCGGCTTAATTTTGGTCTATTACCTGACCCATCTCTTTTACAGGTGACACTGCCTACCCACCCCCTGTTGTCCCTGTGTCTGCCCAGGCTCCATCCCTCCAGCCAACTCTGTTATAGATTCCTTCTACTGGTCCCTAGATGCCTCCTTCCTCCATCCATCCTAGCTCCTCCCTCCCTCCATCTCTGTAACCGTCCATGCATGCATCCATCTCTATATCTATCCATCCATCCATCCATCTATTCATTCATCTCCAGATGCCCCCTCTATTCATCCATCCATCCATCCATCCATGCATGCTTAGATGCTTTCCCTGTTCCATCCTTCCTTCCCTTCATCTCCTTACAGACCCTGCCTGCCTGCCTCCATCCATCCCCTCTCTGTTGCTCTCACTGCCTCTGGACCCACCACTGCACAGGATCACCCCAGTAGTAAGAGAAATAGATAGGTAGGTAGATAGATAGGAGTGTATGAGGATGGATGGATGGGTGTGTATGGGATAGGTAGGTAGGTATGTGCATGGATGGATGGATGGATGGATGGATGGGTAGTAGATGGGTAGACACTTGGTGCAGGATGGTCCCTGTGCACCTGTCCTTCAGTCCTTAGGCCTCACTGCTGGGTCCCCACCCCATGCTCCAGATTTGTGCAATGGCAGACGGTGCTGGGGGACCTACCCCGCAGCCTGGCCCAGCACGGCAGGATGGGCCCTGGGGCCTGAGCAGAGCAGGAGGGATGGCGGGGATGGGAACCACTGTGTTCACCATGTCCCCAGTGGGGAACGGGCCTGGGGTGGGCACACCATGTTGGGGAGTGGAGGGGGAGTCGGGGGGACAGGACTGGAGGGATGCATGGATGAAAGGATGCATGGATGGAATCCCCCTGGGTCCTGGCTGCGGGAGGAAGGAGGGCTAGGGAGAGGGATGGGGAGACACGCAGGCAGCGATTCACCTGCCATAGCAGTGCCACATCAGGGCATAGGCCAGCACCAACCCAGCCACCATGACCACGGCTTTGACCATGAGCTCCATGACAGGGAGGAGCCTGCGGCCTGGGGGGCAGGGCCAGCTAGCAATGGGATGAGGGTATAGGTGATGAGTCCCCAGAGCCCTGACCCCAACCCAACACCCCCTACTGCCCCCCCCCCGAGGTGACATGGTGTCCCCCAGCAGTCCCTGTAGAACTGCGGTGTGTCTTGTGCCTCCTAGTGGCCACCGTTGGCCACTGCAGCCCCAGCTGAGCAGATGCTGGTCTAGCACCTCCAGAGTGGCCATGGCTGGTCACTGAACACCCCCTCCTGAAGCCCCCAGAGCCTCTCACCCTGTACACCTTGTACAGTGTCCCCCAGGGCCTCTCACAGTGCATGGCAACCTGCATGCTCTGGTTGGCCGCCCCATAGTTGTTCTGGGTCTGGCTCCGATACACCCCGGTGTTGGCAGCACTAAGGTTGTGCAGCTCCAGGTGTGCTGCCTCCCCGCAGATGTGGTCTCCCAGGGTCTCATTCCCTGGGGCCAGTTCACAGAGGGAGAGGGTTGCCCTCAACCCTGCAGGTCAGGGTGAGCATAGCCACCTCCCAGGCCAGCACTGAGAGGGGTTCGCCTGCAGCCCCCATCACAACTGGCTCTGGGATGGAAGAGACGGTAAGGACCAAGGTGACTTGGAGATGCAGCTGGGTCTGGGCTGTGTGGCTGGGTAGAACAGTGCTGGGGGCATCTGGCTCTGGGGAGAACCTTGTCTCCCATCTAGGCACCAAACAGCCCAGGCCCTGCTTAGCCTGGGAGTGCTCTCTCCCCCCACCTCAGTACCCCCCAGTTCCTGGCCTCTCACCGCTGTGTCCATCTCTTCTCAGGACACCGTTTATGTCTGGGATCCTGGGTGGGCCTGGGAGGGGGGAAGCCACAGAGTGTGGGATCAGGCCAGGAGCCCAGACACCCGGGTTTCTTGCTGCTTCAGGGGGAGACAGGGGCTCTCACAGACAATCTTGGGTTGAACTTTGGTCTAGGCATCCAGGCTCCCAGCCAAGAGCTGACTGAGTGGATCCAGATGCTGCAGCCTGTCTATGTGGGTTCCCCCAACACCCACCTCACTTTGCCCCCTGCCTGTGCCTAGGCACACCTGAGGGAAGTGCTGAGGCAGGTACTTTCTCCTGCCTGGGGCTTCCTTAGGTTAGGGGGAAAGTGAGGGGCACTGGCAGGGCTGGAGGGGCACAGGCCCCTACTCCCCCCAGGACTTGCTCCAAGGAGAAGTGGGAAGCAGCATAAACAGGAAGCAGGAAGCAGAAGCAGGGCCCCGGGGCAGGTGGGCAATACTCTCTCACAACAGTGCCCTCCTGCCCTGCTGGGGGAGAAGGCTGCAGCAGATCTGGGAGAAGAACCCTGGAGTCCGGAGCAGGCCCCCGCCTCTAACCCCTCAGCTTGGCTCCCAGCCCAGGGATCCTGACTCTCCCACCTCCGTAAGGGAACCCAGGAGTCTGGGCCCCCTGCTCTCACCCCCAAGCTGGAGAGAAGCCAGGCAGCTGGAATCCCACCCCCAGTCCTCCCCCCAGGCCCCTTGATCTCAGCCTGTTCCTCAAGGGCTTTTCCAAGGCATCTCCAGCCCCTTTGAGCCCAAAATCACTTACTGGGTTGGACCCTGGTGCTGGGGGCACCTGCGGAAGCCTCCCATGCCCTGAGATGTGCCCGGCTCTGGGGTGGAGCCGCCAGGGAACAGCCAGTGCCTGTTTGGGACAGGAAGTGGGGATCCTGGGCCAGAGACAGCTGGGGCAGGCGATGGCATGGCCAGAACGGGAAGTAGCTGAAAATCAGGGAAAATGCGGTTCGGCAATTACCTGCTGGCAGGCGAGAGAAACCAGGATCCGGGCTCCGAGCCCCCCCTTCTCTCACCCCCAATACCAGAGAACCCAGGTCTCCAGGCTCCCAGGACCCCTTGATTACCCCCCCAGCCCCCACTCCCCTCCCAGAGAGCCCAGGTGTCTGAGCTTGCAGCCCCCCGGTGCTCTCACCCCCTCTGCCTCACTCTCCTCCCAGAGAACCGAGGTGTCCAGGGTCCCAGGGAATAGATTTGGCATGTGTCCAGGTGCCCCTCCTTACACCCAGGGCTGCACATTGTGCCAGACCTTTAATTGATCCCTGGTGCTCGGCCCTGGACACTCTCTGTACATCGCTCCTCCTCCCATTGAACCTTGCTACTGAGTCCCATCCCCCAGCTCTGGGCATGGGCAGATTAATACACTAGCCTGTGAGGCTGGGCCCAGGGGTCAGGCTCAGGAGGCATCTGCCATTGGTCTGTGCTTTTCCTGGATGGGAAAAAAAGCCAGAAGCTGGTTTGCATGTGAGAAAGTCCATCAATGAAAATGCAAACTGAGGCAGTCAATGGGTGAGAGACAAGTAGGGGGAGGGAAGAGGGATGTAGACCTGGTGATAAGATATGGCTGGTAAATAGCAGAGAGATACCTGGGGAGTCAGGTGTTAGGCAGGTTAAAATGAACCCTGAATCCAATGCCTATATTTAGTCCATGATTTTTTGTATCCAGTAAGTCAATGAGGAGAAGTTTGTCAGCTTGTCTGCGAAAGATGTTTTCTGAATTTCCTTTGAGGACTGAGAGACTGGCAAAAGAGTGGTTGTCTTGTAAGAAATGTGCCCCTGCATTTTGTACCCCAACTCTTGCAAAAAAGAATTTTCCCAACTATTTACTTGGTCTAATAAAAAGATATTGGATTTACCCGAAGAACCTTGTCTGCCTAAATTAGACCTGGGCTTTCAAGAGGCTCCCAGTGGGCAGGGAGTGCCCTTCATGCCAGCATGGGCTCCCTGCTGCCACACGGATTTGTGCTGCTCTTAGCACAAAGGGAAGGGACTGAGGAACTCTTTGCTTTGCAGGGATACAGATCATAGTGGTGTTCGTCTACAGGCAAAAGTAATCTGAACTCTTGGGGAGGTGATATCTTTTATTAGACTAAAAAGTGGCAAAAAATGTCTTCATTTTCAAAGTTTCAGGCACCTGCACCCTTCCTCAGGCAGAGGAGAGTGGCAAGATTTCTCCTAGGGGCAAATGAAAATTCGTATTTCACAGGAGAGCTGACAGGTGGTGTAAGATCTGGTTGGAAACATTAATTTGATGCAAAAGAGGCTCTGATCAAAGTCGGAGCAGCCTATTTACCTCACAGCTGTCTCATCACAAGCAGCACATTGAATCGTGCTTCTTTCTTGTTATGACATTTCATGTTTCACAGGATGATGGGGGATGTGGGGCTCTCCTGGGCAAGGAATTTCTCTTTGTTTGGCAGGCTTTCGATCTGCAGACTCTGCTCATCTAACTTGCACCTCTCTGCAGTGGTGCCTCGATCCTTGTGCCCTGGGCATCCACCAGTGCCTGTGATAGAGTGGAGGATTCACCTGCAAGTCCCAGCTTCTGCTGCAGGCCAGAGTACAGGTGCTCTGGCAGCAGCAGAGCTCAGCCCAGCTCCCACACGAGGCATGAATAACCCCCAGTTCTGCAGCCCCTGGGTCCCTACCCCCTGCACCTCACCAACGGCCATGCTGGGGTCCCCTGCTGTGTGCCCCAGCACTACTGCACCCCAATACAGGAGAAGGGGCCACTCTCCCCATGTGGCACCTCAGCGTCAGGCACCAGCAACTCCTGCCTGGCTGTGGTGCCGCAGCCCCGCTCTCACCCGCAGCGGGGCTGTGTCATCAGAGCTCCTGTTGCCTGCACCATCTGCCACAAGTTGCCCTCGAGCTGCTGCAGCTGGCCCTGTGTCACTGCCCTTTTGCCTGCTGCCTCCCACAGCCGCTCATGCAGGCTGAAGAGCTGCAGGTCCCAACTTCACAGCTCCTGCATGGCCCCCACAGCTATATGCCCTGCTCCAGTGCCTTGCGCCACCCTGGGCTGGTTAGTGGGCAAACTGACAGCCACTCAGCTTGCCCCAGGCTTGCACAGTTAGCTTCCCCTCTGAAATTTTCCCAGGTGGCTCCTGAGTGGCAGGGGCCCCTGGGCCTGGGCCCTGCAGGCCCATGCATTAATCTGCCCCTGCCCAGAGCTGGGGGCTGGGACCTTGCAGTGATGCCCAATGGGTGGAGGAGAGGTGTACAGGCAGTGTGCAGCACCAAGCACTGGGGAGTGATTAAGTCTGGTACAATGAGCAGCCTCAGGTCTAATGAGGGGGCCTGGACACTATTCTCTGGGAGCCGGGATGCCTGGGTTTTCTCCAGCTCTGGTCCCTGGGTGCCTGATCAAGGCAGGGGGATTCCCAGCTCCCGGTGCTCCCCAGTGGTGGGAAGTGGAGGTGCTACCCCCTCCCCAAGTCGCCATCCTTCTCTCCAGCTGGGAGCTCGGACTCCTGGGTTCCTTTCTGCTCTGGGAGGGGAGCGGGGGCTGGGCGTGAGAGCAGGGAGTATGGGAGCCCGGATGCCTGGGTTGTCTCCCTTGGCAGCAGGGAGGTGCCAAACCTGACTTCAGCTTGGTTTTCAGCCACTTCCCCTTTCTGCCCTGCTAGTGCCTGTCCCAGCCCTAGCCCAGGCTGCAGGTGTGTCTGATCCAGGGTCCCCACTTCCAGTTCCAAATGGGCACTGGCTGTTTCCTGGCAGCTTCACCCTAGAGCTGGGCACATGTCAAGGCACAACAGACCTCCACAAGTGCTCCCAGCACCCAGATCCAATCCAGTAAGTGATTTTGGGCTGAAGAGACTGGTAATGCTGCAGAAAAGAGCTTGGGGAAGAATGTAACCTGGGTACACCCAAGGGTGTGCCCTATTCTCAGTCGGATGGGGGGGAGGCAGGAGGGGGTGCTGTGAGAGGGGTGCTGGAATTTCAGGCAGATCCCTCTCCCCGCTGTAGAGTTCGCCCAGGCCCAAAGTCCTTAACTCTATACAATTTACCGAGCGACCAACATTTGTATATAAAACTCCTTAAGATAGATACAATTACAGATATAGATACAAATATACATAAAAGTTCTGTTAGCAAGAGGAAGTCGGCTCTAGGGAGGGCATTCAGGTCCAGAAGAGGGGGGGACCCCAGGACACTCAATCCAGCAAATTTATACCACAAGTGGGTTAGCTAATAAAGACATCCTTACAGAGCCCATTATACAGAATTAATACACCCAACTATTTATAGCAACAACAATAACAATAGATACTGAATAGGAAACATAACTACACCAGATATTAGACGCACCCTATCTGGGTTCCAACCACTTGGTCCCTTGAATGGGATAGGGCAGGGGTTGGCAACCCCGGGCGCGGGTGCTGAGCATGGCACACGTTGGAGCTCAGAGGGCAGCAGCTGTTTGCAGTCTCCCGGCTGCAGCCGGCCTGGCTCTGGGGAGCTGCTGATAGCCAGGAGCCCGGGCTGCTCCAATGGAAGCCCTGCTGGGAGCGGCCTGGGCTCCGTGGCTGCCAGCAGCTCCCCAGAACCCGGGCCAGCTGCAAACATCTGCTGCCTCTCCCCGGCTCCGGCCCCAGCTGCCTCCCAGCCCCGGGCCCGGGGGAGGCAGCCCACACCGGCAGTGCCCCCGCTGTGCTGCCCTCGCCGCCTCTGCAAAGCAGCGCAGGGCGCGGCGCGGCGCGGCGCGGCACAGCGGGAGGCGCAGGAAGCCGCCTGCTCCCGGCTCCCGGCTGCCTTGCCACGCGTCCCCTGTGTGCACGGGTGCGGCATGGGCAGCAGGCAGGGCTGTGCCCCTCGCTGCTGCCCCCGCCTGCAGCGCACGTGTGGCAGGCGGCGGGGAGCCGGGAGCAGGCGGCTTCCTGCGCCTCCCGCTGCGCCGCGCCGCGCCGCGCCCTGCGCTGCTTTGCAGAGGCGGCGAGGGCAGCACAGCGGGGGCACTGCCGGTGTGGGCTGCCTCCCCGGGGCCGGGGCCGGGGCCGGGGCCGGGAGACACAGAGCCTGGACTGGGGGGCAGGGGCTTTGGGTGGGGGGCAAGGGGCAGCAGGGCCGGGGGCAAGGGGCTTTGGGTGGGGGGCAAGGGGCACAACCAGGGCATCCTGCCATGTACCCCCTGCCCTCATTTTGTTTTTCTGGCATGCTGGCACTCCGGCACCTTCCAAGGTAGGCATTGTGGGGGTTTTCAGCGCTCTGGCCAAAAAAACGTTGCCTACCCCAGGATAGGGTCTTCTCCCCCTGGCCCCCTGGGAGTTCCACAGGACCCTCCCCAGTGTGCATCTGGGCTCTCCTCCCCTCCAACCTCAGAGAGCGGAGGGTGTTTGGGGCCTTCCCCCTTGCCCAGGCCCCCTTGCCCAGGGGTGCCTCCCCTGTGGGACACGAGTTCCCAGTAACTCGCAGTCCTTCCCCTGGGGGCTGTCGATCTGACCTCTGGGTCCCCACACCATCTCAGGCCTCCTGGAGCTGTCAGCCTCTAGTTGAGGGTCCTTTCCTCTGGGCCCTGTGCCCATGTGTTGAGCACTCAGGGAGCTCTTGTGGGAGCTGAGCCCTCACTGGCTCCAATTCCCCAGCCTCACACCAGGGGTCTGGCTGTGCCAGGCTGCCAATGAACAGCCCCCATGCCCACTATACCAAGTATAATGGGCATGACTTTCAGGTTGCGATTATGGCTAGAAATTCTGCTTGGGCCACCCATCAGAATAGCTCTGTGCCAATGGGGGACTGTCCTGGACATCTGTGACCAGAGACTTGCCCAGCCCAAAGTGCAGTTTGGCTGTGCCAGGCTGCCAACAGACAGCGCCCCAGCCATTGAGCTAAGTATATGGATCTGAATAAGGAACTGGATTTTGGGCTGGGATTATACCCAGAAATCCTTCTTGAATCACCCCAGACCACACCTCTGTGGCACTGGGGGACTCTCCTGGACATCTCTGAACAGAGACTTGCCTGGCCCAAAATGTGCCAGGGTGCCAGCTAACAGCACCCCAGTCACTGTGCTAAATTAACGGGCCTGAATAAGGAATTGGATTTTGGGCTGGGATTATACCCAGAAATCCCTCTTGGGCCACCCCAGACCATGACTCTGTGCCACCAGGAGACTTCTCTGGACACCTCTGACCACAGATGTGCCCGGCCAAAAACACGATTTAGCTGCACCAGGCTGCCAACTATCACCAGCCCCCAGGCACTGTGCTAAGTATATGGACCCGAATAAGGAACCGGAATTGGGCTGGGTTTATACCCAGAAACCCTTCTTGGGCCACCCTGCGCTGTGCCTTTGTGGCACCAGGGGACTCTCCTGGACATATCTGACTAGAGACTTGCCTGGCCCAAAATGAGGTTTCGCCGTGCCAGGCTGACAACAGCCAGCACCCCAGGTGCTGTGCTAAATACATGGAACTGAATAAGGAACTGGATTTTGGGGTAGGATTATACCCAGAAATCCTTCTTGGGCCACCCCAGACCATGACATCTCTGAACAGAGACTTGCACAGCCCAAAGCGCGGTTTGGCCATGCCAGGCTGCCAACAGACAGCACCCCAGCCACTCTGCTAAGTATCTGGACCCAAATAAGGAACTGGATTTGGGGCTTGAATTATACCCAGAAATCCTTCTTAGGCCACCCCACACTGTGCCTTTGTGGCACCGGGGGACTCTCTTGGACATCTCTGACCACAGACTTGCCTGGCTCAAAACACACTTTGGCCGTGCCCAGCTGCCATCTGACAGCATCCCAGCCTCCTTGCTAAGTATAATGGCTCAAATAAGGAATGTTTTTTGGGCTGGGTTTAGAGATGCAAATCCTTGTTGGGCCACCCCACCCTATGACGCTGTGGCACTGGGCAATTCTCCCAGGCATCCCCACACCAGAGTATTTTCCGGCCCAAAGCACAGTTTGGCTCTGCCGTGCTGTCAACACAGAGCACGCCCGCCCCCTCCAGTGATTGGACTAAGGACAATGGCTTGAATAGGGAACTCTTTTTGGGCTGGGATTAGAAATGGAAATCCTTCTTGGCCACCCCACGCCATGCCTTTGTGGCACCAGTGGACTCCTCCGGACATCCCTGACCAGAGCCTTGCCCAGCCCAGAGCGCGATTTCTTCATGCCATGCTGCTAACTGCAGCCACCAATGCCCTCTGCACTAAGTATAATGGCTCGAATAAGGGATTTCTTTTGGGCTGGGATTAGCAATAGAAATTCTTCTTGGGCCACCCCACGCTGTGCCTCTGTGGCACTGGGGGACTCTTCCAGACACCTTTGACCATGTTTTTGTCTGGTTCAAAGAACGCTTCAGCCATGCCAGGCACCAATTTACTCGCCATCCATCTGTGCTATTTACATTGCTGCCAATAAGTAGCTGCCCTTCTGCTGGGTTCATGGGGCAAAACCCTCATGGAATCACCCCAGAGTATATCCCCACCACCATCAGAAATCTGGACATGTCCCTGCTCGATGCAATGCTCACTTTTTGAGTGCAAGCCTGCCAGCTGACACCCAACCTTTAAAACCTTTATGTTACTGTTCCACCAGGCCCTGGAAGGCAGGACGAATGGCCCCATGCAAATATAGGGCACCAGTGACAGACCTCTGCTCCAACACGTGGTATTTAGCATGTGTCAGAGCAGACTTAATTAACTGAGTTTGCTGCCAGTCTGCTGAAGTGTGCTACATAGAGCACTCCAGCAGCCTCTGCATCATGTGTAGCCACTGTGCCCATGTTCCTAAATGGCAGCAGCAGCACTTTAAATAAAGATCTT